>NC_139031.1:79244762-79426260 GCF_964662115.1 Mustela nivalis
CTGAGAAATATGTAGTGAACAGTGCAGGAGCTCTTCACATATCCTTTTGGATTCTTTTTACCATTTCTGTGTGGGGGTGGTAGGGTGTTAATGGTTTGTTTGTGTATTCAACAATCTATTTCCTACCCCTCAACAATGACAGAAGACTGTCAGATGCTGTGAAATACAGTTCTCTTGCTTCCAGTTTGGGCACCTGTAAAGCACAGGGTGTACTTCAGAGCTCCATGTAGGCTGAAGACTCATGCTTGAGACTAATCTGCACTGTTGTTGTTTTGGCTTCCTTCCCTTCTCTCTCCTGCTTCCTCCAGCTCCCTAACCGGTATCCCCTGGGGGCACTTCCTTTATAAATCATTTACACATATGTCCTTGGCTCAGGGTCTGCTTCTTTGGAACCTGACCAAAATAAAAAAAGGTAAAAGAAAAAGGAGGAACAGGGAAAATGGGAATTTTCAAGTGTGAGATAGGAAAATAGATTACCAGATGCCAGGATGAGAAAGAGTGAGATAATCTGGGGGGGGGGGGGGGGGGAGTAAAAGTAGAGTGAAGGAGGGGACAAAAAAGCAAATTAGTAAAATCTAAGACCATGGTGTGTGGGGCCTTCATTTAGCAATCCACGATTGAATACATGATTAAATATGAGCCCTGAACTCAAACTGATTGGGGATAAAATTCCAACTTTGCCACATCATAACTGGGTGACCTTTGGCGAGGTGTATTATTCTCTAAGCTTTATTTTTCTATCTATAAAATGAATCTAAAATTTAACCCTTAGAAATAATTTTACATATGGAAAGAAGTTTTATACCTAAAGCTTTATACCTAAATACCTTTAGGTATAAATGTTTAATTTAAAGATGTGTTTCCCTACTGGGGGTGATTTTGTTCCCTAGGGCGCATTTGGCCATATCTGGAAACATTTTTGTTTTCACAACTTGAGGATGGGGAAGGCACTAGTTACTATTGGGTTAAAGGCCAAGAATGCCACTATACTCTTACATGGAAGAGACTGTACCCCACCATCATCCCCAACAAAGAAATATTTGGACCAAAATATCAATAGTGCCAAGACTGAGAAACTTCCGTTTAGAGCAACAAAAAGTTGAAAGCTAACTAAATATTTTGAACAATGAAAAATAGATAGTGATTAAGTAAATTATAGTGCATCCTCTAGATGATGTGGCATAATTGAAAATACATAATTATATTGAAGATATTCATTAACTCCTATGATGAGACTATAATAACATAAAAAGTGTTAAGAGTCTATAAATCATGTAAGTTCATCAATTCATTCAAGTCATAATTTCTGAGAACTACTTCGTGCCAGGCATTGGATTAGGGAAATTATAGTTGTGAAAGAGACAAATTAATTGCTATTATGAATTTACATTCCAGTGGAGAGAAGGGACCATCAAAGATGATAGATAGGTAGATAGGTAGGTAGATAGATAGATAGATAAAAAGAAGTTATGGAAAATTTACTCATTAAAAGTAAGAATATAGGGGCACCTGGGTGGCTCAGTGGGTTAAAGCCTCTGCCATCCGCTCAGGTCATGATCTCAGGGTCTGGGATCGAGACCCAAGTAGGGCTCTCTGCTCAGCGGGGAGCCTGCTTCCTCCTCTCTCTGCTGCCTCTCTGCCTACTTGTGATCTGCCTGTCAAATAAATAAATAAAATCTTTAAAAAAAATAAGAATATAGAGTAAATGAATAATTAAAATAATGAACAAAGTATGATAAACATAAATAAATGAACAAGAAGCAGTTCTCTGAAGAGTTGACATTTCAACTGAGATATTAATGACTAGAACCACACAAGGATGGAAGGGAAGCATCCCAGGCAGAAGACCCAAAGTGAGAACAAATTTGGCAGTTTGAAGAACATAGATGTGAAGAGCCAAAGCAAAGTATGGTTAACATAGACTATGGAGAAAAAAGACTTGAATTGGAATTCCTGTTCTGAGTGATATGAAGTGAGATGTTCACTCAACATTTTCTCTCCATCTGTAATGGAGAATAAGAAAACTTCTCAGGGTCATGGTGAAAATTAAAGAAGATAATATATGTAAAGTGCTATGTCTTTTGTGTAGTAGGTACTCAATAAATAGTTTTAATTGGATAAAAAAGTCAAGATGTAAAAATATGCATAGAAAAAAAACAAAAAAACAAACAAAAAAGATATGCATAGGATATAGACTGAATACAAAAAAATATTCACATACTAAGCCTACACAATATTGAACATAACACATCCTGTAGGGGCACCTGGGTGGCTCTGTTTGTTAAGCAACTGCCTTTGGCTCAGGTCATGATCCTGAAGTCCTGGGATTGAGTCCCACATTGGGCTCCCAGCTCAGCAGGGAATCTGCTTCTTCCTCTGACCCTCTCCCCTCCCATGCTCTCTCTCTCATTCTCTCTCTCAAATAAATAAATAAAATCTTTCAAAAAATAGAACACATACTATAAGGGTACAGAAGGTATAAGTATAATAGTTTTGATAACCTTTAAGATCTTATCTGATGATACAAGGTCTATGAATTCTTATACAATAAGATGTGATAAATTGCTGTACAATAATAAATGACATGTTTACCTGTTCATCTCAGTTCTCTGAATCAATAAAGAATGAATATCTAGTTTACTAAAGTATGAAAGTATAGTGAACACAATGTGGAAATGGGAAGAGCTCTGGACTTGTGACCAACAGATATCAGTTCTATCTCAGGCTCTAATTCATCTTAGTTTAATTCTAACAATTCACCAGCCAACTCAAGCATCAATTTCTATAGGTATAAAGAATGCATTGGACAATATGATCTCAAAGATCCCTTCTAATTCTAGGATTCTAAATATTACAGATGATTTAGGAACAAAAGGCTGTTTGACCAAGTATTAATTTAATCAAATATGAAAGTAGTTTTTAGATAATCCTACTGTTTGTTTCCAAAAGAAAAACTAAAGAAATCTTCTGAATTAAGGAAAATGTCTATTAATAATTTGTATAAAGTTATATTAATTATCACAACCCAAATACAGTGATTATAAACTTTTGTTTTAATGCATTTGCTTTTAATTTAACTTTTCAAACAGAAGTGAAGATGGTCAGGTTTTTACAATAAGTAGTTTAAAGAGACAAAGCAGTCACATAAGGAAACTCTGTAAATAATCGCAGTGGAGAAAGACGAGTTGGCCTAGACATCATTGAAATAGCTGTACATTAGACAGAGGCTATTCCTAACATTGGAAATGGCATCACATGGAAAGTTCAGCTCAGATGCACTGATCCAAAATTGGTGCACCAATATTATTTTTATATCATAATTTAAAATAATTTTATCACTAATTCATCACATCAGTAAAAGTGATTTATAAACATTTCATCACATAGCAAAATAAATGAATGGAAGTGAGGAAGCACTGGCTTTGTTTCACACAATTTAACAGATTAAAGAACATAGGTCTAATGCTTTACAGAAAGTCACATATAAATAAGATAAGGTCAGGGTCAGGATCCACTTAAAATCCATTAAAATGTCATGAAGTCATTGCTCCACTACACATGAGAAGGTAATTGTGCTGTCAGGCAATAAAGAAAAATATCCTTACAAGGAGATATAGAGACTTGCATAGTCTTTAAGACTAGAGAATACATAAACAGTTGTACATTCATGTGCTTAATACATACATCCTTACTTACTTATTATTAATATATTATTTTTTTAAATTAGAAGACATAGTATCTAATGAAACCCTATTTAAGTTCCTAGTTGAACTTAATTCACTTCAAGTGAATTAACGGTGTGGGGGGAACTTTGTTCAAAACGGTAGATGGAACTTTTATATTTATGTCCTTTCCCAGTTAACTTTACTTTAAAGTGATATTGAAGAGATATGTAACAATAGGTGAGCAGAATGGAGCTATTTATGAGATCTTTATATACCTCTAGAAGAGAGAAAGCATATGATAAAGTGGTACTATTACTGAAAGATAGAAAAACTGTGACCTAGAGAATATGGGGATAAGACAGCAGTTGGTGAGGAGAAAGTCAATATGTGCTGCAAACCTACAGGAGGTTCAGAACTGGGGAGACCAGTAGCTATAAGAAGTGGAAGATGAATTTAAAGTCAGTAGTTGGAATAATTGGCTCAATCCATTTATCACAACTGAATATAAAACACTTGGCAGCAAATTTTTAATTCTAAGATCAAATATTAACCTTTACGGGTGGCTCTATGTCTGGAAATAATCATCATAAAACCAGCTATCATAAGACCATGATATTCTGATATTTAGAGATCCAAGTATGTAGCAATCCAATTTTCTGACTTTATTCCAAGCAGTCTGGCAATCAGCAAATACCTCACACATCAGACAAACTCATAGCCATGAGTCCACATAAATGGACAACCAAAGTTCATAGGAAAGTTTAGAAACATACAAAATATGAAAAAACCAAAGTGAACAAACAAATAAATGACCCCAGGGATACAATTCACAAAAGCGAATAGAACATAAAAAAATATATATAATAGGGTCATTAGACTCTGGTAAAGAATATACTGTACCCATCATATAAAAATAGGATTCTCTGACAAAAGAATATTCAGAGAACAAAACTCTCCTAGCAATTAATAATTTATTGCCTCAAAATAATTCATTATGAAGTTTGGAATATAAAGTCAAAGATATTTCTCAAGAACTTATAAAAGATAAAATAAATAGAAGAAGAAACCTGGGGACAGAATATCAAACTAATAAAAATTTCTAGGAAGCATGAAGAGAGAAAATACTAGGAAGAGAATTAAAAATAGTAGACAATCACTTTGGAGAGATAAAGTTTACAGATTAAAAGGGCTAACTGAGGAGTTAACTGTGAAAAAGATATACATTTAGAAAACTATTGTAAAATCTCAGTATGGCAAGGAAAAAGAGATTGTAAAAGACTGATTAACTACAAAGGAATAATAATCAAACTGGTATCAGACTTCTTGACATAATTGGATCCTAGAAGAACGTGGTACAATACCCTCAAAGTTGACCAGTCTTCATACTGGAACACATAGAGATAGGAAAGGAATGGTGGACAGAAAATTCATCACTACACAGGTTAAGGTGTGAAAGTATTACTTTCCACATAGTCTTTTTAAAGGAAGTTCCTTAAGTGTGAGTTGCAGAAAAATGAAAGTGCAAATGGACAAACTAACACAAAAAGAGGAAGATGGATGCATAGAATGTAGAAAAAAGAGAACTGAAACCTTGTGAATCACAGATATGTACCAGAATATTTTACAATCAGCCAAGATCGAAGTAGGACAATAAAGGGTAGAGATGGGAATTCTTTCATAAGGAAAAAAAGGAATTTCATAGGTTTGTTATTTTGAGAATTTTAAAGAACGTAAAAGTGACAAAAGCAACAACAAAAAAAGTCACCTTAAACTTCAGTAAAGATATAAATAGTGGAATGAATGAATGAATGAAACTAGATAGAAAAGAAAATGTTATCACACCATAACGTGGTTCCATGGTAAGTACTATTTAGGTGGACATGAGTAAGAAACACCTCATAATGCCTGTCAGTTTTAAAAAGTAAGCTATAGAAGAAGACCAGAAGCATTAATTATTGTAGAACTGAATAAAATGTAACCAACCTTAACGACATGTAAGAAAATGCTCACCTAACTGAAGAGAGAAAGTTGGAGAACTGAAGAAAAGGTTGTGGGTAGTAATAACATACAGATCCTACAAAATGAGAATTCTAAGGATGCTGGCTATTGTTGGTGGCATAACGAATAAGAGTATAAGAATAAAATTTACAACAGAAACAAAACTAAAAATAATAATCATTACTCTTTTTTTTTTTTTTTTAAGATCTTGTTTATTTGAGAGAGAGACAGAAAGCAATAGAGAGAAAGGGCATGAGAGGGGGTGGGAGGGCAAAGGGTGAAGCCGACTCCTCACTGAGCGGGGGCCTGATGCAGGGCTGAGATCAGGATCAGAGCTGGAGGCAGACTCTTAATGAACTGAACCACCCAGATGCCCCCGTAATCTCACCTTACGGAGAAAGAAGATTGAGAATAAGTTAAATATTGTATGAATTCTCTGCTTCCACCTATCATTTTGTGAGCACAAAAGATCACCTCTGAAATTGATTAAGAAATACTAACATAGATTTACACGTGTTTAAAAGTAGAGAGTGGGGAAGGGGCTGGGTGGCTCAGTCAGGTGGACAAAAGACTCTTAATTTCAGCTCAGGTTATGATCTCAGGGTGGGTAATGGGATTCAGCCAAGAGTTGGGCTCTGCCCTGGGCATGGAGCCTGCTCGGGATTCTCTTTCTCCCCCTCTCTCTGTTCCTCCCCTGCTCTCTTTCTTTCGCTTAAAAAAAGAAAAGAAAAGAAAGAGAGAGAGAGCCAGAAAAATGTCATTTCTTTTATTATAAGTCCACGTGTACTATTTGATTTTTAAATTTGGTGCTTTGTGGGGCACCTGGGTGGCTCAGTGGGTTGAGCCTCTGCCTTAGGCTCAGGTCATAAGCTCAGGATCCTGGGATTGAGCATCAGGCTCTCTGCTCAGCGGGGAGCCTGCTTCCCCCTCTCTCTCTCTACCTGCCTCTCTGCCTACTTATGATCTCTCTCTCAAATAAATAAAATCTTAAAAAAGAATTAGTGCTATTGTTGGCTTCTATTTTGTAATAGTTTAGATTTACAGAAAAGTGACAAAGATAGTATAGAGTTCTCACACATTTTCATTCTGTTCCTTCCAGTGTTAACATTTTACATTACCGTGGTACATTTGTCAGAACTAAGAAACTGACATTGATACATTACTATTAACTGAACTCCAGATTTTATTTGGATTTCACCAAGTTTTTCATAATGCCCTCTTTATGTTCCAGATCTAGAATCCAAGGTCATACAATGCATTTAGTTTTTAGGCCTCCCTAGTCTTCTTTGGTCTGTAGCAGTTTCTCCGTCTTCCTTGTTTTTCATGACCTTGACAATACTAAGGAGTACTGGACAGGTATTCTGCATAATGCCTTCTAATTTTGTTTTGTCTGTTTTCTTACTATTAGTCTGTGGTTATGGGTTTTGGAAAGAACAGGTGAAGTACCCTTCTCTTCACATTATCTCTGAAACATGCTATCTAAATTAGATCACTCATGATGTTAATCTTAATTACTTGCTAAAGTGGTGTTTTCCGTGGTTCTCTACTGTGTAGTCACTATTTTCTCTTTTGTTGCTCTGTGCTTTGGAAGTGAGTTATTAAGTCTAGGCCACCAGCATGTGTGAGGACAAGAATGAATCTTCACCTCCTGAGGGTGTAGTGACCACCCATTCTATTTGGAATTCTTCTGGGAAGAAATATTTTTTGCTTTCAACTATTTATTCATTCAGTCATTTATACCAGCATGGCTCATGTATACTTATCTTATGCTTTAGATTATAACCTAGTACTATGTTACTTATTTTGTTACTGAAATTGTTCCAAGTGTGGCCATTTGGAACTCTTTTAAGTGGGATTTCTTTGAAGTTTTTCTGTCATTTCATTTTTGAGTATTTCCTTACTTCTTGGAAATACAAGATGATCCAGGTTTTTTTGTTGACTTATTTTTGCCCTGGTCTTAGAACCAGCCATTTCTCCTAAGTGCCCTGGTTCCTTTTTATTAGAGAATTGTATTCAGAAACCAAGGGCTAGATAATTAAGATGTGCTTGTTGTTACTGTGGTGTTATTGCTTCTAGGACTTCTCCATGTATACAGCTATTTATTAAATGTGTGTATACTAATCCATATATATACTGTATCAAGGTTTCCAGAAAAATAGAACCAGTAGGATGTATGCATTGTAGAAAGAGATTTATTTTAAGGAATGACTCATGTCATTTTGCAGGCTGGTAAATACAAAATCTTCAGGATGGGCTAATAGGTAGGAGACCCAGAGAAGAGCCCATGTTTCAGCTCAAGTTTGAAGGACATCTGCTACAAAATTCCTTTCATGCTCAAGAGAGGTCAGTCCTTTATTTCACTTAGAATAATATCATATAGGTTCATCTATGTTTTTACAAGTGATAAGATCTCATTCTTTTTATGGCTTAGTAATACTCCATTACACACGCGCACACACACACACACACACCACATATATATTTTTATGTATATAATATACATTATATATAGTAATATTCCAATATATATATATATACACACACACATACACACACACATACATCACATATATATTTATATATATGTACCACATCTTTATCCATTCATCTGTTGATGGACATCTAAATTGGTTCCCTATCTTGGCTATTGTAAATAATGCTGCAATAAACATAGAGATGCATATAAAAAAATAAGAGAGAGAGAGAAGGAGTCTTTTTGTTCTATTCAGGCTTTCAACTGATTGGATAAGGCCCACCCTCATTATAGAGGGTAATCTACTTTATTCAAAGGCCAGTAATTTAAATGTTAATTTTATCCAGAAACATTCTCACAGAAATATCCAGAATAATGTTTGACCAGATATCTTAGTACTGTGGTCCTGTCAAGTAAACACATAAAATTAATCACCACACATATATATCATAACTTTGTTTCCAATATAAATATATTTATATATTAAGCTACACATGAGTTGATATTTATGTCTCTGGTTCTAATCCAGTCTCAATGTTATTTTTGCAAATATGGGTTTTTATTTCTTATTAAATATTTAAGACATGAAACATCTTGACTTTAATTAGAAACTATGAAATTGAGAATTTTAAATTATATATAATCAGAAAATGTTTGAAACTAGTGAAGCAGGGAAATAATCAATGACTCCTAATACATGTCAGATATTTCAAACTTTTTATTTGGTTTAAGCTACACAGTTATGGGAGGGAAACATCATTGGACAAGACAGGAATCTGAAGCTGAGAGAAAATAAAGAACTTGTTCAAGTTCTCATAGGATGTTAACTTACAACAAGTAATAGATTTACAGGAAAGAAAATAGCACAATGCAGACAGCAAGAAAAGAAAATTAATTAACATTAATTAAGTTCCTAGGGCTGCTGTAAAAAGTGCCACAGTCTGGGTGGCTTAAAACATCAGAAGTGTATTCTCTCACAGTTCTGAGGTTAGAAATCCAAATTCAAGGTATCAGATGTGCCTTGCTCCCTTTTCTCCCTGTATGAAAGAATCCTTCATTGTCTCTTCCAGTTTCTGGTAGCCTCAGGTATTTCTGGGCTTATGGGAGCTTAATGCCAGTCCATCACCATATTTGCAAGGTCTCCTTCTTTTAAAGATACCACTCATATTGGACTAAGGCCTACTCTAATGACTTCCTATTTTGGTTATCTGCAAGGACTATTTCCAAAAGTTCCTTTCACAGATACAGGGGTTAGGACTTCAACATATATATATGTTGACATATATGTCAATATATATATATATATATATATATATATATATATATATTGCAAATATATATATATATATTTTTTTTGCAATTTTTTTTAAGATTTTTTATTTCTTTATTTAACAGAGAGAGAGATCACAAGTAGGCAGAGAGGCAGGCAGAGAGAAAGGAGGAAGCAGGCTCCCTGCTGAGCAGAGAGCCCAATGTGGGGCTCGATCCCAGGACCCTGAGATCATGACCTGAGCCGAAGGGAGAGGCTAACCCACTGAGCCACCCAGGTGCCCCCAACATATATTTTTGAGGAACACAATTAAACCCATAATTCCTCCCAAGTGATGCTGATATAATTCAGAAAGCCACTGAAATTGTAGTCAAGAGAATGTAGCCATGACCTGCTAGGAGAGAGGACATCCCAGAGGATATAGCTGTGCACGATGGTGATGACCTAAAAAGAATCAGGAGGGACAGAGATTCTGTCTTTCTTATGTTTCATTCAGATTTATTTCCTTACCTAGCCTTCATTGTTTTCAAATCTTGATTGAGGTGTAGAAGTATATATGCTAAAAATATAATTCATAAATGCTAACAGAGTTGTTCCTTACTAAATTCCTTCGGATAATAGGATTCAAACTAATACAGCTCTCTGTTAGAAATTATCAGAATGGGGAATAATGTTATTTCCCTCCACCTCCAACTTACTTTGGAATTATATGAAGCAAAACTTTGATCCCCTATATGCTTCCATGTTTCAGCAGCAAGCATGGGGATTTTTGAATAAGAGATGAGGGTGAGTAGACAATACAAGAGGAAAGAGATAGTAGTGTAGGTGCCAAGGTAACTGACTGTATTTATTTGTAACATCATGTAAGAAATATTTCAGGAGGGCACCTGGGTGGCTCAGTGGGTTAAGCCTCTGCCTTCGGCTCAGATCATGATTCCAGGGTTCTGGGGTTGAGCCCCACTTTGGGCATTCTGCTCGGCGGGAGCCTGCTTCTCCCTCTCTCTCTGCGTACTTCTGCCTACTTGTGATTTCTACCTCTGTCAAATAAATAAGTAAATAAACCTTTAAAAAATATGTCAGGAAATGCTATTATACTGTACATTATTTGGGTTAAACTATTGTTCATAAAATATGGATCATTAATGTGATTTGATTAGTCACCAGGTTGCGATGTCCGAGGAAAGTAGATTTTTTTTTTAAAGATTTTATTTATTTATTTGAGAGAGTAAGAACAAGAGAGAGCACAAATAGTTGGGAGGAGAAGAGGGAAAAACAGATTCCCCACTGAGTGGGGAACCTGATATGGGGCTCTACCCCAGGATCCTGAGATCATAACCTAAGCTAAAGGTAGATGCTTAACCAACTGAGCCACCCAGGCACCCCAGAAAGTAGATTTATATTTAAGTTTCTGTCTGTTTGTGATATCTTATCTTTAAAATGGTGAAACTGAGCAGTGGAGAGACTATTTCTTTCAAGTCTAAATATTTAAACTTTAAAAGTAAAGAACATTTGTTTGCCCTTCCAAATATAAGATTAAAACATGACACATTCAAAATTCCATTAAATGTTAATAGTGCATTGTTTAATGACTCATTGTTTAAAGCTTACTTTCTCCATTAAAAGTAATTTCTTGTGTGTAATTTGTAGATACTCCCACCCTATTTTGGTTTGATTCAAATCGTTATCCTAAGTAAAATTTTTAAGACTGATAAAGAAAGAATTGAAAAAAAAAAAA
This sequence comes from Mustela nivalis, assembly GCF_964662115.1. Lineage (NCBI taxonomy): Eukaryota > Metazoa > Chordata > Mammalia > Carnivora > Mustelidae > Mustela > Mustela nivalis. The sequence goes on from NC_139031.1 coordinate 79,255,904, forward strand.
AAGAATGAAAACAACAGATGATTATGGGTTTAGAGAGTTTTAAATGAAAAGGGAAGGCAAAAAGAATCAAAATGCATATTCTATATAAATATGTCATGTAACTAAAATGTACCTCAGGAGATACATAAGGTATATAAAGAACATAAATCCCGTGGAGAAGCAATATACTGTGACCAAAGGCTACACACACTCAAGAGATTTAAATTAAATGGAGTTCAAATAATGAATTATTTTCTAATATTGAAGACTGTTGTTCTGTAGGAAACTTTTCACTATACACACATAGACAAATGACAACATTAATAAATGGATGCATTAATCTAATTTATACCTCAAAATTGAGGTTATGTCTTTAGTCTGCCTATGTTGTAATAGAATTAATAGAATTACAGTATATTTTGTGCTTGTTCTTAAACACTGCAGATCCAGGGACAGACTATTCCTAAAAACTTTTAATAGGACACTTTTTCAAAATATATGCATGTGTATTGGTGTTTGAGGGGTGGGCTTTTTAAAATCAGGAAGAAAAATAGTTCACATTGAAAATAGAAGTTCTCTAGAAGAACTCTCACCTGGAGTTACAGGTGTACATTTTCTGCCTTCTAAGTTATCAAGGAGAAAAATATCCAGTAATAGCACTTGATTCTATGGCACGGCTCAATGCTTCTCAATAAGGTTTACTTTTGTAAAATTTTCATATTTTCCATAATTATGAAGTACAAATGATTTTTTCCCAGTTGATACAGAATTGCTGTAGATAAAAGCAAAGAATATACCATATATTCCTGAAATAACATGCTTATAATTACAAAAGTTTTATAGTAATTTCTTTCATTGCATTTTAAAACTAAATGTTTAGTATTATAGATGATATCTATTATAACTCTATTTATTGATTTATTTTAGAGAGATAGAGCTCAAGCGAGGGGTTGGAGTGGCAGAGGAAGAGGGAGACAGAGAATTTTAAGCAGGCTTCATGCCCAACCTGGAGACTGATGCAGGGCTGGATGTCTCAACCCTGAGATCATGACCTGAGCCAACATCAAGAATCAGACACTTAACCAACTGAGCCACCCAGGCATGCCTGCAACTATTCGTTTAAATCATAGCTATTTTTTTTTGAAAATCAATGTATAATTTTTTTTTAACTTGAATGTATTAGGATAACATGTTGATTAAAGGAATCTTTTGGATAAACTGAAGAATCCTTTGATAAAGCAAGTTTTTATTAGTTTGCAAGAATTAAAATGAGACTTAATGTTATTATTAATCCATTAGTTAATGCCAGATTTTCAATTTATGAGATTATTTCAAATAATATATACTTTAAAAATAAAGAAATGGAGATGGAAATCTACAAATTGATAGATTAAAATATGAAAATACAATTAGAAAATTGATTTTTTTTTTTTTTTAGAAAATTGATTTCTTAAAAGATGATATTCTTGTTGGTTCAAATTAAGACCTTGATAGAAGGCTGGAATGAAACAAATCTATAATGAAACATGAGAAGAAATACTTCCAATTTCTGAAAACAGGTTTGATTTTTTTTTTCTCTCTAATGCCAAGAAGTGCTGCTACTAGTCTCTTTTTAATCTGCTTTTATTTTTATGTTTAATGAGACAAGATTTTCAGAGAATCTTATTCTAAATTTTAAATGGAGAACTCAAAACATATTTTCCAAATTTTAATTTTAAGACTTAAATGAAAAAAGAATTCAAGATTAATGCATACCACCTGTTCCTATAGTAGTCGATTATCAAGAATCAGCCCGTTCAAATGTTCCCACCATTTTTAAAACTCAAATTAAAATTCAGATATGGCCTAAAGGGGAAAATACAACATAATTACCATTGAGAGTAAAGTTATGAGCCCTGGAAAATGATTACTTAAGAAGCCTAAGAAATTTCATATGTTTGAATGTAACACCAACAGTGACAATAAAATATTTTATTTAGGCTTTTTAAGGTCCACAGAACATCAATGAAAGAATAGTTTGGTTTAATTAATTGAGTGACCATTTGTCCAGCAGTCACTATGTGACAAGATTAGCTTTGCTGCTGACTACAAAACATCTAAGATTCCTATGTTCTGCTCTGTAGAGTTTGGCCATCAATGGACAAAATGTTCACACAACTGTAGCATTAAATGATATGGCAGAGTGATAAACAAATTTGGGGGAATACGGAAATGAAGGAGTAAATGTTAACACACATTATGGTATCTAATTAACAAAGCAACCTAACAGTAATTGTTATAATTCTTATTTTGTAAATAACAAAACACTGGCAATCAAGCAATACTCCGAATTATATAGGTAGCAAGTTATGTATCAGAGATGTAAATAAAAATTTTTTGACATCAAAACTGTAAAGTTACCAATCTACATATAACATCCAGGACTTGACTGTTTTTGCCTAGGATTGTAGAAAAGGAATGTTCTACACAGAGGATTTATTTGAGGAGAGTTTCAGTGAATAAGAAAGAATTTGCAAGGTGGGTGAAATAGAGAAAATAGCACATGCAAAACCACAGAAGTGTTAGGAGACATGATATGATCAGAGAATTGTAAGGTAAAGCATTTATTTGATACATATGAAGTTTAAGTCGCCAGAGGAAGGAATGGGTAAGAGGGAGTGAGGGATTAATAACCAACAAAGCAGTGAAAGGGAATGTAAGAGCCATGAAAATAAACTGGAACTTTATCCTTCAGTAAAGAACAAAAGATTTTTTGATAACCCTCGTGACAATTAGCATAACAGGTGATTTGTGAGTTGTAATTTTAAAACCAGACTTGACCTTCCCTGATATTGACGAATCTCATGTTATTTAGGCTTGAGTCCACTGTGCAAATTTGTTTCTGGATTAGCATTTACTAAATTTACCTAAGTAACAAACTGAACATTGGAAAGGAATAAAACCAGCTTATATATCTATAAAAGTATTTAGATGGATGATGAAAGAACTTGCATGAATTTTTGTTTCATAATTGTGTGGTCTTTTACCTACCTAATTTATTATCGGTTCCCTATTCCACCTATATTCCCTAAATCCTCCTCCAGCTATATGCCAGCCTGTTCATTAATCATCAGCGTTCTGGCATTCTGATAGATACTAAGAAGGATTAGACAGTGACTTGCTCTCAAGCTGTCTAGAATTTCATGATGAAGATGGGATGTCTGCATTTATCATTCAGATCTCTGAGACAAAGTGTTACAAGTGTCCAACAATAACAGAAAATCTTCTTACCTTAGAAGAGGTAAGGGTCTCCACTTCCCCTTCCTATTTATTGGACTATTAGATTGATGCACAAAAGCACTGAAAAACAGGAAATGTATGGACTCTGGAACAGGCAGATCTGAATTCATTGCCTCGGGGGAGGGCTTAGGAAGGGGAATGGTGCCTCAAATTTCTGAACTGGCCTTTTTGTTCGCACAATGGAGATACTTATATCTATTTTTTTAAATACTAAAAGAAGTACTCTTTGTAAAATATTTAATAAATAATGCATGCTCTTTTGAGCATACTAACCCCCTCACCCCACTCCATCTGAATTTCAGTGAGCTCATTGCAATGGACAAAATCCATCAAGGAAAATTATTTCATTGAAATGTATCTTGAGAGTTGCATGTTTTAACTTATGTTTGTTAAAAAGTAAAAATTATATATCCTTCTTTAAAGTTGTTAAATGTCACCTGGAATTTCAAAGCATTAAGTATCGTGACAAAAAATAAGTAAGTAAAATAAGGAGTTGATCCTTTTCAAATTTACTATATTCAGCGCTATCTTCTTGAAATTACTGGTTGAAGAAGACAACTGAATTTACCATATGATTTTCATCACGAGAGTGCCTCTAGTAGGATGTGAAAGTTGCTGTTTACACAGTTTAATTCTCTACTTTCTAGTCAACCATTTAAAGTCTACAAAGAGTAGAAAAATGGTAAAATCTGAAGACTACATGGAAAAGGCCTTTGACCATGTTGAAGGGCTGTAGATGGGAGTCAATTAGCCGTAACTAACAGTCCTGAATTCATTACTCCAACTGGTTATTATTTTTGAGCCTCATTACACACAGCTGACAATCAGAGGCACTTACACAGCCCTGTCCTGGCTCTCCTGTGAGAATAAATATGGAAGCGGTTTTGCACTCCCAGGTGAAGAGAGAAAGAGCGCTTTAGATATGAGGACCATAAAAATAGTTTGCCTTTCTTTAAAGAAATCTTACTGTGGATGCACTATATATATTCAACTAATAAACATTATCTATTAAATAATGGTGGGTTACTTTGCAACTGTGGTTGTAAGGTTCATCTTAAAGACATATGTTCCTGGGCTGCCTGGGTGGCTCAGTGGTTAAAGCCTCTGCCTTCAGCTCAGGTGATGATCCCAGGGTCCTGGGATCCAGCCCCATGGCGGGCTCTCTGCTCAGCGGGGAGCCTGCTTCCTCCTCTCTTTCTGCCTGCCGCTCTGCCTACTTGTGATCTCTCTTTGTCAAATAAATAAATAAAATCTTTAAAAAAAAAAAAGACATATATGCCCGCATAGAGGTTCACATGAAATGTTATAATAAGGACAAAACAGAGTTTTCATTTTACACCTGTGAGAAAAGGGTGAGTGATCGCAACACTCTTAGGAGTTGGACAGGTGCAAATACTAAAAATGTAAAATCACTAACAGACATTTCTACTGAAATTCTTTATAATTCTATTTTTACATTTGAAATATTATAATATATAAGCATTAGTAATGATGTACTCTTATTTTGGTTGAAATACAGCACTTTATGATGTCTGAGATGTTGAAAGGTATTTAAAAAATGCTGAGGAATTAAACTTTGAATTTTGTTAAGAGCTTATAGTTCACCTGGTTTAAAATTACAAAGGTGAAAAGAGGGAAACAATGAAAATTCTCTCTGGCCAGTTTTCCTCTCCAGGACTGTTTTATTTGTTTGCTTAATTTAAAGCCAGTGACCCTACAGATTGAGAAGCCTAGTCTAGTACCTATCAACAGAGAAAGAGATCAAGGGTCAGGAATATAAATTAGCAATGTGTTAAGAATGAAAGTAGAGATACAGTCATCTTACTGTAAAATAATGATCTTAATGAAGGAAATACTAAAGCCTATGAACTATGCAGAGAGTAATTTCACACACAGATTTCTAGGCCAGACCTGTTTGACCGGCTTGGTCCCAGAGCAGCTAAGGTAACTGGAGGAGAAGAAAGGCTGATGTAAACAAAGTAAATAAGCATTTGAAGTAGAGACTTTCAAAGATACAGTTCAGGAAATTTAAAGTGCTAGCATCTGGAAGTTGAGAAGAGGAGGAAGATCAAGAGGAAACACTTGCTCAGGTTCATATTCAAGACCATAAGGCAGTGAGTCAGTCATGCTTGAGTTTCTCTTTCTGTTCCAGTATTTACTATCCATGTGTGACTTTGGACAAAGTTTTAGTGTTCTCATTTGTGAGATAGTAACGTAATTAAAGAATGCTGCTCATAATACACAGAGGGCTTGGAATATGTACGGTCTATATATTTGTTTCCTGAGACAAATATTAGTTATGACAATAAGGAAACAACTTTTTTTTTTTTTTTAAGATTTTATTTATTTATTTGTCAGAGAGAGAGCGAGAGCGAGCACAGGCAGACAGAGTGGAAGGCAGAGTCAGAGGGAGAAGCAGGCTCCCTGCGGAGCAAGGAGCCCGATGCGGGACTCGATCCCAGGACCCTGGGATCATGACCTGAGCTGAAGGCAGCTGCTTAATCAACTGAGCCACCCAGGCGTCCCAGGAAACAACTTTTGATCTCTGGAGGATTGAGGTCCTCTTGTTAGATGAAGTGGATGTATATAGCGCATCTATATGATGGAGAAAAATATGAGAACAGTCTATTTTCTTTAAATTTGAAACAAGAGAATTCATAGCGGCCCAACTCGTAAGGAATAGTTGGGTACATCGCTGGAAATTGGTGCAAGAGCTTAAAGTAAATGGCTTTTTTCAGGATCACCAACAATATAAAATATTTAAAATAAGGCCACTACAGCAAAGCAACCACAGTGTATAAGATGTTTCTTTAACATCTTAATAAAAGTGCCTATAAGTATTTTAAGTTGGATGTTTTTCCCAAGACACCTTGATGAGAGCAAACTGTAATTAGTGGCTGCTAAATTGAATCATGTCATTACTCCTGTGGCTCTATTTAGTGTCCTCCTTTCTCAAACTAGCTTGCTCAGTTAGCTCATGTTATTTCCCTCCTATCAGGAAAGAGTCAAGAACTCATCCTGGAAAAGTGGCACTGGCCACCAAAGTTTCTTATAAAGGTACTGTTGCATTAAGGTGGTTTAGGTTTCTAAGTAGTTTGGAGAAATGAGAGTAGAGATGAGTCTTACTATGGGCAACCATTGCCACTCTTAAAATTTCACTTATACGGCCCAAGTTTCAGGCAAGCATGAGCATTCATTCCATCAGTGTGCTTGAATCTGCCTTGGCTAATTCCTATCAGTAATTTCATGACTTATTTTTTTTTTTTAAAGGTTTTTTATTTTATTTATTTTACAGAGAGAAAGATCACAAGTAGGCAGAGAGAGGGGGAAGCAGGTTCCCTGATGAGCAGAGACCCCGATGCGGGGCTCGATCCCAGGACCCTGAGATCATGACCTGAGCCGAAGGCAGAGGCTTAACCCACTGAGCCACCCAGGTGCCCCTTTCATGACTTATTTTGAGGTGAGTCCAATGGTAAATGTCTCAGTATTAAGCAAATAGCTTTCAGTTAAATACATTGAAAAGAAGTTTATTTAGGCAAGGTAGAGGAAATCACAGTATAAGTTGCATAGACTACAACTAAATCTAAGCTATTTGTCATAGTTTCCAAAGCCTTGTGAACGTGTGTGAAACATGGATTTAATCCTTTGGATATTTGAAAATTGAGATAGGTAGTAAACTTTCTTGTAAAAACACCATTTGGTATGCATTTCACCTTGCCTTTCTTTATCTTGGTTCCCTGAAACTTAAAGGTAAAATGTATAAATATATTCTACTTTATACAGATGTACAGATTAATCAGTGTCTAATGGTTACACATTTCTAAATTAACAATTATATAATTTGTGTGAATGCTCACAGCAATCTTCTTTCTAATGATTTACTCTCCTCCCTTCTTAATTGATAAATGCTGACTCAGACATTAGTACTCAGTATAGAGGGTCTTGATTGGTTTCAGAATTATTTCAGAGAAATGTGCTTGGTGCTTCTTCATGTTTGCATCTGCTCTTTAAAACTGTCAGATGTTTTGTGGTTAAATTCATTATCGTAAACTTAAGGAGCTGTTCACACTTATTAGGCTAATCACAAAAATAGTTTAACTGTATTAAACTTTAAAAAATAACCCATTTATTGAATTAGCAATTTCTTTCATAAACATAGACATTTGAAGATAATATTTTCCCTGGAATATAATTTTTTAGTCTTGAAATTTGCATTTTTTTGAACTCTTAAAATTACATTTGATATCATCCCTTTATAGCTCATCTGTACAGAAAGAGTTAAAGACAGGTTTATGCCAACTGGACATAACAGGTAGTGCTTGGCACATGAAAGATATGTCTTAATCACCTGTTCACTTCCTCTCACCTGATATTTAATTCAACTGGCCCACACCATCAATGATTTTGCACTCTCAGAAGTATTTTCTGTGATTCAGTTTATAAGAATTTAGTGAACTGCTTTATTTCATAAAGAAAATTATAAGGAACAAGATGGAGAAATCACATTCCATATTCTTTGTATAGTGACATCTGTGGGCTGTTGTAGCCCACAGTGATTTATTTTTAAACAATACCTGCTCATTTTATGGGGGGGGGGGGGCTTGTCAAAGCTCATTTGTCCTCCTGTTTAAATATCTAGTCCACTGCGGTCCAGAGAAATAATTTTCACTTAAATATTAAAGTCAATTCCAGAGTGTAACAAGTTTTCCTGAAAGTAGTGTTGGAAATATATCCCTAATGTCTAGATTTGTACACTTCTATCTGGTGCCATAATTCAAACAGCCTTCTTCCGCAGAATTGTGAAATAATTTCTTGTAATTATGTTTTGAGACTACCCTGGAGGGAAGAGTTCTGAATATGAGTCAATGTGTAGAGGTCAACAGAGTTACTGCCTTCGGGATATTAAGGAAACGCAATGGAAAACAACACCCATTAAAAGGGTAAACTGCGATGAGATAGTTGGTTTATCTCTACCGGTTTTAGAAAATCTGCTGCAGGAAAAGGATAAGACTCATGCCCTTTTACAAACGCATCTCTTTGCCTTAAAAGGATGCAGTGATCCTTTTCTGGGGGGAAAAAAAAACTGCTTTGCACTTTGATATTTACGGCTTAGCAAATCCTGAATGCCTTCCAAGAGCTGCCGGTAACAAAATCCTTGCAGCTCACCCTAGGAGTTGCTCACTCCACCACGGACCGCGAAAGGAGCAGAGTAAGCGAGCTGGTCCTCCAGCCTGCAGCGCGCATTCCTGCATCTCCCGGCAGCCCGTCCTGGGGTCGGCCCCGCCCGTCGGGCGGATCGCCGCCCGCCCTCGGGGCTCCCTGCCACCCTCTCGCGGGCGTGCTCTGGGTGGGGCCTCGCGGCGGCGGAGATGCAGCGGGTGTGCTGGGCGGGTGAGGCTAGCCGGCTGGGCGGTGCGCCCGGGCTGCCCGACCCGCGCGCCGCGTCGCTGTAATCGGACACCCGAGCGCTCGCCCCCGGTGCCCGGCCACTTTCCATTCACTCCGAAGTCCTTGATTGAGCGACGCGGAGTAGGGCTCCCGGTGCCGCAGCACTGCGACGTTCAGGATTCTTTTACAAAGAAACTCAGAGGACCGGGAAGAAAGAATTTCACCGCTGGGACGCTCTAGAAATTAAAGTCTTCTGGGAAAAAGACTAGAGAGACACGCGGAGCCACACCGGTAGCAAATTGATGACTTTTACGCGCCGATCTCTTCCCATCTCGGTAAGCTGAATTCATTATTTCCGGCATTACAGATTTAGCAAAATATAACTTTTGGTTCCGTGTACCGACTTTTTTTTTTTTTTTTACACATCGGTGTGCTCAAGTCTGGACATCTTCCTAAGAGCACATGCAGTTTGTCAGGGCAGTGTTTTCCTTGCTGAGAGCCCTGCTTGAGTTGTTTCTTTAGGTTAAGACACCTGCGGCGAGTTTAAAGTTGAGTATTTCAGTGCCTTCTAATGCAAGGTTGCTGGAGAGGACGTACGATTCCGATTCCTTGTCCTGCATGTTATTAGTGTTGAATCCGTAGAAGTGAAAACAAGCAGCATGTCTAAGTGTCTCAGTTAAAGGGAAGTTATAATATATTGGGGGGACGCACGTGTAAGACCCTTGGCTTTCCCTCACTTCTCATCTCCAGGTAGTCTTGAAATCACATTGCTCTGTATCCTCACTTCAATTGACTTGTCATTTCATCTCCACTATTATTCTTTGCAAGTTTTAGCATATGTTACTTTTGGTGAGACATACCAGATAAAATACTAATAATAGCAATATGTAAAAATGTGTAAATATTATCCGCCTGCTTAATAAAGAGACAAAGTTAGTCGTATTTATAGCCTTTTTTTTTTTTTTTTTAACTCTTAAGCCACAAAACCAGGGAGCAAATTACTAAGGGAAAGTTATCCCATAAAATCAATTTTCTTGTAAGTTAATTTAGGGATGACAAGGTGAAGAGGTTGTGGAAGCAGGAAGAAACTGTTTCATTTGAAAATTACCAACACAAACATCTCTAGGGTTTCCTCCATCTGTGTGGTAAAAGAGGCAAACAGTTTTGTTTCTGTGTCTCATAACATGTACCACCTAGGAAATCAACTGTTTAAAATGTTTAAATTGTTAAAAAAGGCATGTTTAATTTAACTGTGCTTTTTCCTCTGTGTTCATGAGGCAGTCTTTTCAATTTTTTGTGGCCTTTCTTTATTAAATAATGTTAAGAGTTTAATATTAAAAGACACATAATAGTGAAGATTAGAATTATTGTAACCTGTAAAAGTAAATTTCTAGATTAATCTCTGTCATTTTATTGTATAATTACATCAGACTCAAAATTATATGATTTCTTTCATGGTCTTGGGTTTATTTTGTATATTGTGGCCAGTGGAGCTGCTGTGACTCTCTAGTTACCCATTACCTGATCTTCCTTGGTATTCAGACATTAGTTAATAGCATGTATCAGTGTTATAGCTACAGTCTCAAAAGGTAATGCTTTTCTCTCTCATTTATCTTTTGGAATTTTGACAGCCTGCTTTCTAGTTGATTTATTTTAAATATGCATTGAGGGATACATAGTTCACTGAATTGTTCACCACTAAGTCATTGGTTTGAATTTGGCACTAGTCCATGGTTACCTCATCTGCATCATTTAACAGCTGCATGGTCATCTGTATAAATTAGCAGATAACTAATTTGAGTGATTTCAGTGGTCACGGATTGAGCACACATATATTTATGTGTAAAAAATCATCTCAGATGATTACTCCAAAAGAGCTAATGAGGATGGAAGTGAGTGGGTGCACGTGAATGTTCATGTGGCATTTTCCTGCTACTACTATATTTATGATAGAAAGAGAAGTTTTCATCCACTAATACATATTGGTACCATTCTCAAGTCTTTTCAATGTTAAGTGATTGTTAGAAGATCAACTTTAAATATTGGGTTTTTCTTTGGGAACCAATACCTTTTTCCTGGATGCTTTGTTCTGCTTTAATATTAGCATTATTTGTTGGAAGAGCAAGCAGTTTGTTTTCGCCCAAAGACTTCCAGATACAAATGAATCTAATCCAAATTTTCACATCTAAGAAACAAAATCAGAGCACCTCCTACTGTTTGCATGACTGTCAAAGTTCAGATATGTCTTCTGTGAATAAGGTGCTCTGTCTAGATTGCTGGTTTTGTGTGTATCTCTGTGTATGTGCACAGGTGTGCTCCTAAAATGTGAAATGAAATATGACAAACTTGTTACCTCTCTTTTAAAGGTATTTTCCCTTGGATACTAACTTGCAAATCTGAAGATATGGCATTCCGGGCAGTTTTCGTGTTGTTTGGAGTATTTGTTTGTTCTATCTGTGTAAAAGGATCATCTCAGCCCCAAGCAAGAGTTTATTTAACGTTTGATGGTAAGAAAGTTGATAAATACTATGGGAAAATGTCATTTGAAAACTTTTTAAATATTTCACAACCAGATCCAAATATTAATAATAAATTAAAGGTAGTGAAATATTGACTATTGATTAATTTTGAAAATATTTACTGGACTGCTTTTTTGGATGACATGGCTATTTGAAATTATTGGTTCATAGAAAAAAGCCCTCTATTGTATTTGTAGATGAAAATACTTGAAATATTTTCTTCCCGTTTTGAAGTATCTTCTTTCTAGTCACCTGGTGTTTGAGAAGCACCCGCCGTGTGCTAATCCTTATCAGCAGAGAGGTCTATGTAGGCTTAATTATTTAAAAATTTTCTTAATAAATTTTGGTCTTACCCTCCAAAACTGGTTCCTCCATATGTTGTTCTAATGGTGCTTCTTCCATGTCCAAAAGGAGGAGTTCCTGGGATTGGCAAAATCTCCTAATTAATTGAAAAGGATATAAAAGAATAGTTGGAAATATGTTTTTAATTGCTGTTGTGTACAAATATTATCTTCAGAAGCTTAGGAAAATGGATGTGATTTCAAATTTGCTCAAACATAAAAGGTAGAAGACCCTCCGAGGGAATGGTTTGCCAAATGTATGCATGAGTTTTAATCTAGATAATTCAAATGACTTATAGATGGATGACTTTGGTCAGTCCATGCTAATTGGACAAGAATAAGAAATGGATCAAGAAGATCATCTTGCCAATCAGGGTTATTTAGTTTATTACTTTTTTCAACTTGCTTTTTGTATAAACCTTAGTGTCATTGAGCATATTTTCATTTTACTTGAGAAACAGTATACTCTCAGACCTTTCTATAGCCTGTCTTTGAAAAGCTTTATTATCTTGAATTTCAAAGAGCAGATGACTGACACTTATCAGTCAAATGGGTATCTTTTTCTTTCTTTCCTTCTTTAGTCACCAAGGGCTTTCCCCAAGGTTATCATAAGCACTGAAAGAGCTTTACTTGGAACTTAAAGTGTGTACGCTTCTAATTGCTTCCTTAGCTTCTAAACCAGCCATTCTCCCTTAAAACCCGTGGCTATTCAGTTAAGTTGTGAAGAAAGGAAAAACAGACCCTTGGAAGTGTCTTTTTTTTTTTTTTTTTAATTACTGTAACATCAGTCTACTTATACCTTTTCTTTCAAGTTGAGAACTAGGAAATATCTAATAAAACAAAAAATAAAAGCATTAGGTGGTATTGCAATTTTTCTCTTCTATATTTCTCTCAATATACATAGGAAGATGGAGTGGTCTCATAGATTCATTATCTAAACTTGTTCTGTGGCATCAAAACTAACCACTTCCTCATATCAGGGAGATCATATGATAGTTGTCTTTCTCCGCTTGACTTATTTCGCTAAGCATGATACCCTCTAGTTCCATCCATGTCGTTGCAAATGGCAAGATTGCATTTCTTTTGATGGCTGCATAGTATTCCATTGTGTATATATACCACATCTTCTTTATCCATTCATCTGTTGATGGACATCTAGGTACCTGTACCCCGGGGGATAAAAATATATTATATGTTTATAAAAAATAAAAACAAAATTAAAAAAAAAAGAAACAAAAAAAAACTAACTAAAATTTTTTTACCCCAAACTTAACTCAAAATGTGTAAATTTAAAAAACGAGTGTGTCACCAGAGATAATTCATCAAGTCCATTATTTGAAAACTTTACAGTTTATCTTTTATAGAGGAAATTAAGTAGTATAAAAAATTTTTTAAAGATTTTATTTATTTATTTGACAGACAGAGATCACAAGTAGGCAGAGAGTCAATCAGAGAGAGGGAGGAGGAAGCAGGCTTTCCGCTGAACAGAGAGCCCAATGTGGGGCTCAATCCCAGGACCCTGAGATCATGACCTGAGCTGAAGGCAGAGGCTTTAACCCACTGAGCGACCCAAGCACCCCTAAGTAGTATAAATTTTTAAAAACAAACTTCAGTACTAAGTGGGACAGTAACTGCTGTGTGTAAAGTGACTAGAAGTTATAATGGGCTTTTTAAAATACTCCATGTTTAATGCTCTCAAACTCAAAACAGATTCTTGTAGAATAAGACTTACCTTAATTTATAACATATATAGAATACAGCATGGTAAGATAAGCTATTGATCTGAGAGTTCTATAATATTTTATTCTTTTTAGGAGATAATCAGACAGAATATCACATAATTTGTTTTGAAGAGTTATATCAACAGGGAGAACAAATAATGAAATTCCATAATTTCTAAATTAATACAAAAATTTCTTACAGTAAACTATATTTTAGGCATAGTATCATAGAAAAAATTCCTTGGACAAAACAATTGTTAAAATGTATAAATTTTAATCATTAATTCATAATTATTTTGTTCAGGTGCCTTTCCCAAATTTCTTATTATTTAAAGTTTCTCACTGATTTTATGATGAATTTTCTGTGTATCATAATGAGTAACTACATTTCTTCCAAAATTATTTACTCTTAACATTAAAATAGAGAACTTTTACAGAGTTGACACAAGTACGACTATATATTAATTAAAATATATATGATATATAATTTCTTTCATTTCTTTCAAAATTTCTGTCACTATTTTTCAGCCAAAATTTATGAGTTGGAAAATGATTCTGAAGAAATTAAAATAATATCAACTTATACCACACAGAGGTCATTTGCATCTTTATATTCTCTCATAATTACCTTGCCTCCAAACTCTTTTGTCTTGAATTCTTTTCCTTCACTATTACTTGGTCTTCTGCCAGTCTCTTTCTATATGGGACTTCAGAAGAATGCTCTCAGTCTTGTCTTACAGTCCAATTAACAATCGAAGTCAATTAGAAATGTGTGAAACAAGAGATCTCTTCTCCCATCCAAGTTTTATCCCTTCTTCTTGTGGTAGAGTGATGGACTGATAACATTTGGGAAACAATGATTTACAGATTTGCCTTCTCTATTGATCTAGTGCAAGGTCAACCAGATGGTCATCAGTCCTCTGAGAGAATGTACTTCAGATGTTATTAATTAGTTACATTTGTACAAGCTAAATCTTGCATGTTAAAGAACTGTGATTCCTATTAAATGCTATGTTTTATAATTGTTATTATTCTAATTTTTAAGCCAAATAGCTTTTCAAATAAATATAAGGTTCATGCAAAGACTTTTTGATTAAGTTGAATTTTTATTAAGAAAAAATCCAGTTTGACAGAATCATATTTCATAGCATTATTGTAATTGTATTTTTTTTTCCTCAGAAAATCTTTGGAATCTATAAGGGTCATAAGGAAAGTCAAGGCTATTTATGTACAATAGACAAATTTATGCTGCTTATTAATATACAAGGGAAAGCATTGTTGAGATGATTTTGCCTTTATCCAATAAGGATTTTAGCATGTAGTATTTTGCAAAGCCAGAAATAAATACAGTACAATTTGATAATAGGTATCAGTTGCACATCATTTTACAAAAAGTCTTTGAGCTTGAGAAAAATGGAAATATTGTCTATATTTTAAAAGATATAAAATGTGATTCTAAGTTAAATGTGTTAAGTGTTGTTTCTGTTTTAAAACGAGGCAGATTCTTATAATAAGATTATTTTTTCACTTAGTAATTCAGATTGTGAATCTAAGATATGCAAGTTATTGACATGAAGTTGTCTATAGTATTACCTTACTATCCTCACTATGTCTGTAGGATCTGTAGTAATGTTCTTTACTTCATTTATGGAACTGATAATTTGTGTCTACATCCTTTATGTTCTGACTGATCCATGTGGAGATGAACTTTTTCCTTTTTATTGATCTGTTTAAAAATCAGCTTTGGTTTTGTTATTTTTATTATTATTATTATTCTGTCTAATATTTCTTTTTATTTGCTCTAAAATGAAATTGTCTTATTTCTTCTTGCTTTGTGTTTAGTCTGCTCTTCTTTTTGGAAATTCTTAACATGGAAACAAACATAAGTCACTGATTTGAGAACTTTTATCCTAATATAACCAGTTATGCTACAAATTTCCCTTGGTACACTGTGTAGCAGTGTTCTGCATATGTTGATAAAATGCATTCTGATTTTCAGTCAGTTCAAAATGTCTTCTAATTGCTCCCCTTATTTATTATTTTACTCACAAGTTATTTAGAAATATGTTGTGTAATTTGAGGATATTTGTTTGTTTTTTATATATCTTTATGTTGTAGGTCTTTGACTCAGTCTCTTATTGTCAAAGAACATACATAACATACCTCAGTTTCTCTAAAAAACTATGAAAACTTGTTTTATTGCACTGACTATAGCCTACAAAGAAAATAATGTATATTCTGTTTTTGTCACATTGAATGTTTTATTAATGCCAATTAGATTCAATCAGTTGATGGTTTGTTATGTTTTCTCTATCCTTACTGACTTTCTCCCTACTTGTTCCTTCAATTACTGACAGAAGAAAATGAACTTTCCAACTATAATTATGAATTTGTCTATTTCTCTTTTCAGGTCTATCAATTTTTACTTCATTTTTAAAAATTTCTATTATTAGATACTGACATATCCCTGATTATTCCTGATAATAATTAGAGTTCTAAAATGTATTTTTGTCTGTATATAATACTTCTACCTTTTTTGTATAATGGAAAATACCAACAAAATTTTAGTTATAATATATGGGAAAAATGTTTGTCATCATTCTAGTGGCCTCTAGAAAGTTTTTATTAAAATACTAGGACTGTGTTTAAACATATATTTTGATGTATGTGAAAGTGTGAGCATTTGATGTATGTGAAAATGTGAGCATTTGAATGCTGTGAGAACAGCGTTTACATGGAATATCAGGATTTTCAAACTTTGGTTCTTCACTAATTAACTCTGAAACTTTGTCAGGACCTTTGTTCTCCCAACCAGTTAATTGGGGGGCTAACTTAACTCTAAGACCCTTAGTAACCAAATTTATAACATGTCTAAGCTTAGTTTTGCTTTATAATATCATCTCCTTTGAGGAAGTGTTCTACAATAATTCCTTTCAATGCTTTCAAAAACATTTTGTAGGAAGGACCCGGGCAAGGGAGAGAACAAAACTAAACAAACAATTTTTAAAAATTCATAAATTTGGAAGTCATATAGAGCTGTTTTTAAATCATAGTTCCCTGCTACTTTCTGGAGATGCTACATTGGGGTAGTTACTTAATCTCTCTAATCTAGAATTTTATCATCTATAGAATGAGAATAATACAGAACTCTTTTTAAAATGAAATGAATTAAATTTGTAAATTGTGTCGTGTAGTATATAGTATATGTCTTATTAAAATACACAAAGACTTACATTAGAGTTAGTAAATAAATTCCTTTAGGGTAAAACTATGGTCTTTTATACTATAATTACTTCCCCTCCACTTAGTGTGGAGACTGCCACTTGCTATTTTTCAATAAACGTTGAATTAATGTACATTTTGATACTTCTAACCACTTTACCTTCCCAACTAATAGAGCCTTAGTATTCTACATCAGTCTTTCATCATGAATCTTGGTTAATTTAAGACAATGAACAGTTACTAAGTAGATGCAAAATTTCTTCATCTTAGCATTAAGATACAAGTACCATGAGAGAAAAATTTTTGTTACTTTTTGCACAGATAGCTTTAGAATCGTATCCTGGTACATAGCTGATGATCAAATATTTTCTATCTATTTCCAAACTTTTCACATGTTATACACTAGAGATTCAACATAATCTGGGAATTCAACTTTTATATTTACTCTTTCCAGTTAATTCTCAAATCTCTTTATCTATTTCTTCTCTAAAAGACATTTCATCTCTATAAATTTTAGATGTTTTCTTCTAGAGAGTTTTTTGTGTGTTTTGATTGGAAGCCTAGTTTTCTTTATTAAAGGGAAGAGACTTCATACATACACAGCCCTCCACAGGGCCTTGACTGGTGACCTGTCAGGAATGTTGCCTTAATCTTTAATATTGTTGGCATCTATATATGCTAGTGTGTCTAGCATGTCTAGATATGTCTAGACTTTTAAAGTAATGCAGAAATGCATTATTTAAGATTCTATTTTTTTAAAGTCCAATTTTTCATGATAAACTTGAACTTATTAAGAACCCTACCTACTTAGTTTACTTCTTATGATTATTCTGGTACAGTGCATGGCTTGAAATTTTAGACAACTTTTTCCCACTCTTGGAACATTTAAGAATACCATAAAACATCAGGAATGTGGAGGGCATATAGGATAATTTCTGATCCACTTCTGTACCATGACATGAAATATATATGTATAAATATACCCATAAAATAAAATACAAATATAAATATATTTATATAAATACCAAAAATATGTCATAAACATACTCCTAAATAGTGTATTAGATGTTTTTCCCCCTTTTCCTTTGCTGAGTAAATTGAAATTTACTGAGGAATACTTGGTCTTTGGAGTACATTTTCTGTACAGAAATTATTAAATCCTAAAGTTTATTTTAATTAAGATTTTTTTTATCTAGTTGATCTTATATGAACTAAAGAGTATTATTAAGTTACTGACATAGCAAAATTTCTTGCTTGTTTATGTGTAAGATTGGATATCAACTATAATTCAGGAGTTAACTTATCCAAAATTAAACAGTAGTTCCACCTCTGTTACCTTATAGGCAATAATTCAGCCATGAACATATTTTATCTGTCCAGTACAAACCTCTAAGATGTCAGACTTTTTTTTTTTAAGTAATCCTGATAAATTCTGGATTATCATTTATATTTGCATGGTTTTTGATCTAGAAACATAATATCCTGAAATAAAGAAGTAGGATATTCCCACATCCCTCATCACTTTTTTCTTGGGTAAACAAGCCTGGGACACACACACACACACACACACCCCAAACCAAAATAAAATAAAGAAGTAGGATGCACTCAGTATCCCATAGGCTTCAAAAAGCCTGTATATCATTTTACCGAACAGGCAGCAGTCTGGTTCTATTTCAAGTTTTCCTTTGGCTCAAAACTCTTGAGTTATCAAGGTGGCTGTGGAAATATACAAAGCACTTACAGAGTCACAAAAACTCAAAAATAAATTCACCAATAGTTAGATGCCTTGCAGAAAAGTCAATTATTTGTGATTGCTAATAATTGTTTGCTTGTGTTCACTAGAACAGTAAAGAGTCCCTACTACTAAACTGCCCCCAACTCCACTGAAACCTGCAACTAATTGCCTTAAACTCAAAAGGAAAATGACAGTTAAAAGATTGAAACTTTATCAAGATTTCTACCATTTGGATACATTTTTTCCTTACCTTATATTTGCCAATTTTCTGACTCAGGGTTGAGTTTTACATTTACATGTGTATGATGGTGGCTTAAAAACATAAAAATGTCAGTTTGAGTTCTATTGAGAAGCAAGTATATGAAGTGTAGAGACTAAGCTTGCATAGGATTATCAGTTCTTTCAGTGATTTACTTTGTGATTCTTTTTTACCTTCTTTTGGTGCTCAATTTTCATTAATAAAATTGTCAAAGTCTCCAGGTCATCGATAGTATATAAATGAAAGATGCTGGAATTTTACAAAACATCTTTTATCTTTTAATATCTGCCTCATTTGACAAGAAGCTTAATTAAACGACAAATAAAAGGACCCCTGTGAACTAGTGAGCTTAACCTGAAAGCTGATGAATTGTTGTTGGACAATAAACTCAAAATAATAAATTGTCTCTTTATGAACTCTGGTAGCATTAACATTACAAGGCACATTTGTTGAAAACAGTTTCTCTTATGGTTGCCCAAGAGATAAAAATAAAGCCAATTGTTCTTGATTTCTCCATTAATCTTAGAGAAAGCTCATTCAGGTTGTATAGAATCTTCTGAAATATTTAGTTCTTGGGAAAATTTGTGTTGATGCAGTTTATTTTAATTCCCCTCTGATAGTTTCACTTAAATGTCAGTTAAACATCTTTAAGAACACCTGCATATTTAATAACATCAAACTCAACAAGGAATGCTGCTGTGAGTAAGAAATTCTGCATTCTTCCCCCTTTGAGAATGTTTTTGAAATCAGAAAGGGATTGATGAATACAACTGTGAGTAGGACATCACCTAAATCATAAAGACTTTTAAGTAGAGTAGCACTAAATTGTGATATAAAGAACCAGTTAAAACTGTTATACTGAGAATAGAAGATGAGAAGAAATTGCTAAGAAATTTTGTATGTCTGTTTTCCCCTATAATATATATTGGTATAGGATTCTAGTAGTCCAAATAAAACAAAATCTCTTTCATAGTCTTGAATTAGAGAAGTTTTAAGTAGAGCAAGGAATGTCTCTTGAGAAGTATTAGGATAGAAATATGTTACAATGATGTGTTCTTTTAAAGATTTTGGATAAAAGTTGAAAATTCTTATTTTCCTCTCATAAAAAGAGTAATTCTTGCTCACAGTGAGTTTTGTCAAATTCCAGTAAGCTTAGTTCTGTTGCCAAAAGATGATGCTGTGATGATAAGCCATTTCTAAAGGTACAGGGTTCCTGTGACTACAAACAAGGATGGGATGCTCCAGTGATATGATATTAAAAGAGTGAGCTTTTGTTCTGTGTTTTTTTCAGTCATCTCACCAAAGCACTTCCCTAAAAAAAGTGTGTCCTATTCCATGATTATTCATAGATATGTATAAACAATTATGATCGAACTCTCTGTTGAATGAAGATAGTTCAAGTGATATTAGATCGTTTAACTAATTAATGTTATTGAAGTATAATTGATAAACAATATTAACTTCAGGTGTACAATGTAGTGATTCAGTAATTGATACATTACTCATTGCTCACCATGATAAATGTAGTCACTATTTGTTACCATAAAATGTTATTACAGTATTATTTAGTATATTCCCTATGTTGTACTTTTCATCTCTGTAACTTGTTTGTTTTATAACTGGAAGTTTGTACCTCTTAATCTCCTTCACCTGTTATGCCCCCCCCCTTCCTCTTCTCTGGGAACCACCAGTTCTCTGTATTTAACAGTTTTTTGTTTGTTTGTTCATTTGTTTTGTTTTTATAGATTCCATGTGTAAGTGAAATAATATGGCATTTGTCTTTTTCTGACTTAGTTCACTTAGAATAATGCCCTCTAAGTCTACCCATGTTATTGTAAATTATAAGATTTCATTCCTTTTTATGGCTAAGTAATGGTCCTGTGTGTGTGTGTGTGTGTGTGTGTGTGTACCATAGCTGCTTTATCCTTTCATTTATTGATGGACATTTATGTAACCTCCATATTTTGGCTATTGCAAATAATGTTGTAATAAACATAGGGGTGCTGGCATCTTTTTAAATTAGTGTTTTTGTGTTAGTTGAGTAAATACCCAGAAATGGAATTCCTGGGTCAAATGATATTTCTATTTTTTAAATTTTTTGAGGACACTCCATACTGTTTTCCTAAAGGCTGTCCCAGTTTTCAATCCTGCCAACAGTATGCGAAGCTTCCCTTTCCTCCACATCCTTGGCAAGACCTGTTACTACTTGTCTTTTTGATACTAGCCATTCTGACAGGTATGAAGTAATAGCTCATTATAATTTTGGTTTGTATTTCTGTGATGATTAAGTAATGTTGAGCATCTTTTCATGTGTTTTAGACCATCTGTTTGTCTTTGGAGAAAGGTCTGTCCAGGGCCTCTGCTCATTTTTCATTGAATTGGGGTTTTTTTTGGTGTTGAGTTGTTTAAGTTCTTTATATATTTTGAATATTAAGCTCTTATTGGATATGTCAGTTGCAAACATGCTCCCCCACAGTAGATTGCCTTTTCATTTTGTTGATGGTTTCCTTCATTGTGCAAAAGCTTTTGAGTTTGATATGGCCCTTATTGTCTATTTTCGTTTTTGTTTCCCCTGCTGGGGAGAAAGATCCAGAAAAATATTGTTAAGATTGATGTCCAAGAGATTACTGCGCATGTTTTCTTCTAGGAGTTTTATGGTTTCAGGTCTCACATCTAGTCCTTAATCCATCCTGAGTTTATTCCTGTATGTGGTATAAGACAGTGGTCTACTGTCATTCTTTTGCATGTGGCTGTCTGATTTTTCCCAACACCATTCATTGAAGATAGTCTTTTCCCTATTGTATATTCTTGCTTCCTTTGAACAGATTAATTGACCATATAAGTATGGGTTTATTTTCTCACTCTGTCATGTTCCATTGATCTATGTGTCTATTTTTGTGCCAGTGCCATACTCTCTGTTTTGAAATCTGGGTTGTGATACCTCCAATTTTGTTCTTCCTTTTCAAGACTTCTCTTGTTATTCAGGGTCTTCTGAGGTTCCATACAAACTTTAGGATTATTTGTTTTAGTTTGGTGAAAAATACTGTTGGTATTTGATAAGGGATTACATTGAATCTGCAGATTGCTTTAGATAGCTTATTTTAAATTTGTTTACAGATTGATCAAACATTTTGATGTTACTCATATATGTAGATTAAAAATATATGTTACATACCTTTCTGCAATTTTGATTTTGAAGAACATACTTAGAACTAAAGATAAGCATTTTTCCATTCTTCGTAGATGTATGATATTTGTCTTCTGTTTTTTCAAAATACTTCTGATAATTTATTTGTGTTTGTTATAATAATCACTAACATTAATATTGCCTTTGTGCCAGGCATTATTTTTAATTCTCTAAACAAGACTGTGAATTAGGTACTATTTTTATCCTCATAAAATGGAGAATCCAAGAAAGTAACTTGCCTGAGGTCACAGGGATGGAAAAGGACACACACACACAAAACACAGCAATCAGACTCCACAGCCAGAGCCACTTCAGTAGATGCTACTAGAATTAGTTTTAAGACTCACAAAATCAGTAAAACTCACTTTATCATGTGAAAGGTGTCACAATAGACTTCTCTTTTTCTTTTAGAATATCCTTCCTTCCTGAAAATAAAGGAAATAAAATTCACTCTCTATACCATCCCTAAGTACCCCTTCAATTCTGGATTCATCAAGGTGAGGATAAGGGAATTACTCCTGTGGAATGCTCTTCTTTCATTGCGGTAGATAAGGTCTTCCTTTGTAGCTAAGGGAGCAAGTCCCAGCTAAGACAAAGGATAACTATAGGAAAATTTATTATTCATTCCCTTTAGCTAACCGTGCAAATTTATCAGAGTAGTGTCTTCATAAGTTCAATAAAACCTACATTTTCTCTTAAAGAAAAAAAAATGATTCAAATGTTCTTTTTTTATGGATACCATTGCAGCATCTACTAAAGAGAGCACTGAGATATGCTCCATTTTTCCATTTCCTCAATATCTTTTATGTGACAAGGTATAAGAAACTATCATTTTGGTTTTAGTTCCATTACTGTCAAAAATGAAAGTATTGAGAAAGAGAGCTGTGAGCTTTGGACAATTTCCAGTACTCTTTTGCCTTCTGTACTTTCATTTATATGTTCCTGAGGACCACTGTTGCTAATGAAAACAAATTTAAAAGCAAGGAACAGAAAAGTTAGACATTTTCTGACACAGTCTATGAGTTGGCAAGAAGGGCACATAAAAGGCAGAGCTAAGTGCTGAGCTATGTGCTATTTTAGGGCAGTGCTCTCCCCGAAACAATGTGCTGAGCTGTAAAAGATGGCAAGTTCATCCTACATTTCCAAGGTGCATGCTTCTCCAAAGCTATCACTTCAGTCTCCCCTCCTTATTCAGTGGGAATTAACTGCCTTTGAGAACTCTGTAGGGAAATGTTACTGTTGCAGAGTGCTTTTCACTTTTTGGAGGATTTCCATTTTTATGTCATTTATTACAGAATGCCTATGAAGTAGTTAGGCGTGAAGGCCCAGAGAGGGTAAGGACTTGCAGCCCATTGGTGACAGAGGCACGACTGGAGGAAATGGTATAAGAAGAGAAACGTTAATGATAGCTGTGCTTGTAGAGAATTCTGCAAATGTGTATTATAAAATCTTCAGAAATACCAAGCCATTAATAGGAATTTTAACAGATTTGCCTCATGTAATTTGTTTCCCAAAGTATGTGCAACACTGCACCCTTAACATTCCCTAAATTTTCAATTAACTACTGTTTTTTAGCAATAATTTGTGGATTATTGTGTCAAATTTTAAATATATTTTAACACTGTATTAGAAACATTTCGAGTTCTCTGAGGAAAGAGTGAGGCTATACATAAATGTCAAAAATTCATATTTTTATTGGTGTCTAATTCATGTAAGTTAATGAACATCCTTTCTTTGTCTTGCCTTTCTCAAATTATAACTCCCATAAGTCAAGAGTTTTGATTGTTGTGCTGTGTACATCAGGATACCATTTTCCTCTTTGTCAACACCTAGAATAGAATATTCATTTATAAATGGTCTTAGAAGGAAAACAATCATTAATCTTACGTCCTAGTTTGAAGTGATATCAATGAAAATGCCTAGTATTCTTGCCTTTCTCAATTTTAGACTTGCTAGCATTTAAGATTCTAGATTAAAAAGTATGAAATATTCTACTCAATTAATTCCTAATTTACTATCTCACTGAAATGATTTCCTTAGAAAAAAATGAACTAGTTTCAATATAAGATTATTCATATTTAATCTTCTATATAATGTAATGGCTAATGTCAAGTCTCTAGTCTCTATGGACTTGATAAACCGAAGGAATCAAATCAATATAATTTTGCAACAGATAATTGCTATTCCTCTAAGAAGAGGGTCAGACTACTTATCTCATAAAAACAAAACAAAATAAAACACGTTGATTCTCTGTAGGAGTAATAGCACTAACGAAACAGTTGCTGAATTCTTTCAAGAAAAATATCTTATTTCCTTAGCACGGAGTTTCACGTTCTAAAGATAGAATCAGTTATGGAGAGGGGATGTATATCTGAGTAAAAATAAATGTACTATCTGTACACACATACATACATACATACACACATGTACACTGTGAGTAAAGATCTGTTGTGTTTCGCTACTGATTAAGTCTTTCCTGAGCATATACTGTCTTGTAAATGCATAAAACGAAAGTTGAGAAGTCAGGACAAAAGCTATTGTATAACTGGTATCATTTTGAATGTATGATTTATGCTTTCTTATGTTCAAGTTTCAAATACCACAAATTTATACTTACATAATAATGCGGTGATTAGCTTGGCAAACACTGTAGTTCTTAACATATTACCGCAACGCAGGTGTACATAGAGTAACAGCTCAGGGCAAGTGAGCTGAGGAGCAGAGGAAGAAACTCTAGTGACTTCTGTCTTTGAGCCTTGCCTCCTTCCCATCACTGATGGTTAGTAATGGTGAGAACAAAAGGATTTGCTGACCCTGCCAGAAGAAGGTAATCCATGGTTACTACAGATAACAGGAACCAGAGCCTACAGGGAATAAACGGGGCGAATCATATGCACATACACCACAAATATCTAAATTGGCTCTCTATGCTTGCTGCCTTTACAGCCAGTGAAGTCTAGCTGCCCAGGTTGCTCATGTTACTATAGTTAGCATGAATTGCCAAGGAATTAGCAGATTTCCAATTATAGCATATGAAACATAATCTTTTTTTACATGCTTTGTTTTCTAAAATCTTGATTTCACAAAATTTAGCTTAGAAAAGATGTTATCTCTTTTGTAAATAGACATCATTTTGTACAAACTGTTTGAGGTGCACCAAGCTGGCACTTCATTCATTACTGAAATTTGATAGTGCACACGAGTCTGAAAATTTTAAGACCGCCCTAGCAAAATTAGAAACCGAGAGTAAAGGGAGTCCAGTACCCTAGTATTCCTGACCTTCCTTCTTTGGCTCAGGTAGAGGGGGTATGTGTGGCCACTGTTCTCTCAAGTGTAAGAGACCTTTACATGTAAAAACACAATTCCAGCAGAACTGTCATTCTTAACACAGAGACCTTTTGTTTAATGAATAAGTGAACAGCACCAAAGTGATTATAAAATGGACTTGTATAGATGCAATAACATTTGTATTGCGTTTCATTATGAAGTTAGAGTTATGTCTGTAGGTATTCAAATCGTCAATAGACTGCCTTGAAAAACTTTCAATGAAAGAACTTAAGATGATGACCAGGCATGTAGAAATTCTGATAATATGATCCAGTGAATATTTTGGAGCTCTTTTCATAACTTTCCAACCTCTTAAATACACACTAGTTGTTATAATTCAAGCAAAAACAAAAACCTCATGGCTTAAGTTATTCCTTGGTTTGAAAGACTTTGAATAATTTATTTTGGATTACTTGCCAATAAGAGCCTTAAACATTCTCTAAACATTATCAACCTAGCTTTGTATTTACATGTAACTGTTATTATGTAATAATGATGCAAACAGTGGGGAGCAATTGGAATCTCATTGGTATCACATACAAATCCGGCTTTAAATAGAAGCACTCTTTCTGGCATCAAAAACTTCCAACTTTTGCCAGTCCATCCAGCTAGATTGTTGCTACATAAATTCACTCATGAGCTTTTTTTTTCTTCCTTTTCCCTGAACAGTAATACTCACAGCATTCCAAGAGACCAAAACATTAAGCAGGAATAAAACAATGAGTGTATTGTCATCACCAAAAGGAACGTTTTGAATTTTATTAGAAGAAACCAATTAAGATGTTATTTTCAAGCACAGGGCTTGGCATGGCTTCAGAAAGTTACTTCCTGGAATCGGGCGGGGGTTTAGATGGCACAGAGAGAAGATCTTTAGCTTAACATCTTGACAGCTTTAATGCACATGCAACTGGGATTTTTCTCTGTACGCTGATTCTCTTAAAAGCATGCTTCCTGCCACTGTTCAACATAATTGCATCAATTCCATTTTCCATTAGTACTCAAAACCTGCTGATATGACTGGAGTTGTAAAACCTTTATGTGAAAATCTAATTATGCATCTTTTTTTTTTTCCCCTGGAGGATCTTATAATGCATATGTTGTATGCAGTTGTATGTTTCTTTATTTTGATATCTAAAGTAGGATAAGCAAAAAGATCTCTATGCCAGTATTTTATACTTTGGTTATTCATTTAATTGTATCAATAATAGTGGTGTAAACAATTTTCTATTGCAGGAGGAAAAGAACATTCAATAGGCTATATTTTGTTGAAGAAAGAGCAGTTATGGCTTTGCTGTAGAATAATAAAATATGCTCATTTCAGGTGAAAGGGAAGGATTGCTTCTCCTCATTTATGCCTATAAAAGCTATATCTTTTTAATAATTTATTTGTTTTCAGCAGTTTGCCTTTATAGAATCTTGCATGAAATTATTCACAAAATGGTGAAAGCCTCAGAGCCCAGGTACTGATGGAATGTGTAGCAGGAATTGAGTTAAAGGTGGCCTAGTGTTAAGATATGTCATTTACTTATGCTTTGGAAATGAAATTCAGTGCCTTCAGCACTTAGGTGAGTGATCTTTAAAACAAATAACCATCTTTGGTTTCCAATTTTTACAATAAATATTTTATACTAAAATAGAGTTTTAAAACCTTTACTAAAATTGCTTCTGGGTAAAAAAAAAAAAAAAAAAAAAAGTTGGGTTTGTTTTAGAACTAAAGATAAATTTGATGAGGTCCCTTAATAGCTTAGATCATTTTCAAGGTATACAAATAAATCTGTATTAAGTGCCAACAGTACAAATTATGTTCACCTTAAAGTGAAAGCTGGGAAATCTGCTTAGAATTGATTGTTGGCAAATTATGGGTCAATATGAGAAAAAGCTTTTAGGCTTTTATAAATAATGTGTCCATCTGTTTCTTATTCTTTTGTTCCCCATTCAACCTCCATACTTTAGATAGATTCCATTAATACATCATTTCAATTAAAAAAAAAAGTGCACGGAATTCTAGGAATATTTTAGAGTACCCACCTCGTGCAATGTTGTGTGCTACATCTTTCTGTATAAAAAGAAGTATGGCATGAATCCTTTCCGTGGTGACCACCCATTCTAGTCGGCAGGATACTCCATCTACATAAACAAGTGTTATACCAGGCACACCCGGCCATAAAAGAGGCACAAACAACACATAGAAGAGGTCAGTTTTGAAATAAAAATATTATCTTAAATTGGTTTAGAATATTGGCTTTAAACCCATGGTGGGCATTAATCATTCTGCTTACAAGGATTAGACTTTTTATCAGGGTTAGAAACTAGATTGAGAGGGGAGTTCAGTTGGAATGCCAAAGAGGAGGTATTTGCACTTGAGGAGAGGTCTCCAAGCCTCTGAGGCAAAGCACTTTTGCTGGGTTTTCTTTTCTTTTGTCTTGTTTTATTTACCTCCAGATTCCCCTTAGTGTCTGTAACTATTCAGAATCATTATCTCTACCTGATCAGTTGACAAACAGCTTGACTCCAGTTTGCCAAATTGTCTTTAAATGCCCTGCATTAAAAATTCTAAACTGTATATAGTGGGGGTAGGGATGGGGAACTGGTTTTATCCTCTCCATTTCTTGATTTCCAAATTTCTCCTTTGCTCACTCTCCAGCACAAGTGCTCTTACTATCTCTATTCTCTCTCCTTCTCCCTTTCCCTCCCTCTCCTCCCCGCCCCCCACAATCTCAGCCATATTTGAGGGATAGAATGAAGGACCTAGACCAGAGGTTCAAGATAATTAGGTCTTCAGAAATATCTTCCATGACCCCAAATGAATTCCATACCAGAGGTCATGCTTTCTCTGAGCTTTCATTCCCATCAGTGGTTTGCCACTCCATCATCATAAGTCTATAAGACAGAAGAAATTAAGCGGGGGGCGGGGCGGAATCAGTAATTCTGAGTTTGGGGAATCATGGCTTAGGTTAAACGTAAGACCTCAGAACAGTGATTTTCAACACTGGCTACACATTAGAGTCATCTGGGAGCTTTAAAATCCTGATGCCCAGACCACACCCAGAGCATTTGAGTCAGTTTATCTAGTGATGAGGCCTAGAAACTCGTGTTTTTAAACTATTTCAGACAATTCCAGTCTGCAGTCATGTTAGGAATCACTGTCCCAAATCCCTAAAGTTCAGTTTCTATGAGAGAACATGAAATCTCCCAGGAATTTTTAAAAATGACCGAGAGCTGTAGACAACCTATTGCTCTAATGGTATTCAAGATAGTGCTAAACAGTAAATTTTAGCTCCTTTACTCAAAAATTAAGATTTTCAGTGCCAGAGAAATCATCATTAGTGTAGCCATAATGAGCTTGAGGGTTGACATCCCATTAAGAATGAACAGATAACAGGGCGCCTGGGTGGCTCTTTTGTTAAGGATACCTTCAGCTCTGGTCATGATCCCAGGGTGCTAGGATCGAGCCCCACATCAGGCTCCCTGCTCATCAGGAAGCCTTCTTTTCCCTCTCCAACTCCCGCTCCTTATGTTCTCTCTCTCGCTGTGTCTCTCTCTGTCAAATAAATAAGTACAATCTTAAAAAAAAAAAAAAAAAGTGTGAACAGATATCCTTCATTTCTATGTGAAATGTGAGGATCTGTTTCAAAGCCACAACCTAGAAAATTATGTTCTACTTTTATTACCTTTATATTTTGAAATGTAGGGACATCTGACATCTCACCAAGGTTCTTGATAACCTAAGCTAGGTCTTGATTTATGTTACATCACTGGTCATAGAGTGGTCATAGAGTATGCTGCTAAGAGGATTAAATAAAGTTTTGTGCAATGGATACTCTCTCCTAGACAATTTCATTTGTATGTACTTTGTGTCACCCTCCAGAAGGTGAAGAGCTTTCAGATAGTAGTGGTAGAGGTAGGGAGAGGTGTAAGAAAAGGAAACTTTCTTCTCAGGAAAAAAAAAAAATGTGTCACCTATGGCAGTGGGAACACATTCTGTTCTTTTTTCCTATATCCTTCTTTTCCAGGCTCTTCAATGAGCATAGATGCTATTATATTTGCATTAGTGATGGAAGAGTACTGGAGGGGAGCCGAAGTAGGTCAGAATAGTGAATCAAACTCTGTCCAGCTCTGAGTTCCAGGATCATGAAGGGCCAATGATTCAGAGATCTTTCTTAATAAATACACTTTTAACCTTCTTCTTAGAGAATTATCTGGATTTAGGCCTCTGGGCTTAGTAGTGTCATCCTATTATTGCCATGTGGGCAGAAAAGATAAGGCTTTTATTAGCTTATGAAATGTGTCTGCATACTTATAGATCAGAAGATTTCTGGAGTAAAATACCATGTGTAAAGGTAATGAGAGAGAAATTTAAAAAGCCATGTTACAAGCAGATCAATAAACAGAACACAAAAGTACTTGAGGCCTTTGAAGAGTCAGTATTGACTCTAAAGGGTACGTCATGTTTACTTGTTTATATTAAAACAAGATGAATTAAAAACTTAGCCATTCTCAGGAGCTTTATGGTATATGTTTCAGTGTACCAATATGATGTCTTTCATTAGAGGGCAAATTCCAGAAAGCACATTTTGCTCACTGGATGCAGTTTATGAAGGAGAAGAAAATTAACTACTAATTAACGAAACAACAATGGTCTTCTAGGACATTGTGTGCTTTTAGTATTCCAGTCACATCAAACTAAGGTTTTGTTTTTTTTTCCCCAAGATTCCACCTATAACTTTATTGACTGATCTTTAATGGAAAGATATATTTTTGCCTTTTTAAAAAGAACTGATTAGATGTGGTGTACTCCTATTATTTAGGACTTGGTAGCAAGTCTTGCAAAGTATATAAACAAAGCAAAGTAAATGAAAAACTGAAAAATAACTAATAATGGCTTGAAATATTTCCAGAAATATTTCCAGAACCAATATCTGGCTTCACAGACTTTATGAATACAATTTAGTGTATCAAAATGCAAATTTCACAAATGGAACATACCTTTGTAAAATAGCCACATTTGTAAATTTTAGGGTCATGAGTGAAGGGAATATTTCCCTTATCATTTATTTGTTTGGGAAAATCATTTATAAAACTCAAGTCATTATTTAATTCTAACATGACAAATGGAAAAATTGCTTGACTTTTTAAATACTGTACAGGTTTCTAATTTATTTCTGGAGTTAATCCACCAAAATGAAGTATAGTAATTCCTTGTACCACCCTCTGTAACAGGCAAAACTGTGACTCATTTCCCCAACCCAATTATGCCAGATTGTTTAGTGCAGTGTAACAAAATGAGGTGTTATATTGCAATATTTCCCAATTTATTTTTAAGCCACTTAGGCAATAAATCCAACATCTTTTCTTCCAGGGAAAACACACTAAAATACTGATTATACATTTTTCACATTTCATTCTTGTGTCTGTGTTATCTCAGTAGTAAAGAGGAAAAAAGTGATGGAGAGTTTATAGGGCAGTGCAATGAACTAGTAGTCATGGAAGAACTAAATTTTATGCATTCACTTGTTACGTAGAAGGATTTTATTTATTCACATTTAATGAACAATTTACGGGATAGTAGTGAATAGTCCCTTCTGACTATTATCTTTGCCCAGTTATATCAAAATGGAACAACTGTTTCTGTTTTGTACATGCTGTACAGCTAAGGCAAGTAGGTCAGTCTTAGGAGTAGGGTGCCTGGGTTTGAAATATCCCTCCACCAGTTAGAAACCATATTAACTCATGGCAATTCCCTCAACTTCCCTGGACTTTATTTACTAGGCAGCAAGGATAAATTAGTTCTTACCTAATACTTTTATTATGAATATTAAATGTTTTATAATGTATGTAAAATATTTAGCAAGACATGACACACAGTAAAAATATACTAAATGTTAGGTATTATTTTTATAATTTGCATAAAGCCAAGGGAGTTAAAAAATGACTAGGATATACTCCATGCCCTTAAGAAATATATTGTCTGTTTATATTATGAAACATTATTCTAGATGTGGAAAACTTGTGGGTCACTGGCTTAAAAAAGAATGGTCTTAGCTCCATAATATTTAAAAATGAATTAGCCAACTGAACATTGTTAAATAATAAAAATTAAAATATTTAACAAAAAATGAATTAGCTGCTAACATATTAGAGTCAGATTTTCACTGATGGTGTGTATTTGTCATTGTTCTTAAGAAGTCAGAAGCCCTAGGAGGGACAGATGGGAACTGAGTAGGGTTGCCTCCTTCTAGCCTTGTTTCCTTTACTCATTTATGTTCAACATGAAGTTTTCTACTCCTGGTCTAGAGTTGGACACAATGACAGATGAAAAATCATTTCTGGGTAAAGCAAGAGGTCTTATAAGAATGGTCTATCTTTGGTGGCATTAGAGCATAAAAGAGAAAAAATAGAACTCTTAATTTAAAGAATATATAATTAGAAAAAAAGAAATGAAAATAATAAAACAAGGTTTATATCATGTCTTCCTTAAAAATATATACCATGTTTATGATATTGAATATGAAGAGACCCAAACTGAATAAAGTAATACATTTACTTTTGTCCTTGTTTATGAAAATACTAGTTATGAAGAAAGTATGTGGCCAAAGAATATGTAAGAAAGTATAGTGAAGAGAATAAAAAACAACACAACTTCTTTTTTCATAAATGTGTAGGTATGTGGGCATGTGTTGAGGTTTGCATGAAGGCACAAACTGTCCATAAGATAACATAGGCGATGCTGACAGACTCTGGGATAGAATATATCAGACACTACCATCAGCAGTGAAGTTAGAGATGTTTTGGGCAGGCTGTGGTTAATGATGTGATCAAATTGCCTGTTATGATGTACCTAAAAAGGTTCATAAAACTTTTTATTCAATCATTTCTTTTTTTATTTAAATAAAAACAATGACATTGTATTGAGGGATTTGTAACATGTAGAAGTAAAGTGTTGGTAACTATAGCACAAAGAATTGGAAAATGGAAGTTTAGTGATGTAAGAAACCTTTTTTTTTTTTAACATCTTAATTTTATTTTTTTTCAGTGTTCCAAGATTCATTGTTTATGCACCACACCCAGTGCTCCATGCAATACGTCCCCTCCTTAATACCTACCACCAGGCTCTTCATTGAAAATCTAGTGCCAGATATCCTAGGTTCATACATATTCATTTAAGGAAAGAGAGAGCTTGTTAAGTGTTCTGATACTCAACACAGTATTATTATGGTGGTCTGATTCCCAAGTACTGTGAGCTGCGGGATTGATATGATTTAGTTCTGCCATATTTTGCTAAATATTGACAGAAAACATTGCTTGGAGCTTATATATACTAATAATATAATAATTCTTGTCTTACTATTATGATGCATATATATCTCTTTGTTTCTGTTATTCTTATACATGGAGCTCAGTGTTACTCATCTTTAATAAGACTTATTTAAGATTGAGTCTTTGGGTTCATATAATTTTTATTTTTTAAATCTGGGAAGTTGTTTAGAAAAAACAAATCTTCTTGATATGGTCTCCATAAACCACATCTAAATTCTATCCTGTTATTCTTTGTGTCACTTCTTATTGACAATTATGTCAAGAATAAGAACAAAGAAAAAATATTTCCAAGTTCATAAAGAGTTTAGAAATTTTTATTATATATTCATTCAACATGAGAATGATCCATTGCTTAATACTATCTGACTGTACTATCAATTTAGAAAGGTACTAAATAACAACCTAAAAAAACTTAAAGAGTTACAGTTAAACCAAATAGCACAGTAGCCTTAATCTTTAAAGTGTAAATGCAACCTTCTTCTTAATCTTAGACTGAATTTACATTCAGTTCTTTGTTTTCCCGAGTATCCAACCTTCTACTCATTAAACAGCTTCAGACTGTTTTTCATAAGTTTTCCTCAGCTGGTTACCTTTCTGCTCTTCAAGTTCCTGATCCTCATTCTTTCGTCTTCTGTACCTCTGAGCACTCTTTTCTGTCTGTGTGCCCTGCCCTGCACACCTCCTCTTGCTTTTATTTATCCTTCCCAGAATTGACCTGGGCATGGGAGCAGGTCTGAAGACTGTGGTCTTCCCTAAGCAGCCCTTTTACTGCTAGTCATCTACAGTCTCCAACCTTAAAAGAAGACATTTCTTTCCTCCAGAGATCTCCTTATCCCATAGGGAGCAAAAGAAAAGAATATTGAGTTTTTATGGACTTCGGCTGTTTTATGTTTTGATGCAAATTCCCAAATTTAATATATCTAGTCACTGCCCTACAACTCCATACACTGCCCCACAGCCCAGGAGACAAGAATGAGTAGTTTTGTATAGCTCTCATTCTCTTTAGATCCTTATTTTTCCGATAAGTACTTAAAGGAAAATTGTAGAGAGAAGTGAACAGAATTACTAACTTTCAGAACACATTGGCCGGTGGATCAGGCAGGCCGTGCCAGCTGCTGGACAGTTCCACAGTGCCATGCTGTGCTCAGGGGTCTATGTTCCTCTCTCACCTCCTCTCTCCCTCCTGGACTGCTGCTCCATGAACCCTACGGTCCTGCCACACACCGCCTCATCAGCTTTCCTTTATTAGGAGATTGATTCAAGAAGTAGCAGAATATTTTTTTAAAAGCTGGCACAAAAGGAAGAGAAGCTAAGATGTAGATTAGCTGAGTTGCAAGATGGCAAGACTAGATTAGGACCCAACTGATAACCCTATGATAGCCACTTCTGGAGGAACAACCGTTATGATTGAGGGAGGGTCATTTGAGATCCTATTAGATTGTAAGAGGTACTAGTGTACTCCACCTGAGGTTCGGTTCACTATTATTAGGCAGATCTAGCTGGTTGCTAAGATGGCTTTTTGCTTCCCTTTTAATACTTTTATATATTTATTTTATTTTTTAATGTAGAGTCTCCTTTTGTGAAAGGTAACCTAAAATGGACCTGCTCTTGATAATAGGTGTATGACTGAGGCTTGGTTAATTGACAGCATCAGGAGACAATAAAATGAAGAACTCTGCACAGTTGGAATGACTTTAACGGTCAGATGACAAGTGTTTTTACTGTTACGTTGATTTGACACAAGTGATGATACCAGTAACTACCTTGAGTAATCACCTTGAGATGCTGATTTCATAGTGGTTTGAAGCATTTTCAAGTTCTCTACAATTGGCATTATTATTATGGATTAATAAGCAGATCTAATGTTTGTAGTTGTAGGGCTATTTAAAAGATAATTTAAAAATCATATAGTAATGTGAATTGTAATGTGATTATGCTAAAAATTGGGAGTACTGAGTATGATTGATATGAAAAACTAAACACAGATCTTACATTTACATTACTATATTCTCTATATTTTCTCTTTTTACTTCATAGCATTTTAGAGAATATTATGAAAAACATTAATTAGGCAGTACCTACAAACTCTATTCATATAGTTGTACCTAAAGATCAGTCAGTCAATATTTAAGGATGGATTGTAGAAAAAAAAACTTAAAAATGAGAACAGTTGATGTAATTAATGTATGTAGGACAAACTTTGTTTTAGGCAGCCCTAAACTGAATCATCACCTTGATTTTTCCAGATCACAGAGATATTTTAGAAAAATGAGGTAACTGGATGTTTCCTAAGAGATTTTTTTTGAAGCATTCTCCTGCGTGTTTTTGAAGTGATCATTGTTTCTACATAGATAATAGATTCCACATATTACAGAGCGCTTTTGTGTTTAAATTTTTAAATCTCTGCAATATTCTAATCACTCTATGTACTGTGTCATTTGCTGTGCATATTAAGAATTGAATTTGTTTTATTTATCAAGGACTAGAATTTCTGCAGATTTTCATTTAACATTTTGAATCTTTTGCCACTTTGTTAAGCATCGTCAGGAAATACATTTTAAAAATTAAAAGATTACTGTATCCCAACATTGGACTCAGGGAACACTGCCCTGCATTGTCAGTTTACATAAGGAAAACTAATGAGGCTATAAAGAAATACTATCTGTTTTATTAGAATTTCTTTTACCAGTGAAACAGCTGGAAAAACAGAGTTAGTCGGCTGGCTTCCATTTTCCATTGCTTTCTGCCCTTTAAATTCAGATTTCCTCTTGTTCGTGACCACATGCTCACCACACACAGACTCCTTGGTTTGTTACTTTAAGCCACATGGAGATTAAGCACCATTAGTAAAGACTAGTTTAGGAAAAGTTTTAACTAAAATAAATGGCACTTTCAGAGTGTGGATTTATGGAGAGGGTGTATGTGTGTGTGTGGGTGGGTAGGTGGGTAGAATAAATCAATTAGGAAGAAATCAGGTGGTTGGGTTGGGTGCCATTAGTGACTAAGGCATGTTTTATGTTGCAGTCCCATTTCTAACAGTCTAATTGTACCAAAATGTTAAGTGGCATTCTGGTAGCCAGAAAGAATATGCATCACTTTCCTATATTTAGAATCAGAATTCTATTTCTGGAAGAAAAACCAGAGGTCATTTAATCTGGCCCTTTTATATTACAGTTGAAGCCTAGGAGATTAAGTGTCTTGGCCACTAGGCAAATAAATAGAACTTGGGTATATTTGTTGCTTGTCTACGGCATTCCTATGTCATCATCATTCTCTTCTCTACCTATTCATGTAAGGGGTATATGGAGAAATTAGAAATGTACCATGAAGGAGAAGAGAGAGAGTAACAGTCGATCTAATCAAGCTTTAAAAAGATACAATCATAAAAGATAAATTGAGTACTGTGAGCTAGGAAAGCTTTTGGACCAGAAACAAATAAAAATTTGTTGATGTTTTATACCTACTGTTTATGGTTAGTATCTAAACAGGAAAAAAAGCATTTAAAGTCATCTGCCTCCAAAATTCATGAATTGCTACTTAGCCAGTGTCAGAGAGGGTCCAAATCCTTCTACTTTGGAAACATGTTCTTTAGGGAAATAAGTGAATTTTGTTTAAAAAAAAAAATCTGATAGAAACATGCTTCCATAGCCTCAACATTTCAAAAGAATTTCCATAATCATTTTGACAAAAAATATTTTTTTAAAAATCAGGTAAGTGTTAATTCCAATAAATATTCTACTAAGATGAGAATGAAATAACTGTATAAGACATAAGGAATGATTTATGTTCTAGTTTTTTTAGGAAGGCGCAGTAAGTTTAAAGTGCATGTATGCAAATCTAACTCACTATGTTTTTAATGCTCTTTAGCAATAGAGGCCCCCCGCATTTAAATAAGAATAAAGTAGTACATCCTAACACACTCTCTGATTCAACTGCCACAGTTAAAACTATAATTCACAATATTCAGGAACTAGTTTGAAGTATTGTCTACCAAGGGAAGAATTATCTCATTGTACTATAAACTGGATATTTATATCATAGCAATGACAGAAACAGTTTGGGCAGTAGGGTTACTTTTCTTAGCATTCATGTGTGACAACTCAAACAAATTATAGCAATATATTCAAAGTAGAGAAATGACTTCAGTTTCTCCTTTCAATCATGACACAGCATTAAAATCCTTGTAACTTTAAGGTTTGTTTACATTTTAAAAATGGTTGTCTGTTTCATTAACGGCTGAAGGGCAATTTAAGTTAATTTTTGTATAAGGTCTGATCTTTCTTTCATTTTCAGGAATAATTTTGTATGCCTTGGAAATATCCTTAGTATATTTCCCTGCATTATTCATGTAACCTATGAGCTAGAATCTGTATAAACACAGGATGACAGCTAACACAAAATATACATTAATATGATATCTCCATCAGCCTTTCAAGATGTTTCCTAATTTAAAAATTTCTGATTGAGAACCCACCACATTTAAGGTATCCTCTCCTATATTGAGCAGAGTAAATGAGGGACACCTTGCTTTCCAGGAATATACAATCCCATTAAGGAGATGCAGAGAATAATAACTGTACAATGTGACCTAATTAGTGACTGGTATTGAAGGCTAAAGAAAGAAGGGAAAAAAACAAAGAGATGGGGTAAATCTGAGTTTTACCTGAAGAAAAGAGTACAGTTTCAGAATGTGCCTCCAGGAAAGAAGGTAAAGAGTCTATCTGATAGAGCAATGGCGTAGACATCAATTTCCTAAGTTCTGTTTGAGTCCAGGACATTGTGTGATGGATTGGAACAATGTTGATTCCAGGGATTAGGATGAAATGGGACTGGAGAAACTAACCTGACTAATGTGTTTCCCAGATGTTGAGGTAAACTGATGGACATGACAAGGCAGTTGGTTAGAGTTTAAGATACAACATTAAGAGAAATGGAGAGCCAGACAAGGAGACCAATGTAAATAAACTAACAGGGGATGATTATGGTTTAAAAATAAGTAGAATTTCTGGGTATCATATTTTCTGCCTCTTTGCCATTAATTATCTTCTGATGAAAGAGTTTATATTCAAGGGTTGAAGTACAACTTTAATTATCTAATATAGCACCATTCCTGACTTCCATTCTTTTCTGGAAAAATACAGAAGTACTCTAAGGATAGTCAATGTCCTATATTCTTTTAGAATAAAATGACAAGCAACAAAATGCTTTCACATTAGAGCGATGAAAAATGGAGGGAAAAAAAGATCATAATACAGTCATATATCCCAAATTTTAACAGGGGAGTCAGTTATTTAGAATGGGAGTTTGTTTAGGAACTTGAGTAGATCCAGAGCAAGTACTTAAACCTGAATCTTTAGAAATACCTTCTAAAAAAAAATGAATGTTAGAAAACATGTTTTTGAAAAATCTGTGTTAGGTCTAGTGACTTATATTCTTTAAATAAAAAAATATTAGAAAGTCTATAGGATCTGTTAGCTGTAGGATGCTCTAGGTTTCTCTTTTTCCCCAAGGGTTTCAGAGCTTTTTAGAATATCATTTTCCTACAATGTCTGGGACCTACTTCTGTCTCCTTTTTTAGGCAGTGTACACCCTGAACTTAATCACAGGTCTATAGTAAAGTAGAAAGTCAGATGAAAAGAAGAAAATATCATGACTACCTTTGAAGCATTGTATGTAAAAGAATCTATATTGCTCTGCAAGATATAGGTGACCTTGGTATTAGAATAATTTTTTTTTTTTTTTTAAAGACTCCCGTAACAGTTAAAGTGGAGACTGGTCTCTCTGTAAATGCACTTCAATAATCTGTGCTAAGTCTCCCATTAAAGTGTTGGTGGGCATTCAACATTTAACTGTGAAAGATTACAGAGAACTGCAAGATAAACCAAATGTCACAGTGATCTTACTCAATTTGTAAAGCAATAGTTTATTGTCTCCTGTAAAGAAACTCTGTACAAGCCGATGATTTTGTATGTGATCCTAAGATTTTAACATTATGCAAGGAGTATTTACAAAGCTGTATTTCTAAAGGAAGCAGCCTATAACTAATAGAAATATAAATGGAAGAATATATGTGTTTTTAAAAAGACATTTACTATTTCAAACTTTTGCAAAGGTTATTATCCCAAGCGTATGGTACATACTTTTAGAAGAATAAGAGGGAAAAAATAAAATTTCCTAGGTCATCATTCTTGTTTAAATTCCATGATTTCAAGTGCTTTTTACATTCAAGAGTAAATGTCACAGTTATACAATTTTCTAGTTAGCATGGGGAAAAGAATTGTGACTTGGGCAAGTAAAATAGTTCAGTAGTCTAACAAATGTATTTTAGTTAAGTGTTTAAAATTATTAGTGCTTGTAGTTTTGTAGTTTCTAGTCTGATTTTGACTACTGTATTCAGCAGAAAAGGTAGAATGTTTCTCCCCATAACTCAAGAAAATAATTTGAATATTTGTGTTTGTTCTTTAAAGAAATTTGGTATTTCCCCTTCAAAAAAATTTTTTTAATCTATCATTCTCATATATTTTATCATTCAAAACAAGAAAAAAATGTGAAAGGAACCATAGTTACGTCTTCTTGCTTTTCATTGCTTTTTGATTCTCTTTTCCTCATTCTCATTCCTCTTCATGGGTCCCAAGTTACTTGAAGATTTTGTGTGTGTATGTAATGCAATGGATAAAGTCCATTTATCAGAATTTTAGTGGTCTGGGGCAGATAAACTGGCCTTTTGGCTATTTCTAGTATGGAAACAGTAGAGGTATCACAAGAAGGGAAGGATAATTATGGAGGGGGATGGGACCACTGCAATAGATTGTGAAGAGTAAGGAGGGACATAGACCATGAGTTTGGGCTCAAGAAGGGATGTAGAGGACAGATGGCAAACATGCTTTAATGACTGATGAGATACTCCCGTCTCACTCATGGACCATTTAAATTAGCTGAGTATCACAAAATGCTGAGCATGTCTGAAATTTCTGTGGAAATTTGCAGGAAAGTGCAACATCTAAGCCCTATCTCATATGGGACACGTGTATGGCAGACAGTTCTGAACCACAAAGTCAAACAGACTTTTAATTGTACCAGACTCAGAAACTGGGGTCTCAAGCAAGACTCTTTAAATCTTGTTAGTTTAGGGAGGTCTCAGTTAATATACAGATTACGTGTGCATGTGCTTTGTAGTGAAACACACTAAAATATAATACTGCAAAGGTCATAAAATAATAGCATTATCCCTAGATAATGCATTTATTTGTTACTCAGGATATTTGCCATTTTGGGTTTTGGAGAAAGCAATAGTATGCTAGTAATTCAGGACATCATATAGAAAACAACAACAACAACTTTGCCAGAATCTTAAACTTTCTCTGTAGAGAGATTACTGAGCTTTGGTATTTTTGGAACTCCATGAACTTAGTGGTTAATTATGTGCCAACCTAGGGGGAAAGTTCAGTCACTGCTAAACATGTGTGTTTCAGCCTTCAGACCAACAGATTTGAAAAGTATTATTATAAATAATAAAATAATTCAGCCAAACCTCAAATGAAAAGCAACTTCGGTCATTTTTGAGCCTTTAGATTTGGTTGTTTAGAGGTGGTTTCTAAAGTTTATTTTACCAAGTATTCTTTCAAGAGTTAAGCTTTATGAACTTAATTTCATATTCCTTTATACACTTTTAACGTTGTTATTAATCTTTTTATTGAGTTTTATGGTCTATGTTGAAAAGGGTGTGGCAGGTAAAGGGTACCTTTGAAACCTTGGAAGACCCTCAGCTTCCTTCAGGAACATTTGCCCATATCAGCCACTGAGGAGATCAAAACTAAAAATGAGCTTTCTTTTTTCTTGCCCTTGATCGAGCCATGGTAAAATTTTATCCAAAAGTGACAGCAATAAATGTTAAAGATTTACATATTGAAAATGTGATAGATTAAATTGGACAAGTGCCCAGATTGTCAAAGACAACAGACTTCTTAGCCACAATGTCAATGCCTTCAATATGTTAGAGTTCTAAAAACAAATGGTTTCTCTTAACACACATCTAATCTGATTCATTTCTTCACATTTTAATTAGGGTTTCTAAATATGAAAACAATAGATGGCATATGAGAACATCAAACATCTAAAAACTGAATAATATGGTTGCTAATTTTGCTTAAAGTGCAAAAGATGCAATTTGAATGGTTATTCATCCTCTCCCAACTTCATGGTTGATTTGACTGAATTAGTTATTTGTGACTGTGTTATTAAAAATTATCATAAATACAAAAATGTTTTTATCATTAGGTATTATTTAGGAGGGTGATACACAAATCAATTCTTTTTTTCTTTTTATACTATATGATATATCATCATTTCTATCATCACATTTATGCTTAAAATAACTACATCTCTACCTTTACAACATTGCACTCTATTTGGAAATGCACATAGTTACTTTCATTTGTTGTATTTGTCTAAAATTTACCTAAAATACATTTCTATTTACTTATTTTTATTTCAAATTTATTTATCTATTTGACAGGGAGAGATACAGAGAGACAGGGAGCACAAGCAGGGGGAGTGGGAGAAGGAGAAGCAGTTCCCTGTTCAGCAGGGAGCCTTATGTGGGGCTCGATCCCAGGACTCCAGGATCATGACCTGAGCCAAAGGCAGACACTTAATAACTGAGCCACCCAGGCGCCCATAGCATACATTTTTTACTAACAATGCATACTCAATTTGTAACCATACCTCTTTGAGAATAATGTTTTTTTTTTTTTTTTTAAGATTTTATTTATTTGAAAGAGAGAGTGAGCAGGGGTGGGGGTTGTGCAGAAAGATAGAAGACTCCC
This sequence comes from Mustela nivalis, assembly GCF_964662115.1. Classification (NCBI taxonomy): domain Eukaryota; kingdom Metazoa; phylum Chordata; class Mammalia; order Carnivora; family Mustelidae; genus Mustela; species Mustela nivalis. The sequence goes on from NC_139031.1 coordinate 79,297,003, forward strand.
TGCTGAGCAGGGAGCCTAACATGGGTCTAGATCCCAGGAACCTGAGATCCTGACCTGAGCAGAAGGCAGATGCTTAACTGACTGAGCCACCCAGGTGTCCAGAGAAGAATGTATTTTAAAGGTTAAGCAGAATTAAAGAACTTATATGACAAGAATTTTACGTCAATCACAGGGACAGGTTATGATACAAGAAAGAAGAAAATGACACTTTCTGTATTAAAAGGGAATCATCAATGATAAGCAATTGTTTGCAGATTTATTTATAACATAAAAAGGTGATGATATGTATGTGAATATATGTAATACAAATAATATATACAATTAGGAATTCTGAAGCTGAGATTCTAGTTTTAATTTGACTATCCCAGTCCCTTAAACTCTGCAGTCTTTCCTTTTCTCTTATCTAAATGAAAATATCAATAACTGTCCTTTCTCAACAGGGCTATTGTGAGATCAAATGGAAAAAAAAGATATTTATTTTTGTAATATAGAATTCAAGATATGCAATTTCAAATATACGATCAAATCAGAACACTGTTTTTGGCATTTAACTATGAGACAAAATACATTTTTAATTAGACTTAGTATATTTCTTTAGTTATTATGGTTATAAATATTTAAAATATTTGCTATGACCCAAGCATAATCAAAGCCAATTTAAGGATTATATTTGTGAGACATGAAACAGAGGTAGTGGTATAGACAGAAATTTGGACACCTAAGAATGATACCAGATCTTCTGTATTTTTTTAAATTACTATATAGATATATGTCCAGGATGTATTTCCTTCCTTTCAGACATCTCTTCACTACATTGTCTTATAAACTTAGTGTTCATGTCAATATGTTTATATTAACTACAAAATTATTTCTTTTTAAATCTGGAGGCCATCTCAGGAATTATCTCTGACTGTAAATGGTGTAAGCAGAAAACAATGTCAGGAGACATCTTTCCAAAACATTTTGTTTATTTTATAATGTATAAATCTGTAATGTTAAAATATGCAAAGAGACTTCTTTAGACGAAGAACCTTAATCTATATTTCTGTCCCCCAAACTACATTCTTTATATAGACTGTTTACTATTGTTAAACTAAAATCAAAATTATACTCTTTGGGAAGTCTAAGATAACATACAAAATCAATATTTATAAAGCCTCCACACTAGACTGTGTTAAATATTTCAATTATGGCTTTAGAGACATAAATTTATTTGGAGTCTTTTAAAAAAGATTCTTTTCCATGACAAGCAACTACAAGTTGGTCTCAAGTCTCAATTACTCTGTATACTCAGGACAGGCAGTGCTTTCAGTTGATAGAACAAATCCATGTTATAATTAACTCTAAGAACCATAAAACCCGTAACCAGCATCTCAAAACTGGTTTGGCAGATTGAAGGTAATATTCTTTAACCTTGGCCTTGAGGCTACTGTATTTTTTAATGCTGTAATTTGTTAAACATACTACCAGTGCTTTGATTTGGGAATTTGTTTCACCCATTTAATCTTGGTTTAGAGAGCTGAGTCATCAATTTAATCTTTATACTTCATTCTAAATTCAGTGTTTACTAAAGATAAAACCTCAGTAAGAGGCATTCAGTGGGTCACTCTTCTCGACTTATTGACATTTGTTTTTCTCAACCTATTTCTAGCATATCAATTGTTTTGGATGCTGTGTACAAAGTGGTAAGCTCAATCTCTTTAAACATTTAATAACTCTTTTCATTTAAAACTTCATCAAGATGCTAAATAAGGATTCCATGCAAGAGTGTGTAAACTTCCTTGATGAATCATGCCTTAAATTTTGGATCTGCTCTGTAAAATTACATAGCTACATTAAAATGTAATCTTTTCATGGGATAATTTAACTACTTAGTATGTGTGAGCTAAGCACTGAGAAGCTGCATGTATATGCCATAGTCTAATTACCCTAACCTATTAGAGATTTTATACATATTTGCACACATTTAAAGATCTTAGTGGTCAATGATGGAATGAGAGAAAAATTGACTAATATCTGTTACCTAGAAATATCCCAATTCCTTTGTCATTGGTCTCGTTATAAGAAAATACTGACTCAATGAAACTTTTAAATGTTTCTATAAATTCTGCCATATATTCAGCATTAAGGACTAGATTACATGCTGGTTACTTAAGCACAGAGCTGACTTAATCAATTTTAGGATATTGCATTAACTAACTCCTAGAATCCTCAATCCTTGCTTACCAAGCCACTTCTCATAGTCACTTGCCATGTGATTGGTAAACTTAACCTTGTGAATGGAAGTGATCCTTAAGAAGTTTAATTTCTGAGTGTATATATGAGCCCAGCTAAGCCTTTTTTTTTTTCATAAATACATGGACATTTGAATACATACTTCATGTACAGTATATGTTTATTGCACAAATGCCAACTGAGAAGCACTTTACCAGATGTTAAAAATAAAATAAACTAACAAGAGTAGAAAAAAAAGTGACTCAATATGTGCAAAGCTATAATTAATTAATTTGCTGATTGGTCTTTATTGTTAGCATCTTCAACAGGGGATGCATTCACCAGTGATTAACTATCCCTCTATTTGAATTACTTTGAATGGATAATGTTGAGTGTGCTCTGGGCTCAGTGGAATCTTACCAAAAAAATGCAGCTGCTCCAAAATCTCAGAGGAGACAACTGAAACTAAAAAAATCAATATGTCACCAGCAGGGTTGTTGTCATAGATGCTTAGCACAGCAGGTTTATACAAACCTCACTAGGCAGTGACAAGACAGTTAGATTAAAGAACTGCAAAGGAAGAATCATTGAGGCAGCAAGTCACGCAAATACAGAAATGCAGGATTTTTGGTGGTGGTGTGAGGGCAGTGTGGCTAGAGTTTACAGTACTACAAACTGAGAACAGGTTTTAAACTTCACAAATGTTATGTGGGTATAAAAATCACTTTGAATTGACTCATGTATTTAAAACTCATTAAGAAAAAGCTGTTACATTTTTACTTTATTAGAGTTTATATGAATTCATCAATGGACAGTTGGTTGGTTGGTTTTTTTTAGGAAAACAAAAATTATTCTTTACACAATTGATCGAGGGATTTAAGAGAGAAAAATGAGAAGAGCTATGTTCCCAAAATCTCAAACCATAAAAAGTAACTATATTTGCATTTCAGGCATCAGGTAATATTCTCCTTAACTAAATCAGGGGCGCTTGGGTGGCTCAGTGGGTTAAGGCCTCTGTCTTCAGCTTAGGTTATGATCCCAGGGTCCTGGGATCAAGCCCCGAGTTGGGCTTTCTGCTCAGTGGGAAGCCTGCTTTCCCCCAACCCCCGCCTGCCTCTCTGCCTACTTCTGTCTACTCTGTCTGTCAAGTAAATAAATAAAATCTTAAAAAAAAAAAAAGAACTAAACTATAGGGGAAAATTCCAAGTTGCAAAACATTTAACAGGTTAACAAATTTAAATATAAGAATCATCCTCCTTCTCTCATTCTAAAGAGAAATGTTGTCACAAAACTGTAATCTTATGAAAGTCTACAGCAGCGATGACTTCATTGAAAGAATGACTTCAACTCAATAGTAAAACGTCTTACTTGTACCTACAGGAACCAAAGATTTCCTTAGAGTCCTTTTATTTTTTTTTTTTAAATTTTAAAGGACATCTAATCTATTTTTTTAATTCATACACTAGCCTTAATGTTTATTATTCTTTAGGTCTTTACACAGTTTTCCTCAACAATCAACATATTATTACAACCTGGTTTGTGATGTGTCATCACAATCTTGTGACCTTTAGGCAGAAATTTATGATCTACATCAAAGCAGTAATAAACACATGAAGAAATTCTTCTGTAAATAGACTTCAGTATTTCTGCTGAACATGTGGCAGCAGCTTCCATCTTGGGTGCCTTGCACCAGGTTCCATGAAAAACAATGCCACAGTTTGTATAAGAGTGGATGCCTTCTGTTCTTGCATCCACCTTCCCTACAAGTCTGGAGTTTCTCTCTGCCCGGCCTTTCTGTTTACACTGCTGGAAAATATTTGCTGCTTCTCTTCACTGTGGAATTGCCCGTAGAGTAGTCTGTAGAATATGGGCTTCGTTCATTTCTTTGCCATATTGGAACATAGTGGTATTTTTAAGATCAGATAATCTTACAGCCTATCTCGTGTTTGAAAAGTTAGTTAAGGAGGGCTCAAATTTTTGCAGCAATTAGATAGAGGCTAGTTAGGTGGTTAAAAGTCTTCTATGGTGGAGTTTAAAAACTTTACCTTGATTCTTTCCTTAATAGCCTTTTGGTCTTGGACTGATCTCCAGTTTCTTACCTATAAATTGTGGAGATTTAAATGGATCTTTCTATCTAAAATATTTTCTTGATACTTTAAGGGAAATGGGTCTATTACATATATGAAATTTTACTGAGATATGTTCACATATAAAATTAGGGATACATTTCTTTTGCTTAGAACTTTTTATGACTGTAAAGTAAACTTATTAATAGATAAATTAAGAAGTATTAAAATTCAATTGAAGAGGGCAGTTTAACATAGCAGGTGTTGTTTTTTACTGAAAGGAAATTTCTGCTCACAAATTGGTCATGACGCTGATTTTAACCCAGATTAGAGTACAACCTCTTGGGTTTACCACAGTGCCTCACACTTAGTGTGAATTCTGGAAACATTTCTTGTAGGAAATCATGGCTACCAAGTGAAAATGAAAGATGAGTGATGATTCTTGCAAATTATGGTAATTGATGGTATGAATTAATTTATAATGACATCTTTGATCTTTTCCTCATGATTTAGGTGGTGTGCTTTGATACCATGAAGGACCACAGAGAAGTGAATCACTATAAAGCTGCTTCTTATTTTTTTTTTTTAAGATTTTACTTATTTATTTGACAGACAGAGATCACAAGTAGGCAGAGAAGTAGGCAAAGAGAGAGAGGAGGAAGCAGGCTCCCCACTGAGTAGAGAGCCCGATGTGGGACTCGATCCCAGGACCTGGGATCATGACCTGAGCTGAAGGCAGAGTCTTTAACCCACTGAGTCACTCAGGTGCCCCTGTAAAGCTGCTTCTAAAGCAAGTCTTAGGGCAAACTGTGAGCCTTTATTTGTGTCCAGGGTGGGAGGAACAGCAAGAAGCATGCATGAGTCATAGGACAAAAAGACAAAATGTCACTCCAAGGAGAGGGTGAGAGCCCTTATGTCTGTCTGAGTGCACAAAAACTACTGGGGAAGTGAGCAGCCTATTCTCAAAAGCTCATGTAGTAAGAGAAAAACCAAAATTTTCCTTTAGAAGTTTATTCCGTTTAATTACACAGTTACTTTTACTGATATTCCAAATGACCTGCCTCTGATTCAGTTTGAAACTATCCCAGAGCAGGCAGAGTCCAGACGCAGACTTGCCTGGGCCTAGTTCTGCTCTTTGTGATTTGGAACAAGAGGACCAATGCAAAAGTGTGTTCTTCTGCCTTCTGAGACTTGGAACCGAATCCAAATTCCATCTGCACTGTAATGTGCTTAGGCAGACTCAACCTGTCTTTTATTTTGGATAGAGTCTGTTGATTTATTAGATTTAACTTTTTAAAAATTTGTATTTTGTATTGATCGCTAAATACAAAAAGCATTACATACAGGGTGATCTGTGGCTTATTAACAAACATTTGGGAGAAAAATATGAAGTATTATAATAGGAAAATGGGAAAGAAGTCATTTAAACGAACTTACCTGATGGAAGAGAACTTCTAGTTTTCTCATAGTCTGGCTTCATGGAGTGTCACGTCATAGGACCCTCATTCTTTTAATCCATTCCTTCTGCTTTATACATGAGTTTAGGTGAAAGTCACTTTCTAATAGGAGACTCCTCTTTAGGACTTTTTCTTTTTTAAAATTTTCATATGTGCATATCCATTTTTTGTGTGGAAACTGTCCAAATGAAACATTTGCTGTATAAAAATTTTCCAGATAACTCTGAGACTTATATTGGATGTCCTTACTATATTACAGGACTTAAACTAAAAAAGAAAAAAAAAAAGGAGGGGGGACAAAGACTATATCCAATTAAAACAAGGAAAGAACTCTTGAACTCAGTCATGCATACAAGAAAAATAAATTGTTTGAAGTGAGACATGAGGTAATCGTGGTTCCCTAAGGGAGAAGCCAGTACTAATCTGGCTTCTAATGTGCCTGTTGGAGATGAAATGTTTCATTGACATTAGTGCTTAACAAGTCACCAAATGTTCAATGAATGCCTACTATGAGTCAGGAGCTCTATTAGTGGCTTATTTTTTATATGATTGCATTCTAGCCAATATGTAAATTATATGAGGCATAATTGACATGTAAAATATCAGAAAAAAATGCATTTTCTAAAAATTCCAGAGAGTATTTTGAGGTTTCGCTCAGTGCTCTACAGTGATTCAAAGTTCTTGCAATGGTCTAGCCTCTGAGAAAATAAAACTGCCAGAAGAGATATTGCATTTCATGCCAATAACATACCTCCCAGGAAATAAAGACATGTTCATAGAAAGGGTTAACACCATTTTATAAATCGAGATTATTTGAGTCTTGTAGGAGGACATTTTAGTGGTCTAATCCATACAGTACTGAATAATAGCATTTGGGGAACTAGGTGTAGTAATTTACACTATCAGTTATAATGACTAAAGTCCATTGTGATTGGGGTTCCTTTTCATATGATCATGGTAAATTTTGTACTACATAAGTGACAATTAAAAAAACCCAGGCCCTTGTGTGGATACATGAAAAACTATTTTTCCTCTTACTGATATACTTATGTCTTATTTAAAGATGGTGCATTCCAAAATATTTATTATTAGATTAAATCAACAAAATCACATGAGTACTTTTTTCATGATTTTTCCCCAGTAAATATCTGCAGTAAATATCACCCTGTATGGGTGAACTTCCTCAGCCTTTTATGATTTTCAGCAAGCCTTCTTTGTCACTACAAACTGTATGTGGCTTGACATTTCCCCCTCACACTGTCATCAAGTTAATGCATTGGTTGATTCGAGGTTTTCAGCCCTAGTCATTGGTTATCTGCACAAGGAACAGTATGGGTCTAATTCTCTAACCTTATTTCAACTCATTGCTGCTGGTGGTGTGAAGCCAATTGTAAATGCATATAATAGTTTCCATGATTCCTAAGATAAACACCACATGTAGGAGACGTTTGACTTTTCCATACTACAAAAGATAAGCTCTGGGAAGAACGTAGCAATTGTAGCATTCAGTTTCCTAATCAATTACATATGCAAAACTTTTTCAGTGGTGCCAAAACTTGTCTATTATTTCTTATAAACCCTGGATTAAACTCAGAGTGTGCTTAGAGGAAGTATCAATCTATTTTCTTGGAAGCTGGTGCTGTTATGTTTGTGGTAAAAAAAAAAATGTGATTTCATCATAAAGCATAGCATAAAACATATCTTACAGGTTGTTTCTGAATATAAAAATGGTATGAAATTAGCTAAGAAACTATATATAGAGCAATATTTACGTTTCCTTTGGAAGAATAATAGTGTTAGTCTTGTTGACTTCTTGGGTAAAATGGTTGATAAACTTGAGTGAGTAAATGGTTGATAAACTTGAGTGTGTGTGTCTCCTTCGCCAGGGGACAAGAATAACACTCAGCATGAAATTTTTGGTAGAAGAACATTCTTTTTTTAAAGATTTTATTTATTTATTTGACAGACAGAGATCACAGGTAGGCAGAGAGGCAGGCAGAGAGAGGAAGGGAAGCAGGCCCCCTGCTGAATAGAGAGCTGGATGCGGGTTCTGTCTCTATCCGAGAACCCTGGGATCATGACCTAAGCCGAAGGCAGACGCTTTAACCCGCTGAGCCACCCAGATGCCCACCAGATACTATTTTAAGTGCTCTGAATATCACTGAAAAAAAAAAAATGCCCCTACCATAGTGGATCTTATATCCCTGTGGAAGGAGACATAAAAAAAAAATACATATGACAAATAAATTATCAGTGTCTTAGACTGTAATAAGTATTATGGAAAAGCAGATGTAGAGTAGGATAATGGTATTCTACAGGGCTAAAGGCAAGGCAGGCTATGTATTATATGGCAACCAGTGTAGGCCTTCTTGAGACTGCAGAGATTTGAAGGAAATGAGTGATGATCAAGGGGATATCTTTGGGAAGAGCATTCTAAATGGAGCACAGAACCAAAGCAAAGGAACAAAGATGTGAGAGAGCATTCCCAGCATATTTGAGAAAGAGGGACAGTGCAGCCGAAGCAGAGTGAGTGGGAGAGCAGCGGGGTTAAAGTCAAAAGGTATTGGTTTGAAGGTGGGGTTGGTGCACATTTGTCTTTTGCATTATGGCTTTAGCTCAAAAAAAGAAAAAGTAAAAGAAAACTGTACGTACAAAGAGAAGAGTTCATGGCATAAGCCAAGGTAAGGAGTAGCTAAAATTCCATGCATAATTTAATGCATGGCCTGCAAAGTATTTTCACGAAGTGTTACATGTGTTTGGAATTTGTGCTTCTTTCCTCCCCTTCCTTGCACAGCATCTTGAGAGCACAATCAGGTGCCTGCAATCTTACTGCATCCATGTCTCTCTCTGCCTCTGGCCCTCCTGACTGAAAAGAACCAAGTGTCCTCTTTCTGATTCCCTGTGCTCTGGAATTCCATATAGTTTGTCTATGAAGGGACTGTCAGTGTTCCATCAGTTGATGTCCCTGTCCTGTATCTCCAACAAATCCTGGTGAAATGACCGTTTCCTTTAATGCATGCTGCTCAGAGGTCTCCCGTCATTTAAAAAAAAAAAAAAAAATCCCTTTCTAGGTCCAGTGTTTTGGCACTATCTGCTTCTCTTGTTCAGTACCGACCTCTGTTGGATGTGTTTCTGTACTTGCTTTCTGCATGTTGTCTTCTCTTTTGTTAGGCTTCAGATCTCTGCAGATGGGATTCATCCCCATTACTTAACTGAAGGACCACCAGTCTTTACCACTACATGAGGCTACTTTTCACTTCTTATCTGATTTGATCTCTGTAACATTGGATATTTCAGGCCATTTTTCTCCTTGAAAATATTCTTTAAAATGACACTATCCTTTCAAGTCATTTCTACCTCTCTGGTAATTTCTTTCTCATCATTTCAAATCCTTCCTTTTGTGCCTACTCTATAAACATCATTGTTCCTAAGGTCACACTCCGTGTTCTAGGCAGTCTCATTCCCTGGCAAGTCTTCCTATCACCATCTTCGTGCTATGAGCCTTTCCAGTTATAACTCCATGGAGGTATCCCTTGAACCCAAGGCTTTTACAGACAACTGTGTACCAGACACCTATGTGAATGCCCACATTCTGTAAGTGCCATGAAACTCAAGATGTCTAACTCTGAGTACTGATTCCTTCCCCCAAATTCCTTTCTCTTCCTTCTGTACCTGGTAAATGACAACCTATATATCCCAGGATAGAAGCTAGGAACCTCAGTCCCATTATTATTTTTACTGTTATCATCATCATCATCATCATTAGGTTTTAGGCTCATAGTAAAACTGAGAGTAAGTTCTAGATTTCCCCGTAAACCTTCTACTCTGACACATGCACAACCTTTTCCATTATCAACCTCCCCCACCAAAGTGTTACATTTATTTGTACAATTGACAACCCTATGTTGACACATCATAATCGCCCAAACTCTGTCAAGGTTCACTCTTGATATTGTATATTCTGTGAGTTTATACAAATACATAATGACATGTACCCATTACCATAGTGTCATATGGAAAATTTGCCATCATGGGTACCATTCTTTATTACTTTTTCACTCCTTACATTCCTCCTGTATAATCAATTACCTTGTCCTTTATAGCTTGCAGCATAAAACTTCCTAAATTACTTTAGTGTTTCAATGTCAATTTTTGTGAAATTATATTCATTTTTATTCTATAGAATTTGAAGGAAATACAATAAATTCCATTGTGAAAATAAAATTCATATTAATGGAAGAGGCTGTAATCATAAAAAGTTATTAAATTTGAATGAGGATTATAAATTTTAAACTTGTCATTACAGAACTCTAACCAAAAGTGTGATTTAGGTTGAAAGAAGTAATTTCACCCTGAGTAATTTCAAGTAATTTCATTCCTTGAAAGAAGGAATTCAACACATAGGATCCATTGAGAGGAATTTTGCCGCCTTTCCCTCATATCGCTTCGAACTATACTACGTCAAATCTCACACATCATAAATTATCTCTTATATTTCAAAGTTTGCAGAAAAGTTAATTTGGGAAAAATTTTTAAAGTGCAAAATACTACATTACAATCAATTATCAATACAGAACAAAGAACTAGACAGGAAAATATATATTTAAATTATATATTCATTAAAATTGCATGAAGATGGAATTTACTTTTAAGAAAAGAGGAAACTGTTGGGTTGAGTATAATTTCTTTAGTTCCATCCATCAACTAATACGTATATTTAAGCAGAAATGTAATTAAAATACTTTTTGAAATATCAATGGCTGTTATCACCAAATGGAATGAAAACATGAGACAAATTTAGGGGATAGAGTATATGATCATTAAAATCACACTTTAGAATAATATTTACAGGGATTTAAAAAACCATCCTTCAGTATGGAAGAAATTAAAGAACTTTGTCTATTGTTGAAGTTAAAGAACTTCAGCTTACAAAGAGTTTGGCAGTTGGAGGAGAATGAGGCAGAACATTCCAAATTTGAAGACTTCAGTAGGGTATGACTAACAAATATATCTTGGAATATATAATAAATTAGGACACTTGTTAAAAATAACCATGTAAAGGAAGTTTGAAGTGTAAGAGGGACCTATGCATGTCTCTTGTGATACTGTGCTCCAAATTTCGTAACTATGTATTTTCAATGTATACTCACAATCTTGCTATGATCTTTCGCCAAAATAAACTCTAATTGCTCCAAACTTTAAAAGGTTGGCTCAGAAGCAAACTGTAGCATGTCAGAAAAGTAATCTTCATCACTTATAGCTAGCTAGTGGCCATCTAACATGACAGATGGCGCCCTGCCCATCCTCGGCAGCTTGTGGGACAAAGCTGAATGTCAACACCACTGGGATGTAATTATTGCAATCTCTTGGGTCTAGTTTGGCGTGACCCCGAAAGCAATTCCCTGGGAACTGCTGGGAGCAGTGCAATGATGGAAAGAGCAAAGAAATGAGAGCTTTTGGAGACCGGCAGCATTTTCATTTTAATGACAAGTGTTTTCACGCTGCTTACGAATAAGTATTTTACATGTGACAAATCGCATTGACAAAGAAATTTAAAAATTTGTGGGACTTTCAGTGTGGCCTGTTTTAAATATTATCAAATGGCTTTTATTTATGTTGCAGAAGGAGCTTTTTAATTATCAAAATGATTTTTAAAAAGATTTTTAATGCTAAAAAAGCAGTATCATTTTACTTCAGTTTGCTAAATAATTTAATAATGCTCTCTTATATTTTGGGACATAAATCATACATTACCACCAAAACTCATTTAATCTGAAGTAACCCTACAGGTTTGATATTGTTATTAGCCCCAATTTATAGATGGGGTGAATGAGGCACAAAGAGGTTAGTCATAATAGAAAACAAATGGTAAATTCAGGACCCCAGCCAAGTCATCTGGTTCCAGAGTTACTCACTGTTCTTAATCATTTCACTTCTTATATGTTGCCTTCTGTATTTCTTTACAACACTCAACCCACCCATGTAGGGTGGTAGCAGCTATAAAGATCATGGTGCTTCATACTGGAAACAGATAATGTGAGAAAATCTGAAATTCCAAAATTACTTAAAAAAATAAATCATTAGGGAATTTATTAATGTATAAATTGACTAATCATAAATTTATTCCCAGAAAGATGTCTTTTAAGTCATGTATATTATATATATAGTAATATATAGTAACATATATTAAGCAGTTAGATAATATATATAATGCATGAAATATAAAGTATAGTAATATATATATATTCTGAGGGTGCTGAAAATGTTTTTTAATAATAAAAAATTAATATCGTGAAAGTATTCTTCCATACACCATTTAATGAGGAGGACTTTATAAAAATGGCAAAATTTTTTTCTGATTTAGGAATAGCACAGACATTTCTCTTACATACAAGGACAAGCATCTGGAAGCTGTGCTGCTAATGGTAGTTAATAAGAACTGAACATAGTATATGTATTATCTCATTTAATCTTCATAACAGCCCATGAGTGAGGCGCTATTTATTCTAACTCCATTTTACAGCTGAGGAAACTAAAAGATAAGTTCAATGACTTGCCCACGGTCTTTTAAATAATACATAGAACAGGGAAGTACCTGTGGTATAAAAGCAGTTGCTTATGCTGTAGACTTAATTCTGGTCATTTCTCAGTGGTCTGCCTATCCTGATCAGTCTCCACTGAACAATAGATCATGGGAGCCTAGACAGCATGAGGAAAGCACCTCAGGAATTGTAAATGCTGAAAACACCATGCTGGTTGTTGTGATTTTGCTCTTTGGGGTTGGTAGGAGCAATCAGTTCTAGATAGCAGGAAAAGCAGAGAGATAAGTTCAGGTCCTCAAGGAATTTATAGTCTAACTGATAAGAATATTCTGATTGTGAAGAGGTCTAAAGCCATGGATTATAATGTTGTAGGGTAAACAAGGAGTACTGTAAGGACCTCACGGGAGTGATTGTAGTCTGGGAATACCTCCCACCCACATCTCCACTTTGAGGAGGGGGCTTTGAGGCGGATCTTGGAGGAAGAAAAGTTAAGGTGAGGTATGAGTTGGGGGCAGAACATTCTTGTGGGAAAGGCAAGAGAAAAGACAAAGTTTGTGATGCATTTGAGGGGGGGGAGGAGGTGCAGATGAACATTTCAACAGGAGCTTCTACTCTGCCCCCTACAATCTGTTTTCCAGGGAAAAACTGGTTGTCTTTTAAAAACATAAATGAGAGCATTTAACATACCATAATTCAAGGATTTTTCATCTCTCGTGAAAGTGAAAGCCAAATGCTACAAAGCCAATGCATCTTTCCTTAGAGCTCTCACATATGCCACATGTCTGTGGCACATGGAAAATGATTTTAGTAAGTGAAACAGGCCTGGATGAATGGAAGCAGAGAGGGCTTCACCTTTGAGGAGGCAATAAGGAGTGGTGGGGACTGTGGTTCCCTCTGATGTAGTAAGTGCTGCCCTACTTGAAAATAACCCTGCTATTGCCTGGTGTTCTGGTCTATTTAAGAGAACCTAGAAATACAAATTTTATATGAAATTCCCATTTTAAAATATGTGTCTCAATAAGGATAGTTAAAAAAAACAAAACAAAACAAAACAAAACTCTGTGCAGACAGAATACATCTGTAAGACAGATGTCCGGATCAGAACCACAAGCCACTAGTTTATGACCTCTGCCCTGTTCAGTCTGCCTGTGCCTTGCTCTGCAACCACAGTTCATAGCACCCTTTCCCCTGTTTGCCACATTCTCACCACAGTGACCTCCTTTCAGATTCTTTTTTTTTTTTTTTTTAGCTCTTCCATACTCCGGACCTTCTGTGTTTTGTTTTCTATATGTGTACAGTTCTTTTGGGTCCTTCTCATTCTTCAAACCTCTCCTCAGCTTTCACTTCTTCAGAGCAGTATTTCCTGACCCCTATCTAAAATTCTTACTTCACTCCCCAACTTTTGTTTCCTTCCCTTATACCAGTGGTTCCCAAAGTATGGTCCAGGATCCCTAAAGGCCCCAAGATCCATCAGGGTGGTCCACAAGTTCAAAATTAGTTTTATTACAGAATAAGATGTAGCTTTCTTTTTTTCACTCTCGTAATTTCATGACTATATAGTCAAGTTTGACATGGGGCATTGAGCACTGAATGTAGAAGATACGAGATTTCAGGTCTCTTCTATTAAGCCATATACTAGAAAGATCTAAAAAAAAAATGTAAAACACTGTCACTCTTCTCAAATTTTTTGCTTTGAAAATACAGGTATTTTCATAAAATCACACCACTTGTGTTTTTATGGTTATTTTTAACATGTTAATGCATTTTTAAACTTTCCTCCATTTTAATTTATATTATGGTAATAATCAATAAATATAAAACCAAAACAGGTTCTTTGAGGTACGTAATAATTTGTAAGTGTGCAAAAGGGTCCCGAGACCCAAAATTTTGAAAGTTGTGTAAAAATAGGCATCACATGCTGAAATTACCTCTCTTATTTACTTGTTTCTTTTACTAAAATATAAGCACTGGATGGGCACAGACTTTGTCATATTCACCACTTGCACATCCTTCAGCACCTGGAACAGAACCTGAAACATTGTAGACAATCAACCTAAGGAACAGGTGAATTAATGTCTGAACAAAAGGGGTTTGAAGGACAGTAACTCTTAGGCTAGGTGTGAGCCAGCTCTGTAGGAAGCTTTGCATGCATGGCAGCTCATAAAACTGATCATGCAGCTAATACAGAAAAAAATTAAGGTCTCCAAATGGGAAAGTAAGAGGGTAAAAGCTGGGTACTAGAAAGATGATCCTATAGTGACAGATTTGTCTTCCTTTTCCCATCCATCTTTACCAACTCTTCTACTGACTTCCCCCTTGGCTCTTTGAGGGGGCAGAAGTTTGTGAAACCCTCGTGTGTTTCTTACAGCTATAAATACATTTGTGCTAATGAATGAGGTCACATCAATTTAAATGGAACACGGACAGAAAACACAATTTAGTTCATTAGTAAGGCATGACAAATTTACAGCCAGAATCTCGTGTTGACTTTTATAGAGCAACATAAATTAAAGGTGGCCAGTATTAAAGTCTGAACTCACTCAGGCAAAAATACACATATCCCTCCAAGGCAAGCTGTTAATATATAAAGCAAGGATGTGTGGTATCTGTGGTGTGATTTGAAGGGCTCTCGGGAAGGTCTTTCTCCCACCCAGGGGCACAAGTGTCTAAACTCTACCATTAAAAAGACATTCTTTAAAGTGTCTCTTTCTGCTGTGCTTTTTAAAAATACAGATCCCATGGAGAACATTAGGAATTGGGGCTCTGTACCAAACTCCTGTATTTAATTCTGGCTTCATATTATGTCAGCTACACGATCCTTGCGCAAGAAGTTGAACATCTCTTTGCTTCAGCTTCTGTGTTTGTAAAATAAAGATTTCTAGAGTGTCGTTGTGAGAATTAAATAACACATGTAAAAATAATTAAAACAGTCCCTGACCCCCGGCGTGTCCTCTGGTAGCACTGGTGTTTATTGTTATGGCACAGTGGGTAGCATAGCAGGCTGGGAGGAGGACTCAAGGAGCACTAGCTTTACAGCTACATGGCCAAGAAACTCCGGTTAAGTCATTTAGCATGTCGAAGCTTTGGTTTCCCAGTCTAAAAGTAAGAGGAGAAGAGGAAAGGCTTGCTTTCGTTCAGTTAAAAGAGAGAATCTGTTTAACAAGTGCATGTGCTGAGTGAAAGGAATAAACGATGACTTCTAAAAAATTAAGATCCTCAGTCTCAGTCAGTTTCTAGTTGAATGGGAACAGAAAATATCATATAAACTCTGCAGAGAGCTTTAGTGGAGGCGTCCCCAAAGGTGCTATGGAATAATCAAAGAGGAAGAGGACAGTTTTGATTAGTGAC
The DNA here is from genome assembly GCF_964662115.1 of Mustela nivalis. NCBI lineage: Eukaryota > Metazoa > Chordata > Mammalia > Carnivora > Mustelidae > Mustela > Mustela nivalis. Next base: position 79,312,630 of record NC_139031.1, read on the forward strand.
ATCAAACAAGACGTGGAAGGGAAAGGAGCTTTTTGGATGGACTTTGGGCACATTAAAAGGGCTTTGTCATGCTATTCAGGTAGGGCAAGATAATTCCCAGTAAGAAAAGAAGGCGCTGATCCATCGAGCCCATTTGCATAATGAAGAGTTTACAATGCTTCATACCCAGTAAGAGGTGGTGTAGTAATAACATAGTCTGGGACAAACAGCTCAGAAACAGCATAGAGAACGCAGATCTCTCCAGGTTACAGGCTGGGCTTTGGCTCTGCAAGGAAGAGAGGGGAGGGAAATTTTCGAGCATGGGAGTTTTTGATTATCTGTTGTCTCTTCTGTAAGAAAGTCATCTTTGGTGACAAGGTAAAGGAAGAATTGGTGCCAAGAGAGAGTCAAGTTTGAGAAAGTAGTCAGGAAGGAGAGGAACCTGAAGTTGGAGTTAAAGATTAGGAGATGTCAGGATTAGATCCCATAGAAATCTTTCTGAGTTGAGGAATGGGGGGGCTAAGGGGTCAGGGATGATATTGAGGTCTGAATCCCAGAAACTGGAAAGAGGCTATTAAGTGAATAGTGCTTTATGGAAAAGGAGACACTAGTTTGGGAAAGAAACTAATACATCTAGCAATAAATTCTATGACTTTTAAATACCAGCAAGAGGAAAACATATTAATCAAAAACATATTTGAGGTCCTCTGATTCACTTTTCTCCTGCCGCAGTGCCTGGCACGGGGAATATCAATAAATACAAATCCAACCCTCCTGGAAGGACTCTGGTGTGGGGTCTGGAAAGGCGATGAAGAAGAATGTAGAAATAGGAATGAGAAATGGCTGTGTAGAAAAACATCACCTACTGCACATTTTTACTTCTGTGAGTTTTTATGTGGCTATAAATGTTAAAAGTTACATAGAAAATTTGTGCTTTTAACATTTAAGAACTAATCTATGAACAAGTGCGTTTATACATCAAATGCTCTCTGCTGGTCTGGTAATGAGATTCTGATTTTCTTTGCTGCTAAAAAACACACTTTCATTAACATTTTGCCAGCTAATTACAGTTAATTATGAACATCAAGTTCATGTGTGATTACCGACAGCGTTGCCAGATCTGTGTGTGGTGGGGAGAGGGTGGCATTCTAGTTCATTCACCTAAGTTACTAAAAATTGCTGTGAGTTGTAATACCAGGGTTTTATATGAAAATACCCTTTTGAAAAATCTCCACTCTCCTTATTGTAGTTGAAATTGTAGTTGCTCATAATTTCTTCCACTGAAATAATGCAGGCCGTTTTATGCTCTTAAAAATACCATTAAGTTAAGTTTGGGGAATAGTAAACAGTCTTTCCTAATTATAAATGTGTTCTAATACAAGCTTGTGCTTTGACAAGATAAACTTGTTGTGCCTTTAAGATGGGTAATTCCCAATTTATTGATAAACTTTCTTCCAAAATGTTGCTGATTGTTTGCTCCAGTTCCTTTTCTGATGCCTGGTCTGGCCACAATAGCGGGGTCTGGAACCACACACACATCAGCTACAGGTTCCCGTAATATGCTTCCTGGGTTTGGAATTTCCCCAGATTATCCAGATTACAGTGACCTCGCTTCCCTTTAACCCAAATCACAGATTTTGACATCGTCCTTTAAATGTCATGAATAATCTTTGCCTCTGAAGAAAGGAAAGTATATGGTCATGGGTTGGTTACAAATACATGACTAATGCATGCAGATATTAATACTCAGTGTCCTGTTTTAAATGTAAGGGAGGGAGCGAGGAAGGGAAGGAGTATTTGCTGTTGCTGGTGCTGCCTCAAGTCTGTCATTTGTTTTGTTTGTCTTACTGGTATCCCAGCCCCGAGACCAAGGCTCAGTTCCAACTGACCATCCATTTGTAACATCTCCTGGTCTGCTTCATTCATTTGCGTTCCATACTTAGTCTCTAGGGCATGGAGTGCTTCCCCCTTACGATGTCTTTTCCAGGGAGAAGGTTAACGTGTGTGTGTGTGTGTGTGTGTGTGTGTGTGTATAAAGAAATGATAAGTATGCTTCTAACATAATAATGGTATTTTGCGCCCTCATTTTCCTCCCTGGTTTCAGCATCACCACATGACTCCTATCTGTAGTAGCAACTCACAAAATTTCACAAAGCACCTGGGACAAGACAGGGAAACATGGGGAGGAAAGAACACAGGGACAAAGCAAGAACAGGGTTAACAAAAACATTGTTATTAGTGATTTTCATATTGTGATAATTTGAAATATTGCCACTTTCATGAGGAGGTTGGTCCTAATATTTAAAAATTGCCTTATGTATACACCAATAGAAACATATCTTCTCCTCGTTTGAAAAAATATATTTAATTTATTTCAAAATATTTTCCTATAACCACTAATCCGAAGGTATTCTGGATTCCCATAATGGTATGTTAAATTGTAATTGGTTGTTTATTTCATGTATTAACTAGTAAATGGTTTCCCAATAGGCATTCCTCCATTAGGCATTTCTGACAGGATTCCTTCCCTGGAAGCTTCTCTTTTTTCTGTTTATTAAAACTTGCTCTTTTTTGCTGGTTCGCAAGCTTCATTGTTTTCACAACTTCAACCTTACGTTGCTCTCTGCATTCTCTCTGAGTATATCCAGTTGGCATCTGTGTCCGCTTTTAAGCTATGTAAGCATGACAACTTCCTTTTGTGCCAAGTTTTGTTCTTGTTCAGTATTTCTACCATGGAAATCTTATGTTAGAAATGTACTGTCTACAAGTGCAAATGAAGATTCCATATCTTCTCATGCTTCTTATTTTGAGTATTTAAAATAAATTAAAATTACTACTAAGTTGTAAAAAGCTCTAAGAATGAGCTCCTTCAACTCTAAGTTAATACTTGTTTCTTCAGAATGCACAGATAGTTTTCAGTAAAAACAAACACCTTGTCCAGCTGCCCCGCCACCTTGCAGGAGTGTTGATTATAATTATGCACAGGCATCACCATGGAATTCACTGATAAACCAAGCTTTAATTGGGTGACATGATACCAATGCCCCCCAAGAAACTTCATAAAGTGAGGTTTTCATTATGCAAATAAACTTCTTTTCATTTTAATTTTGACCATAACATCATAGATGAAACACTGAACTCCTCAGAGGACAGTCTTTTCTTTGGATCTTGGGCCTGAGTTTCACCATCTAGTTATATAATCTTAACAAATTACTTAATTTGCTTGAGAGTCAATTTCCTTATATGCAAATTGAATCTATGGTCTGCATCATAGAGTTTTATGCAAATTATTGAGGAAATACATCTGAAAACACTTTGGAATCTTTAACCTGTTAAAATAATGTAAATTATTTCATTCCAATTGTTAGGTAAATGTTATTAAAAACATAATTACTTAATACTTACTGTATGCAAAGCACTAAATTAGGCAATTCAGGAGATAAAGAGTAGCAAAATATAGTACCTCCTCTTAATACATTTATAGCTGAGAACGGTAATGTGTAAAATTATTGCCTTACAGATAAGGAAAGTAAAAGCAGTATAAACTAAATTCTGTGGACATTGAAAAGAGAGATCTCAGAAAAATCTGGATGTTTGATATGCATCCTTAAAGACAGATGAACTTCGGGAAAGAATATTCTAAATAACAAAGAGAACAAAGCCAAGACATGAAGACAGAATGATTGGAATGATGTTTGTGACATATTAAGTAGACCACCAGGATAGAGTGGAAGACACATTTAGAGCTGTCATGGAGGACATGGCCAGAGAGGTGGATTAAGTATTTCAGGGTCTAAGTGTATATTTAGTGTATGTGAAAATAAGGTATTTTAAAAATATATATATTTTTGTGTTTCTCTTTCTTTTAGATATCATTTAATTTCACACATTAGTTTTCAAGAGCTTATGTGACCTGTTTAATTTCACAAAGCTAATTAATAACAAATGTATAGAAATATGATGTAAGGAAGATTCATATTACTCCACAGCATATGTCAATGCTACAAATGATTAAGATAGTAAAGAACATTTAAGAAACCATTTCAAGGGGCACCTGGGTGGCTCAGGTGGTTAAGCATCTGCTTTCAGCTCAGGTCATGACCTCAGGGTCTTGGGATAGAGCTCTGCATTGGGCCCCCTGCTTATCAGGGAGCCTGCTTCCCCTTTCTGTCTTCCTCCCTCTCTGCCTACTTGTGATCTCTCTTTCTATCAAATAAATAAATAAAATCTTAAAAAAGAAAAAAGAAGACCATTTCAATATTCAGATGATAAAAAGAAACATACAATATGTGATGCCAGGTGGTATAAAATCCAACAGAAAAGATCAGTGAGAGCTGGGGAAGCATTAAGAGAAAATGAAAGATGTTGGGTACCTGGGTAGCTCAGTCGGTTAAGCTTTAGGCTTCGGCTCAGGGCACAATATCAGGGTCCTGGAATCGAATCCCACTTCAGGCTCTCTGCTCAGTGAGGAGTCTGCTACTCCTTTTCACTCTCTCTCAATAAATACATAGATAGATAGATAGATAGATAAAAGACAAGTGAAAGGTGTTGAGAGAAAGCATCCGGGAGACTCACAGCCCCTTTAACAGCAGAAGGTAGACAAGGCAGAGTCTGGTTTGAAGGAAAAATAATGAGTTCTGATTAACATATGCTGAGTTGGAATTATATTTACAAAGATCAGGCAGAGATGTTTAATAGGTATTTGGGAAAGTGACATTTTTATAGCTCAGGAGAGAAGTAGAATCTAGAGTGATAGACTCAGGAACCATATACATCCATGTGACTCTAAGGGAAAAAAATTATTTTATCTGATAATATTTTGGAGGCTCTAAGATGTTTGTGGGTTTTTTGGTGTGTCTTTCTTTATTATTACTTATTAATCTCCTACATTATACCCAGTCTTTCTTGATATTTTTCTCTGATCACTGTATAACTGAAGTTTATGTTAGTAACAACATCAAAACCCTGCAGCATTAAGTTAAACATTGAATGAAAACTCCATGAGGAGAGAGACGTGGTGTTTAACTCCATATTTATATTCTTGGAGCCAAATGATTGGCCAAAAATACACACTCAGTAATATTTTTGAAAGAATGTAGCAATTTAATAATAGTTATATTTTTTCAGCTTTGAAATCACTTTTTGAAAGGCTTTAACCATTTATATTTATAGCTATTTAATTTGTATGAACAGAGCTAGTAGCTTCTGGCTTGATATATATTTGACTTGATAGATTGCCACAAATACTTATAAAATTTGATATAGCCATAAAATGAAGTAACATAAAATTTGGGCATTTTATTGGCTATCCAAAGTGGGCATGTAATATTGAAAACCAATGCAAGTAAATATGCGACATCATCCTATTTAGTGACAAGTTTAACTGCAAATTACATTTATTACCTTATTACAAATGATGACTGGATTATTTCTAATGTGTTTATAATAAGTTTTCAGAACTAACTGATCTGGAAGCAATGTCTTTTAGAAATACTTGTTTTTCCTCTTAAGGGAGAGACTTTTCTATGGTTTAGGAATAATAGATGGATGCACAGATTTAAAAATCAAATATAGGAGAAAAGATTGCAGAATATAGGAGAAAAACAACTTTGTAATGTGTCGTATTTAAAATCTGTTCTGTATTGTTGTCAGGGAAAAAATGACAAAATAATGTTCTTATCAGTATGTTCCCATTTTTTGGTGTCTGTTTGATCAACTGGATAAAGGTCTTTGTTAATAAGGTGAAAATCCATATTATTTCTTCCCATGTGCCTTTGACTTAAAGTCACGTATAAAGCTATGTCAACATTGCTGACACTAAATAAACAAATTCTAATTAAAGGAGAAATGCAAAACTATGCTTCAAAGGTACCTATGGAAGAAACAGCACTTACCAAGCAACCAGTTTCCCCAAACAGAATTTTTCAGGCCCCATAGCACCTGTCTTCATGGTATTCTGTGAAAAGAACCAAGCAAGCAACAAAGCTTTGTGTGGGTGGCCTCCTACTCACTGTTCATCCCCTTTGATTGAATGCACTTGCCAGTTCTGTTTCTGCCACTGCCGGAAGAATAATGACCATAGGCCCTTGACCTCTGCAGTTTTGGATCTCCAACCTGCACTCTGGTTTTCTGCCAATTAAACTTAGATCAGGCTCTCTGATTGAGCTTATTTTCCTACTATCAAATGGAAACAGGAAACTGCCTCTGTAATAATCAGGCTGTTGGACAGAGTTCAGGCTGTATGTACAGGTTTTACCAGGCTGAGTCAGTTTTCTCTGCCATGTTGTAGCAGTGTTTTAAGGGCCATAGTCTGGACCTATCGTAGGACCAGACAGAGACAGAGCCTTATATTAGCAGAAATGCGATGGTACTCCATTCTGAAAAGTAGCTATAATCAAGATGGTGTAGAATTTTGGGAAAGCAATAGCCGTGTTCAAGTATACCCAAAATAGTAATGAAGAAGCCAGAAAATGGTTGGCCTTTGGGAAGATTCATAATCTTTTTAAAAAATGTATTTTTATGATTATAAACTTAATATAACTTATGCTGGGCCATAGTTATAAGTTTACTTTATTTGGTAAAAACTAGACAATAGTTCATTTCCTCTGGGAAGGAGTTTTATTGCTGAATGGTAAGTGGGATAAAAATACTGGCCTATATGCATTTGCTGGGCATACATTTTTAAGCACAAGGATTATTACAGAAAAATTAAAACTTACTTGAATAAAAGCTGAGTATTATATAAATAGCATTTTATATTTTATACCTCTTCATTAAAATATCATTTCCCAAGTTTACACATGAATTTGTAGCCCAACAGAGGAGACATTCTCGAGACTGATTATTTAAAATATAAATTGTGTTTGGCAGACTTACAAAGGGACTCCTAAACCAAAGCATATGTGAAAGGTGTTGGAGATTTCTAAATTTCAGTTCAGCTCAGAAACATTTTCTGTGCCAGCCACTGAGCTGGAAGCTAAGCTATCATCACCAAATAAGGCCTTGTGCCTTGTCTCAGAGATGAGCTTACCATCCAGTGAACGCAAGAGACACCCAAACAGAGGCTGTCAACATTCAGTGGCAATGGTTTCAGTTTCAAAAGTTGTACCCCTGAACAATCCTTAACACAGAAAACACACACTCCAAAAATCATGTCAGCTGTATATTTGATTTAAATTCTCCCTTTTGGTTGTTCTCAACCTATGCAGTTCAGTTCATGTGATCCTTTAGCCATAATCGAGAGGGCTGGCTGTTACCCTGACTTAGAGCAGCTCCTTTTTGGATTTATGAGCTTACTGGATCCACCTGAAGTTTGATGTAAATCTTTAGGATGAACTTGGAAGTGACTGATCGCGTATCCCTCCTGTAGATGCATTGGGTACTTTTCCAAAGCAACCACAAACTCGAAGACAGGCATGCCACAACTTAGTAATACACTTGCTATAAACAGCAATGGAAGTGACTTCTAGACCCACATACATAAAGGGGAAAAAAATTAGCGAAGTATGTGTGTCTCAGCATGTAACTAGGATAAACCATTACAATGCCTCATTAATGTATTTAAAGCAAATACAATTTTCACATTCAGAAAAAAGGGGAATTATCTTGAGTTTTCACTACTATTTACTTCTCTTGGGTTTACGGTCTCAGAACTTAAAAGTATGATGGATGTCTGTTTTATGAGGGAGTTTAGACAAAGATTTCAAATAATGAAGGTTTCAAATGATGAAAGGTAAAAGCAAGAGAGAAAAATAAGCCTCAAAACCCAAAAGCTCTTATAAAGTCCAAGTGTTGCAGTGAGGGGAACAAATAATGTAACTCTAAGGAAGGAGTCCAGACTTTATCCTTTGTAGATACCACTTGTTTCTAACATGTCTAGGATTCAGTTATATTCCAATTTCAGTTGATGTGAAAACATTTGTTTCCTCCCTAAACTAAGACTCCTATAATAAATGGACAAGGAGATTGTAGAGTTACCTCTATCTACTTCCAGGCTGGACCCTGTCTAGGCTAAAATGCATTTGATCTAATTAAACATCCCAGGGCTGTGTGGGAGAATAGAAAAAGAATGGTCTCTGCTCTACACCTAGCAGCTTCATGAACTTGGAGGCTCAACTGGATACAACTTAGTCTTCTTGTTTCTATTCATCTTATGCATTTTAAAAATTTCCTATTCATTTTGTACACCCTTGTTTGAGCATGTGTGATTTGTAAACAGTGATATTTGATGCCATCATCTACTTTATTCAGTTGTTTCCTCATCTATAAAAATAGGAACCGAAGTTCCTCCTTGAAAGTTCTTTGGTTTGATGAATTTACAACAAAACTCATAGGTATTATCTTAAGTACTCTAGTTTGCTCTACATTATTCACTGAGGTTTTTCAGTTTGGAATATATCTGGACATACATGTAACCAAACATTTTCCTCTGGGGTCTAGTGTCAGGCCATCAGTTAAAACCAGATGGAAACCCTACAGGCAAACATCTTTGTTCTGTCTTGATACAGATCAGTAGGTCTCAAACATGCTTGAGATTCAATATTGTCAGGAAGATTTATTGGAAGTATACATTATTGAACCCCACTCAAAGAAATTGTGATCCAGTGGTTTACAGTGGGGTCTAGGCTACATATTCTTGTCAGGCTCTCCTGAAAGCCTTCCTCATATACAGATAGATTTAGTAGTCTGCACCATCTTCAGTAGCAAATGCCTAATGGTATTTTCAAGATGTCAGTACTTTAAGTGTTGTCGAGTCCTTCAGACATATTAAAAATAAGGTGAAAGTAAAACAGTATCTTAGATAACCCCATTTCAGGGTCCAATATCCAAACACTATGGAAGTTTAGGGGAGAAGAAAGTGTTATGTCTTATCAGGCTGTCAGATTCAGTTTCCTATTTTGCGAATATGGAATATCCTTGGTCATATTTAGAAACATCACAATTAATGACAAGGTATTAGTAAACTTGTCCTGCAACTAAGACACTAGTAAATGCTTAACTGTTAAAATGTTTGAGCTGGGGGTGCCTGGGTGGCTCAGTCAGTTAAGCGTCAGACTCTTGATTTCTGTGCAGGTCATGATCTCAGGGTCATGAAATTGAGCCAAATGTTTGAGCTGGTAAAAATTCTTAGTTTGGGGGCGCCTGGGTGGCTCAGTGGGTTGAGCCTCTGCCTTTAGCTCAGGTCATGATCTTGGGGTCCTGGGATCGGGCCCCACATTGGGCTCTTTGCTCAGCAGGGGGCTGGCTTCCCTTCCTCTCTCTCTGTCTGCCTTTCTGCCTACTTGTGATCTCTGTCAAATAAATAAATAAAATCTTTAAAAAAAATTCTTAGTTTGCTTAATTGACAAAGAGCTTTTAGCTCCCTTATGTATTCTTCATGCTGACTGTAAGCTATAGCTGATATGATCAAAATATTCCCCTGAATGTTACTGTCAGGTGGTTTAGGGTCCAGAGAAAGTGAAGAACTAATTAACTATACTCTCTAGAAAATTTTTGATAATTTTAAATGTTCATAATGATGTGATTTTAATTTTTTTATGATGTATTCTTAGATGGAGAGAAAATCCTTTGTGTCGGGTTATAGCTACTAATTTTTTAAAAAAATTTTAATACATCATAAGTCAAAAATTAATACACCTTAAGAAAATATTTTATTTGGGAATAAGCAACTCTGAGATGACCCAACTGATTGGGGAATAAATCATGTAATTTAAACAGTGCCCCCATCCCCGCTTTTTTTTTTTTTTTTTGGTCTTTGCTAGCTTTTCCCTTTCCTCCTTTAACTGCTGAACATTTATGAAACTATTTTATTGTGTGATTTATTGGGTTTGAGACTATATGGCATGTGAGTATGTTCTGAAAATTCAGATTCCCTTCAATAAAGGACCCTATGTCACTGCTACCAAAGCCAGCGTCATTTGATGCCTTGATGTTCTCTTCTTGGAAGGCAGGAATTTGACTCTAATTTAAAGAAAATATGTACATATTTAAGAAGACAAAAAGAAATGAAAATGGATTAAGTTCAGGAATTAATTTAATGGAAAGTGTAGGTAGAGGTGAAGAGAGGTGTTTTTCATTAACATATATTGATGATGAAATTTGTAAGGTTAGGGCCTCAGTGATTGCTCCTCTTGATCCCATTATCCAGTGGCATGTGGTAGTTAGAATGAAATAAGAGGGAGGAAAGGGAGGATGGGGATAATGTTGATTTTTGCTTCAAGCTCAGCCCCAAGGGCTGTAATTTTCATTCCAAAGCACAGGGGAGGCAAATGGAGTGGCCATTTAGGTTATAACACCCTTGAATTTCTGCCATACTTAAAGGGGTGGGGGTTCCTCTTGGTGTGCACCAGGGGCCATAGGCCCAGATAAAGGATCAGGTCCGTTTTCTTTTCAGTTCTGGCGCCTTCAGCAGTAGAGACATGTAAGTGAATGAGTTTTACCCAGTAACAGAAGTGTCAGTAGATAATAAGATAGCATATATAACATATTTTTCTGGAAAAGAATTTTATGCACAATGCTTCTTTGTTTATTAATCCTTAAACTCTAAGTCCAAAGTACACAGTTTTTATCTGCATAAATTCCTCTTCTGACCTACTTTCCCAAACAGGATTACATGTCCTTTGCAAGTCTGGTGGGGGTGTCACCATTATTTTGAATGCTGTGCCGCATGGCCGTGCCAGCCTCTCCCTGCTTTTGCTAATCTTTGTTCCTTCTAGGTGATTATATTGTTAGTTCACCATGAATTCACGGTCATGAGTATTTTCTGTGTTTGAGTGTTGATGTTTTACTGTGTATCACAAGCAGATACACTTGATCTGTTCCACATGGGAGACAATGGACGGAAAAGGGCAACTGTCTTAATGTGCACCCTCAAAGGAATGACTTTTGAAATTCACATTATCTAGCAAATCCAATGTTATCTTGACACCTTTATAAAATTGGAAGAACAGTGAGTTTTTACCTCATATTCATGGAGAACCCTTCAGGAAATAATAACAATTTTAAAACAATTTTAAAACTCTAAAAATATTGGTAACAGTATTTAGTTAAGAATTCTTTTGTTGATTTATGAAAGGCTATTAAAAACTGTATTATCTGAATACATTTAATCCAAATATCTCCTCACACACAACCCCTTTTTAAGAAGCAAGTAATAAATTCATACACACTTAGTTTTATATAAACACATGATAATGAGATTGCTTAAATACATGCCAAGTCTAGCTAAAACAACCTGAGTGATGGAGAAAGGTTTATTTTTTTTTAAATCTTCATGGTGAACTGAAACCTAAACACCAGCAAAACAAGTAATCTCCCTAGCTCAAACTGGTGTTAACAACCAAATATCAATGAAGGTAAATTGTTAGTTGGATAATCTCCTTTCATTGCTCTTAGTTCCCTTGAGTTTACATTTGTGGATTCCACTGCAGTCAGTCATCCAGGCTTGTGGTTAAGGTCAAGGACACTGGAGTCTGACTGCTCAGGGAGTCAGTCCTGATTCTGTCACTTCATAGATGCCGTGATTGTGGACGCGTGTTTTTTTTGTTATTGTTGTTGTTTTTTGTTTTTTTTTTAAAGATTATTTATTTATTTGAGAGAGTGAGAATGAGCAGGAGGAGCAGAGGGAAAGGGAGAGAGAATCACAGGCTTGGTGCAATTGTTGGCTGTGTTAAGAACAGCTACAATGGATATTTTCTCTTTTCATAATAATGTACCCCGTTTTAGGCACATTTTCATTTGTTTTTACCAGTAGTGGGTTATATTAATTTTTCTTCTTTATTACCTGGCATCCTTTGTGGCCGTTTGGGACTGTGACTCCCTATTCTTTACACGTTCTGATACCATTATCCATAAACATGCAGGTCTCCCCTCCTGCTCTGTGAGCCCTTCTCAGCTAATGTTCACACTATTCTGGCATCCTGATTACTGTCAATGGCACTACGTATGACAGGCAAATTGTGGCTCCATGAAAGACAGCCACATCCTAATCCCCGGGACCTGTGAAAGTTACGTAATATGGCAAAATCGACTTTACTAGTATGGTTAAATTTAAACTCTTGAGATCTGGAGATTATCCTGGATAACCCAGGTGTGCCTTAAGTTCAAATACAAGTTGGCTTGTAAGACAGTGACAGGGAAATTTAAAACAGAAGAGGAAGGAAGGCAATGTGATCACAGACAGAGAGATTGGAGGGAGGTGGTTGCAAAGCCAAGGAATGTCAGTAGCCCCAGAGCCTGCAAGAGACAAAATAATTTTCTTCTAGAACATCCAGCGGGAGTGTGTCCTGCTCCGCATCAGCCTGGTGATCCTGATGTTGGACTTCCTGGCCTCCGAAACTGAGAGAATACAGTTCTGTTGTTTTAAACCACAAAGCTCATCGTAATTTGCTACAGCAACTCAAAAACGAACACAGCCTGATTCGGAGACTATGCATGGGTAGATTTAAATATATCTTCTTTTTTACAGTGCAATTTTCCACAAATCAAAGAGAGGTACAGAAAAAGTGCAAAAAATCCTCTGTAAGAGTGAGTTCTCACATGAGTTAGCACCAAGCAACCACACTTTCACCCAGACTGAAAAACCTGTGTGTCCTCTTTTTGTTCCTCTCCTTCTCCCTGAATGTGATCCTGTCCCAGCTTCTAACATCGTAGCGCAATTTTGCCTCATTTTAAACTTTTTATAAATGGAACTGTGTATTTTATTTTTGTCTTATTGTGCTTAATATTTTGTTTGAGAGATTCATTGACTTTGTTATAAGTAGAAGTAGTTCAGTTTTGTTTGTTTGTTTAATTGCTGAGTACTACCCCTTGTAGGAAACTACAGTGTTTATCCATTTTCCTGTTTGTAGACATTTATGTCTTTTCCAGTTTGGGGCTGTCATGAGTAAAGCTGCTGTGAACTTTCATATACATGTATTTTGGCACATACCTAAGAATTGGAATGCTGGGTCACATAGTATGTGTATGTTCAGATGAAGCGGAGAAAGCCAAATTATTTTCCAAAGTGGTTATTACAAAGTTATATTCCTTCCAGAAGTAGATGGAAATTCCATTTGTTCTATATCCTTGCCAAATCTTGAAAATTACTGTCTTTAATATTTTTTTTTAATAAGATGAGACATTTAGGCAATGGTATACAGTGGTATCTCATAGTTCTAATTTCTGTTCTCTGCATGACTAATGATTTGGGGCACTTTTTCAAATATTTGTTATTTAATTGAATATATTCTAGGGCAATTATTTCAAGACATTGTACATTTTATTTTAGGTTATATTTTTCCTACTGCTTTTCAGGAGTTCTTTATACATTCTGGATATCAGCCCTGTGTAGGTTATAAGAGTTTACAAATATTCTTCCATTGGGCTTTCTTTTTAGCAGTCTTACTGTTGCATAAATGGAGATTTCAAATTTAATGTATTCCAATTCATTGTTCTTTTCTTCTGGTTTATACTTGTTAGCCTTTTTTAGCAAATCTACCTATTCCAAGGCCATGAAGGTAGTGTTTCCGATTATTCTCTAAGGGAATTCTTGTCTAACTTTTCAATCTATGATTGGCCTGCCTTTCAGAAAGACTATACAAATTTATACTTGAACCAGTTGAAATTGAGAGTATCTATTACTCTATACCCTCATTTATAGTGTTTTTTTGCTTTGCAAAACTATTACGAAAAGGCACATTATTATCCACCATATTCAGCAGCATCCCTCTTTAAGAAAATGCATTTTCAGGCATGCAATTTTTTATTATACATGGAGTAGAGATCTTGATAAAAGTAACATGTAGTCTATACATTTGAAAAGTACATTAAGGCTTTAAAATCAGGGAAAAGTACTTTTTCAGCAATAGTAATTTTTCTTTGTATGTATCTATCAGCAAAAGCATCCAAAGTTCTTTAATTGTCACCATTAGTAAAACTTAGTCTTGCTATTTCTCTGGTTTGAAATTTTAGGTAGAAAAGCTGTTTATAAATGATATAAAATAAAGGCTTAAAATAAGCATTCTTGTATTATTTTTCATGGGGAATATTAACCATAAGAGATTAAGCAATTATCTCCTCATGGTGGAATTAGATAGACATTTTTAAGGCTAAATTTGGAAACTTATCTGCAAAATGATGTTTTGTATGACATTCAAATGCTGGGTTAAAGAGGCAGTAAAACTTTTTAGTTTAAGAAATGTGTTGCTGTAAAACATAGTAATGGTAGGGTGCTGAAGTGATTTTATCATCTCTTCTGAAAGAGATTGTGTTCAGATTGGAGGGATTCCAGAGTCAGAAAAAGAATTCTTTGATCTAGATTCCACAACAAAATCATCATGAACAGATCCATCATAGATTTAAAAAATGAAAGGAAAACATGGGATGAAAATGACTACATTCTACAAACTGCATAGGCTGCGAAAAGATATGTAAGAAAGAAATGATAAAATAAGATAAAAGGTTGATCAGAAAGAAGTTTGATTTCAAAGAAAAAAAATGGACTTGGAGTATTTAGCCTGTTTTCTAAATATACTTACCAGAGGAATAGAGAGAGAAATCCTTTAGAGAATAAAACATCAGAAAGTATAAAAAGGTTGGTACTAAGAGGTTGTTTTAGACTTACCTAATGGAGGCTTTTTTTTTTTTTCTTTTTAATGTATTAAGAGAAGAATCATTTGACAGTGACCCATGACCTGACCTTGAATGCTAGTCTATGTCTAGGCTATGGACACATGAAGGTAGTAAAGTTATCACCTAATAAATAATAATTTTTAAGTTGCTTGACTTAATGCACAATTGTGTACTAGATAGATATAGGGATCTCCTGATAGATGTAGGATTTTAATTAAGATATGACTTCCTAAAGAAAAAAAGAGAGGGAGAGAGAGAGAATATATGATTTCCTAAGGTCAAAAATTAGAGCTTCAAGTTAAGTCATGAGACTAAACAGGGGGCATAGTTCTAGTCAAAATCCAAAATATTACTTGAAATGTTTTTTGTTTTTATTTTCTCAAGCATTAGTTATGTTTTTATTCTCATTATTAAATCAGGGGGAACTAGAAATATACAAACTGAAATTTAGTTAAATACATGTGCTTGGGCATTGCTCAGAATTTTGTAACTGCTTCTTAGACACTAGGATTAGTTGCATGTGGAGCAGTGAAAATACTATTGGGAAGGAAGAAAAAGCCTATTATAGATTAAATTAGAAAGAATTCAGTTTATGTTGGGGTAGAGATTAAGGGTTGTTTTAGAAAGTTTAAAAGTTGGAAAAGACCAATGCTAGAAAGGACCTTATTATTTGGTGCAACTCTTATTTACAGATGCAAGAACTAAGGCCAAGTTAGATGATATGTGTAAGAGTAAAAAGCTGGTTATAAGAACATTATTGTTGTTTGTCTGCTACTGATTCTTTTTCTAGTAGATGTCTTCCACAATGCCACCTGACTATTTGTAGCAAGAGTAGTTCTGAGACCTGCTGCTTGAGTTAGCACTGTGTAAAGTGCTCAGTACTAGGAGCCTTGTTGACAGAGTACATTGTTTACCCATTCATTGTTTGTCCTAATTGTTGCACAAGCAAAATGAGAACCCAAGTGAATTTACTCTTAACTACTTTTAGAAAAGGGAAAAACAAAAACAAAAACAAAAAAACAACTTGTTTGTACCAATGCTATTCAGGCATAGTCCTCCATAACTGACAGAGAATGCCAACAGTTGTTACCAGTCCACAATGTGGTAAATAGAGAAAATGATAGTATAGCCATTTGACAGAATATGGTTTACTGCATTGAATGTGAAGACTTCTGGGCTTTTATTTTGTATGGTGAAGTTGTTAATTTTCATTTGTCTAGAAATTCACTTTTATTATATGTTAAACAATTTTTTATAAAGGAAACAAAAGCACTTGTCCTACACCACTGATCATTTGAAACGGTTTAGTCTATGGCACTCTCTCCTCAGATTCCCTGGCTGGTAAATAACAAATACTTCAAGTCAGGCAACACCACCTGCTGGGACAAATAATCCTTTCTCTTCTCTTCTCCTTCCTCTCCCAAACTGTGTTGAGAATTTAAGGAATTTTACAGATTGATGCAAACAATTTTTGTTGAATAGGTACAGTTTGCCAGTCTCTTTATGGCATTCTGGAAGCTTCTAAAAGAAATTTAAAAATTTTAAGAGTGCCTAGTTTTGCACCTAGATTTGCAACACTCAATATAAATGAGTCTGATTAGGTCTAATATGTGTGAGAATAGATGTGTACTCAAAATGTTATAATGGAAAGAACTTTAGAGTCAAGCTTTCCTGGATTCTGGAAAGACTACCAGACTGTGACCTTAACCTACAAATCAAGTGGAATTCTCACAACAGTTTCCTGTAGCTACCACTTCATAGCTATAGGGGATCAGCCCATATTTAACTCCTCTAACAGTAGTTTCTTTATAAGACATAGAATATGATGTATAAATCTCATGGTGCAGGGATTAAATATAGGTAATTAAAACATATCTCAGTGACAGTCAAATCATATCTTACAATAAAAGTAAGTCATTATTCTCATTTCTCAGAGGAGAAAGTGAGAATTGGGAAAGACTTCATAGAAATTATATGATTAGTTAAGCCTTAAAAACATGGAAAAGTTAGCCAGGCAGGTAAGACAAAGAAGACTAATATGAACGAAGCTGAGAAGCATAAGGTAGTAAGATGTTTTTGTCAGACACTACAGGTAGCTCAACTGCAGAAACAAAAAGATCAAGGAGGAAATACCAGATGTTAAGGTTGAGGAAGTAAGAAAGGGTTAAGTCATCAAAAGCCTTACTTAGAAAACTTGTAGGCATGGAATTTTCCCTTTAGATGGGAGATTTATAACCTGGGTGCATGGAGCCTCCTCATTGAAAGTGGGGTATTTGAATGAATTCCAAGGTATCAGTGACATCCTAAAGTTGCATACAATATTTTATGACTTTAATCACATATGAGATTTTTGAGAAAAAGGAAGGTCCAAAGATTTGCTAGATTCTTAAAGTGTCCTACACTTCTAACAAACTCAGAATAATCAGGTTGGGAAATAGGAAGTCACTGAATAGACTTAAAGTGGGACCGGAGTGCAGTATGTGTAAAAAGACGTGGTTATACTTAACTTTTGGATGATAGTTAACTCAAGTGGATACAGGAAACTGTTGTGAGAATTCCACTTGATTTGTAGGTTAAGGTCACAGTCTTTGTATCCCTAGCACCCAGAACAAAGATTGCCTCATAGTGCCCATGTTTCCCCAACATTCAGTAAATATTTGAACAAGGGATAAGACTAATGACAAGAAGAGAAATTATCCATTTTATGCTATTATCCAGTCAGAGATGGCATGACAAGTGTCTAGAATTAAAGAGTGATAATTGGGATGGAGAAGAAAGGACAGACTCGAGAGAAGTTTTAGAGATAAATCAGCAACACTTGACAACTAATTGATTGTGAGGGAGGAACTGAAAATGATATCCTGGTTTATAGGTTGGATGATAGATGCTTGTGTCATTCTGTGCCTGTCTTTAAAGACAGTTATTTTCTACTGCCTTGCGTTATATTACAATGAACGTACTATATCTCCCCTTGAAGACTGTAGGTCACTAGGAGACATGATTTATTTTTCAATTTTTATGGTATTTGCTATAGCAGTTGGTTTAGTGGTGTCCAACTAAGACGACTCAGGAAGTGTATGTTTTTAAAAAGTTAAAGATGTCATAAAGGATGTTGTCCCCTTTTTAGTACCTGCAGGGAAGATTACATTTTGTTTCCCATTTTTAAACTTCCTGACAGTTTTGCCTCACAATAGTTTCCAGTTTATGTGAGGAAATGGTTGCAATGCAGAAACCTTTCATGGACTGGGAATAAAAAGTTGAGTAGTACATCTGTGCTCTGTAAACAGTGAAGTGGGAGATTTGGACAGGCAGGGTTCAGGAGCTCCTACTCAAAACTCAACAAGAACAATTTCTCACTGATATGTTGTTGAATTTCTGATTTCACTTGGTGAGTTCTGCTCCTTAATCATGTAGGAGTGAAATGCTTTGACAAAGATAAAGATGTTTTAACAAAACATATACAGAGATTTAAAGTGATATTTTAATGGTGGCTATAATACACACACACACACAAAATACATATTACATATTTTATATGTATATATAAATTATATCTTGAAAATTATTGTGGTGATGTACTCGATTAGCACTTTGCATGTATTTCCTTAAAAAGACTTGGTCTAGGGGCACCTGGGTGGCTCAGTGGGTTAAAGCCATTCTGTGGCTCGGGTTGTGATCCCAGGGTCCTGGGATCGAGCCCTATATCAGGCTCTCTGCTTGACAGGGAGCCTGCATCCTCCTCTTTCTGCCTGCTTCTCTGTCTACTTGCAATTTCCATCTGTCAAATAAATAAATAAAATCTTAAAAAAAAAAATGCTTGGTCTACTGGCAGTCAGGTAGAGTTCAAGGGGTGGTGCCCTGACAATATAGAAAGGTGGTATGATGAGTTGTAAAGGACAGTGGCTCTGGGGACAGAAAGACCAAGTTTCAGTCTTCTCCCATTGTGTCACCTTGAGAAAGATGTCTGACCTTCCTGGAGGATATTGCTATTATTCCCTGAAAATAAGAAAATGAATGCAACTACTACATTATAAGCAACATAATGTGCCTGTAACTGTTCTAACTACTTTAATATATTAATTTATCCTAACAAACCCATTAAATATATGATTTCATCATCCCCATTTTATAGATAAGTGAATTTAGGCTCCAAAGAATTAGGTAATTTTCCTTGATAGCACAGGATGTGACAAGGAGGGTATTTATCCTGACGCCTGACCACACACAGGACCACTATAGACCTTGTAGGACCGTAATAAAGATAAATGATCACTTATGTAAAATCTTAGAAAATAATATAGGACATATATTTGCTTTGATACCATTATTAGTAATATTAATATGATAACTAGGCTTTTTTTGCAAGGGAGAACTGTGGACCTCAGTCCCACTTATAACAATGGTTTCTTTTAAAGGAAAAATTAGTTTTAAATCTCAAATAATTAGCTTGTTCATGAATTTTTGGATCTTATTTATATATCATTTAGGGATCTTCTTTACCAAAAACTGGGGAGAAAGGTTTTCTGTACCAATGTTTCCATCTCATGCATTTTTGAGACTCTCCAAATTCTTTGTGGGAAGAGGAGAATTAGAGCAAAGTATAAATTATCTCTAATCTTCACAACAAATCTTTGTGAAGAAAAACAATTTCATCTTTTGGAAGATCTGGAGTTCTTTTGTGAGATGATGTTTTAAAAAGTAATTGTCAAAAATTCACATGCAAATGCATAGGTTCCAAAAACAATTCTAGTCACATATTGATATTAATTCTATCCCAAACAGCATAATATTTAAAATAAATTTGAGACTTAAAGCCAGAAAAAATTTTAAACACTTGAAGATAACAGAATAGGGCTACAACATAGAGAATAATATGGAGGGGCATTTTCTTTAAGCTTTATTTAGAGAGAGAGAGAGAGAGAACGAGCAGGGGGAGGGGCAGGAGGAGAGGGAGAAGCAGACTCCTTGCTAAGTGGGGAGCCCAATGCAGGGCTCAATCCCAGGACCCTGAGACCATAACCTGAGCCAAAATCAGACACTTAACTGAGCCACCCAGGCACCCCTGGGAGGGCATTCTTTTGGTAAAGCGAGCACAGATATGTCTTGGACTAGTGCCAGTTAAGGTCTGAATTGTAAGAAGGAGGCAACCTTGGGAAGATCTTCGTTAATCTCCTTGTCAATCACCCTGGTACTACCACAGATTTGGTATGTTCAACAGAGAGATCTGAGAAGATTCTCTGAATAAGTATTTCTGGAAGGAACTATTTTTACTCCTATGAATTTTTATTCTTAATAAGCAATTTACACATCTCTTCTCTGTATATTGAAATTTGAAAACCAATGCTCTACCTAGAGACGAGTGAAGGAGACCAAGTCTTCCAGCTGAGTGTGTTCTCATCCTCCATGAAGGCTAGGAACCGTGGACTATGGGACACACAGACTTACATCCAAAACTAGGGAAAAAGTTACCCATACCATCCACTATTTTTTCATCTATTGCAGAAAACAGTAGGATTGCTGTGAAGATTAAATAAGACAGTGTAAACTTTTTTAGTAAATTGTTAGGTACTGAATATATTCTCAATAGGTGGAAGGTAGCATGAGTGGTAACTTAAGAGAGACAGACTGCAAAAAGATGAAGAAAACTTCTACTTTCAAAAATCATTGCTTTTGTGATGGAATCTGAGAATTATTTTTGCTAGAACTTGGAAACATCCTAACTTTTTAATTGGTACGCAAATTATACTTCAATATAAATTAGACATTAATTCACAGATGTTATTTTAGCAGGATTAGCTCAGAAAACAATTGCAGAGTAATGGCCTAAAGCTAAGACAGTGTACGAATAACCTGATTAAAACTGAAACTTTCATCTTGGCATGGAGACCAGGTGAGAGCTACTATACTTGAGGTGCTTCACACATTTTCTTGTTCTATTAGCATAATCGTCCCATGAGATAGGTATTACTTCCATCATTCAGGTGGTAGTACTTAGGCACTAATAATTTAAATAACTTGCCCAAAGCCCCATAACTGGACAGATGCAGTGCCAAGATTTGAGCATAGATCTCTCTGTCTTTAAACGTCAGACTTTTTTCTAGAGATGCATTAGGTTAAAAAAAGAAGAGAGACACAAAAACAAAGCAAACAAACAAATAAAAGAGAGTTTCATTTTAATTATCTCTGTGTGTTAGGTTAATATGATTTTTGGACTTGAATTGTACTAACTTGAATTAATTTTCCACTTGGGTGTTAAAAGACAGTCTTGGTTATTCTTACATTCATTATTTATGAGTAATAAAACTTGCAAAGCTTTAAAATTATAGAGGTATAACCTGTATGTCTCTTTGATGAAGAAAAACCAAAGGCAAATGCCTAACTAGAAACCTGTTTATCCACTCTTCTGGTTTTAGGGCACAAAGTGGCTTGTTTCACTTAATCTTGCTAAGTCACTTGAACTGTGTAATGTGAAATCCCTCAAATAACACCATCCCAACTATCTGCACCTGTCGCTTTGTCTAGTAAAATATGTTTTGCTCTTTGAAATTGAGGAGGAAAACTGGCTATAAATCAGTGGACTGAAACTTCCCTCCACGTTAAAAAGACAACTGTGAGCTGTTAATACTCAGGTCAAACTTTTGGTTTCCCATAGCTTGACAGTTCCTCTTTTAAGTGTTCCTTGTTTCACAGAAAGATTTTACTTGTACCCTGAAAATTAAAGAGACAGTCTTGGCTAATGCTTCCCTCATGGAGGCAATAGCATTTTGTAAAATACATACACTTTGAATCCATATTCTGCTATTCTCCTTGAAGTGCCTCCAGGAGTGATAAATATTTTGTTTCCAGAGCAAAAGCAGTAAAGTGCCAACAGTGATCTTCTCTTATGAAAGATTGAATGATGCCGCACCCACTCCATCTCGAAATACCTCATGTGAAATTTGGAAGCGAATGGTTTCCAGGTCTAGGATGAAAAAAAGAGAAATGTGTTGTGTATACATTGTATATGCAAGCCATTGTATACATGATGAGTCTTAGGCTTTTCAAAGCTGCAGGAAATGTGGTCCGATCCTTTGTGTTTCTCTTGAAAAGAATCAAAGGGGAGCTCTATTACTATGTAAAGGCACACTCCGGAGGACTCCCTTTAAATCTCTTCTCCAGCAGCTGAGCACTGAGAGTCACTGACCTTGTATTTTAGACAATGTCAGGGGAGAGAGATACAAGAAGAAAGGAGAAAGGAGGCTTCGGCACTGAATGACTAGCGAATGTGTTTAAAGTAAAATGAACATGTCTCTACTGTCCCCTACATTTCTCCAACTTGTTTCTTTGTTTTGAAGCCAAATGCAGTAACTTGGCTAAACAATGAGTCACACTGAATTAAATAATGTTTAGATAAAATAGCTGTCTTTTTAGGAAAACATCTCTTTATTTCTTTGTTCATGAAGCCTGGTTCTTTAGATTTGAGAGTTTACTGTATACAGTTTATGATATTTTTCTGTGTGCAAATGAAAATGGTTTTAAGAATGCGTCAAGTGAAAGCCGAGTTCAAGAATTTTGGTTGGTGGGGTGCTGGGTTATTAAAAGCCAAATAGTCTGTCTATGTCTGTCTTACTAAAAGTTGTGTGTGGTCCATCCTGAAAGAATCTGGAGATCAAAAAATTTTGGCAATATACAGCCATTTTCCAGTTAGTGATAACTGCTATTTCTTCCTTTTTGTAGCTCTCAGCATTTTGTTAGGTGCAGTGACTCCAGATTCCTGTATGAGAATATATTTAAATCATAAAGGTCTGTAGAGAGAGTTTGCACTGCCTAACTCTTGATTAAAGATAATTATATTTCTTTAAACTGACACAAGGTTAAACTGAGCCCTCAGTACTATCAGACTCTTATTTTTAACTGAGCACATCATGAAGAAGAGTATTAACAAGTTGAATATTTTCCAAGACTTTTGTCTATGCGTATGTATTTCTATGTGGACATCTTATAGTTTAGTTATGCAAATATTTTTATTCTACTTTACTCACTCAATATTGCGTCATAAAAAATCTTGCCCTTGAGAACTCGTTAGTAGCAGAATTTATCTAACAAACTTGTCAGTGATCATGTCCTGCACTTGCTCAGATTTTTTTTCCCACTGGCACCTTCAGCAGCTTTGGAAAAATCGACCATTTTGATTTGATAGATGAGGAGTTTGCATCATTGCCTGTTGCTTGTGTGACATCCAAGAAGTTTGCTTTTTTCCATGTTGGTTGATTCTGTACTTCTGCTTGACAAAGCCTGCCCAATTCCTCCTTTTTATCAACTCCAAAAACTTATGATTATCCTTGCATCTCCCATCTCAGGGCTTCTATTTAAGCTCTTTCCACTCCCTGGAAAATGTTTCTTTATTAACCCATATTTATTCCTCAGGTCATAGCTTATATGACACTTGGCTGCTGTAGCTTTTTCTGACTCCTGACGTAAAGCAGCTGCCCTTGCCTTAAACACTTAGCCTGTCTTCTACCACACTTTCTTGGTCTTTGGTAAATGTTGGCATTTATCACTGTGATTATTACTTTAATAGATAAAGTGCCTCAACTAATATTTGTTGAATGAAGACATAAAATGAAGACGTAAGGTCAAGAATTTCCTTCTGTTTAAGATTTCCTTGTTATTTCCAGGAAGACTTAACCTTCCTTCAGTTCTGCCTTAATTTCCCGAGTCATCATTTTTTTTTTTAAGATTTCTTTATTTATTTTAGAGAGAGAGAGAGAGAGAGCACTAGCAAGAGGAGCAGGGAGAGGGAGAGAGAGAATCTCAAGCAGACTCTGTGCTGAGCACAGAGCTCAGCGGTGGTGGACGGGCTTGATCTCAGGACCCTGAGTTCATGACCTTACCCATGCTTAACCAACTGAGCTACCAAGGTGCCCCTGAGTCATCGTCTAATGCTGTAGTTGTTTGTGTCCCTCCATTCTGCACTATCCACTTTGAGGAGACCATGAATGTTTTATCTTTTTACCTAACCGTGGCTTATACACTATCTATTGTATAACTGAATAAATACACATCACTGTTAGGTCCCCCAATAATGGGTCCATGATTAAAGGAGCGAGATTGATACAAACCGAAGGTCAAGCAAAGCTTTATTTCGTGCCAGGCATCAACAATCAGACTGACCGCCCAGGGCCATGCCTCTTACAGAGAGGACGACCCTTCTCGGTTTCACAGACTAGCTTTTAAGGGCAAAGGCCATGCCGTTGGGCCTGGCCATGCACACGTAGCCAATGAAACTGTAACACACAGAGAAAGCAGCACAGTGATGCTAGGTGACCAATTGAATTACAATTTACCTTATAGTAGACATTTGACCTAGCCTATCACACTTGATTAGAATTGGCACCCAAAAGTCTCCCAAAGGGCAGAGCCCATACTCCTTGGTAGCTAGGGAGACAGTATGCAACCCGCCACTGATTGAATGTCTCTACCTGGCCTGACCCATCCTTGTATCTGGGCTTTATTACCTGGGGCTGGTTTCTGGGACTTGTTTTTAAGTAAATCCCTTGGGGGAGGGGAACAGGGACAATTTAAGGGTTAAACAACAAGGTTATTGTTTAACCTTAATGGAAGCCTCTGGCTTAAAGGTCATTCCAATCACAAAGAATATTTCAATTTTGTATAGAGCCTACTGTATGATATAAAGGTAAGCTTTGTGTCCTAGAGACCCGTGGTATGAAGCTTACAGAATTTTATGGGGGGGAAAAGTGACAGGAGATTCACCCTGCACATGGAATCTCCCCCTACTCTCGCTACAATCAAGGGGGCTGACTGGAAGTTCCCACTGGAAGGCTACAAGATATCCCAAGGAAGTTTTGTTTCAAAGTGTGGAAAACTAATAACCAGTTCAAATTTTGTGTCAGACAAGTATTAAATGCTTCTTTAGAAATCTTTCCATATAATGGATCCAGTGTGATCACTCTGGGGATTATCATGGAGGAGTGGGGTATCTTGTATTCTGGGTGCTCTGGGATTTTGCTGGTGTGATATACCACGTTAGCTCTTCGCCCCTGCCCATTGCACACATGTTGGTCTGAGGGATTGTCTTCATGTCTTTAAATTTCTATGTCTCACCATCAGAAGCTTTTCAGCACTAATATTTTAAAATAGATCCTCTTATTCTTTATTATCTGTGAATAATTTTTAACAGTTTTCATATTATAGCCTGCTTTTAAAACTTTATGGCATGAAAAATGTTTCCCATATCTTCAAATCTCTACATATATAATTGTAATGAAAGCATAATGCTATATTTGTTATAATATTATATTTGCATTATTATATTATATACTAATTTATACCATTCTCCAATTGTTATTATATCCCCTTAGTTGTTTTTGTTTTGTTTTCTTTTTTTTTTTTTTAATATAATTTTTTATTTTTTATAAACATATATTTTTATCCCCAGGGGTACAGGTCTGTGAATCATTGTTTTGTTTTCTTTTGGCTTTCTCTTGTTGCATTTCTGCTTTTGTTTTGCTAACTACCTTGGACTGATGGTTTTGAATACCTTGCCCCAAGGCAGCTTTTCCAGAAGTGTCAAGAGTTGTAGAAAGGAGGTGTCAGATGAAGTGTTTCCTCCTCTACAAGTTATCTCCCTTGTTTACATCTCAAGTGGTCACTTTGAAACTGAGGCCTTCCTGACAGTAGGGACACCAGTGATGAAAATGATGGCTCAGCTCCTTCATGCTATCCTCTACAGCTTAACAATGGATTCAGATTTGGTTCTACTTTCCAGAAGTTACTTCCTTCTAGTTTAGAGACTCTCAAGACATCTTAACCATTTCCCAATTGCATATTCTTCATACCCTGAGATAGAATCTAGCCACCACTTCCCTTACAAGGAGCCAGAGATTGGGACCTAACGTCCTTGAAGTGTGCTTTCCTGTCTCCCAAGTGAGCTTAGAGGAAAGGAGGTCTGAGTTCGTAATGTTCCAGTTGATTGAAATATACAACACAAACTGAATATGCTTTAGGTAGGGGAAAGGAATGCCTTAGTTTCTGGCTTAGCTTAATTTTTCCAGAAAAAACACAGTTGTATTTCTTTGGTCATATTTCTAAGATACGTTTTTAAACATAACCTTTTTTCCTGTGAGATTTATGGTAATGTGAAAGATTACATTAGCTTTACAGATATTCTACAACAGTAGGTAATACTTAAAAACAGTGGAAAAGGAATTGTTTTCATGGACATTTTTATTGCTGCAAGGAACATTAGAGATCATTCTCATTTATAATCTTATTCTTCCTTTTATTCTGTAGATAATAGAGCCAAGGTTGGGGTGGGTAGAAGGGAGTGGTTGGGGAAGGGGGACAAATCAAACCCTGTATCAACAAATGGTGAGGCTAGAACTTCAGTTCCAGTTGGCTAATTCCAAAAATGATTCTACCCTCTCCCCCGCATACACCTTACCCTTTAATAGGAATAAATTATAATCATGTAAACCTGAATTTTTGAAATTTGATAGCATTTTTTTTTCTCATTTTATTGGCTCTGGTCATATTTTTGTTTTTGTTTTTGTTTTAGAGAGAAAGCATGAGTGGAGGGAGAAGCAGAGGAGGAGGGAGAGTATTTTTTTTTTTTTTTTTTTTGGAGAGAGATTGAGGGAGTGTATGCAAGTGGGGGAGGGGAGGGAAAGGGGCAAAGGGAGAGGAATGAGAGAATCTCAAGCAGGTTTCATGCCCAGCATGGAGCCTGAATTGGGGCTGATCACAGGAACCTGAGATCATGTCCTAAACCAAAATCAAGGGTCAGACACTTAACTGACTGAGCCACCCCTCAGGCACCCGTCATTTTCATAATTTTTAACTCATGAAGATTAAAAGATCCTAAGACTCAGTATAAAAGGAAAAAACGTAGAATGTGCATGGACAAAGAACTCTGTCTTGTATTCAGACACAGTTCCAGCTGTAAAGTTATACAGAATACAGAGATGGTATTAACAAGTCACAGAGTGTAGTCCCCCCACCCTCTACTCCATGGTATTTTAGAACATTTTAAGTGATCTTCTAAGCAGTCTTTAAGAGAAAACCACAAAGGGTAATTGAGCATATATCAACAGACCTGAGACATAACCTCATCTAGAGGATTAAGGAAGCCTTTATGAAGCATCCAATTTAAGTTACATGGAAACTACTGCTTGAGTTATGAGTGGGTGTTAGAAAATGGCAGGAGGAATCCTGTCAGGGGAGGAAGAACATGTACAAAGGCCCTGAGGCAGAAAGGAGAAAGGCATGTTTGAAAATGTGAAAAGAAGGTCTGAAGGGTGAAAACACAAAGAGGCAAAAAGTGATGAGTGAGAATTTTAGTGAGGTAATCTCTAACCAGATCATTGTAAGGACACAAAGAATATTAGATGTTATTCTAAAGGCAATGGAAAGCCACACCAAACAAGAGAAAGGGTCTTAAAAGTGGAGTGACCATATAATTCAACATCCAAACCATGAATCCTTTCAGAGTACAAAAGAGGCATTATAGATAATTTTGCTGGGAAAACAGCCACACGCTGTACAGTCTAGGGCAAACTAGAGTGAGAACCATCCTTCTTAAAGGCTTCTAATTTTCCCTCTGACCCAACTCCTGGGAGATAGTCTGTACTCACTGTTACCATCCCTGGCCGGGCTCACTGAATAAAACTGTTTCCCTGGTTCCTTCTCTCATCCAGGTGGCATTTCTCTTCCACTTAGCTAATCATGCCCGTCCATCCCAAAACGCAGAGAAGTAGATCTTTTTACCTTTACGTGAAATTATGTTTGACTCTTTTCATCTCACTTTCATAGTAGCCTTTTCAGACTTGGTATGATGGCTTAGTAAGAACAGCATCCCTGAGAATTTTTGATCATTCTCAAGTTGTTTGGAGTGTGGTCGCCCCTTCCCCTCACCCCCTGCCATGCTCCTCAAATTAGCAAAGACAATTTGAGGTTCAGAGGCATTTCTTACACTACATTTGTTATTGCACGGGTGCAACTGCATATGTTCGGGGAGAACATGCTGGAAGCCCAACAAGTAGTGTTAAAGTCTGTCTGATTTGAAAAAACGAGGGTATTCAACTGAATTCATGGATTAAGGAACTCACCTTGCCTTGAATCCTGGCTCTAGCCTCTTCTACTTATTACCCTGTGACCTTGGTTAGATTGCTCAAATTCTCTGAATTTTAGTTTCATTATGTGTGGAACAGGAATAATTTTAAGGCCTAACACAAAGGCTTTGAATGCCAATTAAATGTAATAAGTTTATAAATACATGGAACCATTTCTCCTACTGGTAAGCCCAGACGTGGTGATTATTAGGGGCTATTACTTTTAAGCAAATGTGGTTTTAACAGCATGCCTTCTAACTTCTCTTTGCTTTAGGAATTAGGAGGTATCTTTTTATTCTGGTGAAGTTTGACTGCTCTTGTCTCTATCTGCTTGTTTGTCCTAAAGGGACGGGTGAAGTTCAGTTTCTAACCCAGTTTCAAAAACAGTGAGCCTTAGGGAGAGGATGGGTCATTTAAGCCGGTACTACTTAAAATTCTTCTGAGATAAGACATTCTGGAGAGGAAATTATCCTGTCACTAGCAATAGCTCTGAAGTAAAAGATATCCTAAGGATTTACTTTGAAATCTGTAGATGCGCATTCTGCCTGGGGGACAGCTAAGGTTTATGTTGAGAAGGTCACGGTGGGCTAGCCAAACAGAATAACAGAATGTAAGATAAGATTTGGAATTGTTGTGAGGGCCTGGGATCTTTGTATTTGTGGCCTCTATTTGAACAGTGTCTAGTCGGCTGTGATAAGGGCTCAATATGTATGTATTGAACACATAAGCTAATAACACATCATGAACTTTAAATATAATTAATAAGTAACCATAGCATATGCTTCTAATAGAGAGAACCTGGAAATTGATTTTCACTCAAGTAATCTTGTACTTGTCATTTATAAAAGACCAAAGATAATGTAGAATTCTGAACGAATGAGTTCTCCTACTTAATAGTTTAGCAGATACATATTATTTATGAGAAAGAAGGACTGGCCACCCTTCACCAAGATCACATTTCTCAGAGCATGAATGAGTTTTTATTGACTTAGTCACCACAGAAATGTTAAGATCTCTCACTAGTTCGAAAGAGAACAAAAGTTAGTTCTCATGTGGTTAGAGATACTGTTATTTATAGACAAAATATATTACTGTATATTAAATTATGTTGTAATTGCTACAGCAATATATTGACTATATTAAAGTGAACCCAGAAGCTTATATTGCTAGGGTTTATATTTTGGAGGAATGTATTATTCTCCCAACCTTGGTGAAATTCTCAAGGCTACTGGTAATTTCTATTACAAAGGAAAATCCATGTCAATACATGAATTTCAGGTAAGCATATTATGCTGCAAATTTTCCCTCAGGGAGCATTGGCATGGAAGGCATTACAGTAATTTTCCATCACAGAACTCTACAATAATGTGGATTTCAGGATAGAAGCATGTATTTTTTTTTTTTTTTAATACTGTTTCCCAGGAGATTTTCCCAGGGACTTAGAGACCTACACTGCCCTTTGTGGGGCACTGCATTTTCTAATACTACATACTCTCAGCCAAGGTTCCTTCTAAAACTGTTGAGCATGTTCTAAGAAACAACACAACTAGTTTTACCTCCAACACTTAAAAATCTATGACATCATTAAGATTTAGAGAAGTAAAAGGACGGTGCTTTCTTTGACTTGTTTAGTTGAAAGACCAGAAATAGTGATTTCCTTCTCACTAGCCAAATCATTAAATCATTTTCTTTTACTATGACCAAATCACTGAATCATTCATTTGGCTTATATTGGATCTGCATTAAACCAAAATGATAGATTCTTCAGTCATATTTTTTATAGATAAAGATCCTCAATGCTTTGAACTCATCTCTTTATTCTAAAAAAAAAAAAAAGTCTGTTTTGTTTTGTTTTTTTCCCAAGCTCCAGAGTTCAGTTATGGCTAACTAACAGTAATTTAAATAGCATTTAAACAAAATAACCTTGGCTTCTAGGTTTGTAACAGGGCACTTCCTAAGTAAATCTTCCTTGGTTAACAGCTGTCAACTGTCAATGGGCGGCAGGTAATTAAATTTGAAGATAGCTTTATGGCTCAGGAAAATAGATAAAATCCTTGAACCAGAAAGGTCTTTAGTTAATGTGGTTATTGCTCCCTCTGGTATTTGAATTAATGCAAGAAATTGATTATCCTCTAATGAAACAGATAAATGGGAAAGCTGCCATTGTTTGTTACTTGCAAGTAAATTTCGGTTGAGGCTGTTTTCCCGGCTAAGATCACACTCTTGGTTTTATTTCAGTATAGATTAGGAAGAGAAGGGGAAAAGAAAAAAAGAATATTTAAAAAAATACTGGAATGAAACAAACCATGATAGAAAGAATGAGAAAGTGGCAGGTAGGGGCTGTGAATACTTGGAAGACGTGGCAGTTAAGAAGGGTTTCTTTTTCTTTTCTTTTTTTAAAATTTTTCTTACTTATTTTAGCTAGAGAGCGCACAAGCAGGGGGAAGCAGCAGGGTGGGAGAGGGAGAAGCAGACTCCCACTGAGCAGAGAGCCCTGCACGGGCTGGATCTCAAGACCCTGGGATCATGCCCTGAGCTGAAGGCAGACACTTAACTGACTGAGCCACCCAGGCATCTCTAGGAAGGGTTTCAACAACAGGAAGTGCAAACCTCAATGTGTCTAAAAAAAAAAAAAATTGCATGGATTTTTGTTTTTTAATCTTCTGTTATGAAAGTGGTCCAGTGATGATAGAGCAGTTCTAAGATTTGTTCAGAGATTAAATCATTTCTTCAGCCAGGTTTTTTTCTAAAATTTTGCTTGCCATTCTGAGCTCCCAGTGTGCATAGTAAGCAGCAACTACGTCACATATCATAGCCATCATGTACAAATGTCCAGAGGCAGAAAAAGAAATCACCTCCTTTTTTTGTGGTGCCAGTTTTGAAGACAGAAGAAGCCTCTTCCAGTACTCCTGCAGAAAGCTTCCCTTTAATTCTCATTGACCAGCACTCATCACATGTCACATTTAAGTCACTCACGGGCTAGGGGTGAGGTGGGACAATGATCGTAGATATAGATGGGCTCTGCCTACGGGGAAGACAAGGAAAACTCTGTTAGATGGAAGGTCAAGGGAGCACACCCTGACCCACTACTGGGTGTTAGCATAACATATAGATGAGGAAATCAAAATTGGGCAAAGAGTGGTAGCTTTCTTAAAATAGTATGCTCAGTAAGTGTTTAAGCTTGCATTTCAATTCAGGACTGTCTGACTTGAATTGTATACTCCCACCCCAATGGCACACTGTTGCCTATATATATCATGATTCACTTTCAGTTTCAATTACAGAGCTGCTCCTTTTGGGTGAAACAATCAATTCATCTCTATGTTTGGCTTTTCACTTCAGATTTACTACCTCAGAGTCTCTTCTCAGGGCATTCTCAGAGCTGTCGACTCTCAGAAATTCAACATAACACCTGAGAAGAATTGGAAAAACTCTACCTGCTGACTTGATATTTCGTTTACTTATTATTTGACAGAGAAGACACAGAGAGAGAGAGGGAACAGAAGCAGGGGGAGTGGGAGAAAGAGAAGCAGGCTTCCCACGGAGCAGGGAGTCTGATGCCGAGCTTGATCCCAGGACCCTGGGATCATGACCTGAGCCAAAGGCAGACATTTAATGACAAAGCCACCCAGGCGCCCCTGACTTGATAGTTCTGATGGCAAACAGATACTTTAGTTTTACATGTTTGTGGGATGTATCTGCTTTGATTTGAATTTAATCTGTCAATACTCAAGCAATCTCTCTACCAAGGAAATTTCCCTTTCAAATCCCCCAGAACCAGTAAAGGCATGTTCATTTGTCCTGTTCTTAGCTTACAGCTTCCATTTATCCCCCCAGACCAGCTTCTTATAAAATCGATTCCAAATCCTTTCTTTTCTGCTCATCAATTCTTCTTTTCCATTTTTAGCATATCAGGTCTCTATCAACATCCTATTTGGAATACCCTCATCTCATAGGTCCAGTCTCACGTACTTTAAAATTATCCTGCTGCTCAAACAAATTATTTTCCTTAAAAATGATTTTGTTATTTTATTCCTATTCAAATAATTTGAGTACATTCTACCTGTGAAAAAATGAAGTATTAAATATATGAATAAATAAAAATCAGGCCATCTGGTCCTTCATGTTTCCTCCATGTGTAAAGAATTGTTCTTACCTTGCTGGTTGAAGCTTGACGTCTTTTCCCGAGTCATAATAATATAACCCATGTCACTATGGGATGGGTACTCTTTTAAGCACTTGATGGATATCAACAATTTAAACCTCACAACACCGCTATGAGGTTGGTACTATTATTATTATTCTGACCTTACACATGAAGACACTAGAGTGCAGAGGGATAAAGTAACCTGCCAAGTATATATGGAAATATATACATGGAGCGCCTGGGTGTCTCAGTGGGTTAAAGCCTCTGCCTTCAGCTTAGGTCATGATCCCAGCATCCTGGGATTGAGCCCCGCATCAGTCTCTGCTCAACAGGGAGCCTGGTTCCTCCCCTCTCTCTCTCTCTCTGCCTGCCTCTCTGCTTACTTGTGATCTCTGTCAAATAAATAAATAAACTCTTTAAAACACACACACACACACACACACACACACACACACAAACCCAAAAGAAATGAAATGGCAGAGCTCGGATTCAGACTCTGGTGGTTGGGCCCCAGAGGCCATGAACTCAGTCATATTTTACTTTCCTAGTCTATATATTTCACTGGAGAGTTATTTATTGAAGAGGTATGTGTTGAACATCGATTCTTCATTCCAACCTATCCCTTTCTCCTAATGTTTTTTATAGAAACATTATACAACCATGAGTCACTTCTATATGATGAAAACCAAGCTTTATATAACATCTTGAATTTTAGGCAATATCAAGGCAGACTTCATCTCTGCAAACTTTGAGTGACATTTCTTGGATACTATATTCTCTCATGTTCTGAGCTCTTGGATTTTTTTCTTTATTTCCCCTATTTCAGCAATAATCTGGTCTGGCAGGAGCTGACTTTTTTTCCTGAATGACATCCCTCTCTTCAGTCTTGCTTTCCTCCTGAAAGAAGCAGTTCCAGTTCCTGGACCAGTGGCACCATGGTTGTAATCCGTATCACCTGTCTGTGATGCCTCCTGAGGCCCAGTAACTTAGAACTAAGTTAGCATGCTACACAGCGCTCTGCATCTCAGATCTCCGATTTCCAGATCTGTCATCTATTCTCTTGTTTAAATCATCTTCCAGTGTCTTTTGTTTCTGTCTTCTCACATGATTTACTTCTTAAAACTCTTCTGAAGTATTTTTATATCTTCCACATAAAAAAATTTCTACACTGTACTGTCATTGTGTGAACAAAATATCAGAGACTATGTTTTATGATTATGTGTTAGTAATTTGAGAAATCTAGTTCCTTAAATTAAAAGAAAAAGGGAAAAAAAGAAAAATGTGTATCTATTTATCCAATTTCACATGTCATTTGAATAGTAATTCTAATTTGATAATATTATACTAATAACTAACCCATAATTATTAGAACTTTTTGGATACTTTTTCTGTCAGTCATTTCTAAGATTTACATGTATTCAGTTGATTTCCATGGAAACTCTTGGTAGAGGTGATATTGTTGGTTTTTGCAAATGAGAAAATTAAAGCCCAAAGATGTTAAGTAACTTGTTCAATGTCACAGGAAGTTTGGTACCACAGTCTGGTTTCATAATCACTGTTCTACTCCCATGACATTTTCAGATTCTTGGCTAGATATAGAACTGCTTGAAGAATATAGTGGCAAACATTCTGAACTGATATGCCCAGGAAATAGGTTAAATTTGTGACTTCTCTATCCTTGCATATGGGATATGGCCCAAGAGTTCACAGACTATAGTTCATGTCTTTCTATAAGAATTCTTACCATTTTGAGGCGCCCGGGTGGCTCAGCTGGTTAAGTGGCTGCCTTTGCCTCGGGTCATGATTCCAGGGTCCTGGGATTGAGCCCCGCATCGGGCTCCCTGCTTAGCAGAGAGCCTGCTTCTCTCTCTCCCCCCTCTCCCTGCCGCTCTGCTTACTTGTGCTCTCTCTTTAGCTCTTTGTCAAATAAATAAATAAAATATTTAAAAAAAAAAGAATTCTTATCGTTTCAAGCTTTGGTTTATGTCACACCACAGCCTATGAGAATTTCTAGAAGTCTATTTGTGATTCAATATCTAAAATTTAGAAACAGTAAATTATGAAAGCAGACTGCTTTGTAGAGTTTGTCACTGTCTTAAGATCATAATCCCAAGAATGAAGAAATACTTCACCATTTGAATGGGAAAGGCATAAATTGTAAAAAGAAGTATTTTGGCTGGAAAAAAAATTGAATGTGCTATACTGATTGTTGTTTTTTTTAATTGCCGTGGTGCATTCATTGTCTTCAAAGTTCGGCTGTATGGACACATATTTTGCACATATTGTAAAAGAAGTTAAATGAGCATGAGTCAGTGATCATTTACATGCTGAAAATCTAAACATTCAGGTCATCTGAATATTTGTGGTTTACTTTTTGATATATACATAGCCAGACTGTCATTTAAATAGCATTGTCTTCTAGATGAGGTATAACAGGCAAAGAGAAGATTTGTTTTCAAGTTATTTATTAAAAAAAAAAAAATCAAACTAGTTAGAATTATGTTAAGGAAGTAAGGTAAATATTTCAAGTAAAAAATACCTATCTTAAAATGATGAATGTATTGATTATAACCATAAAACATTAAGAGAAGTTAAGAAGACATCATACTGTCATTATTTTGTTTTTGTTGTTGTTGTTCAATCTGCCCATTTACTCTGTTTTTTTGGTTGATCTATTTTAATTTTGAGCTGATGATAGCCAGTGATAAAACTGAGATGAGATTCTTGCATAATGTGAATAATATTGCAATAAAATAGAATCATAAACTTCCACATTGTATTTATTGATTTATTTATGTCTTATTTCAATATAAAAGCAATAAATAAAAATAACCACTAACATAATCTTTTAAATTATTTATTATCATAGGAAGGAAAATATATCTTAACTTTTTTGGTAAATATTTCTAAAGTAATTTTCATTAAAATAATAGAATCATGGTACCAAGATACACTATTTTCACTGTGCTATTCACTATTTCAGAGCTTCGTGAAACCAAGACCTCTGAATACTTCAGCCTGTCCCACCACCCTTTAGACTACAGGATATTATTAATGGATGAAGATCAGGACCGGATATATGTGGGCAGCAAAGATCACATTCTTTCCTTGAATATTAACAATATAAGTCAAGAACCTTTGAGTGTAAGTTTATCATTTCTATGAAGGCCATGTTGAGTTAGTTTCCTTTTTCTTTAAAAATTTCAAATAAAATGAAAAAATTGTGTATTCCATTAGAACTATAAAAAATACAGGCTGCATGTCAACAAGTAATCAGAAGTTAGTACTTACTTCATGGACTGAAAATATAATCAATTCAGTTCTCACTGTCTAGCCTCATAGATTTTAACACTTCAAAATCTAAAACTAAATGAGAAAACACTTCCTGTGTATGTGTTTGCATATGATTGTTTGTGGGTGTGGATACAGAGAGAGAGACAGAAAGATAGACAGATAGAAAGAAGCATATAATATAGCCTGAAAAAATGATCAGACTAAAGGAAGATCTGCCTTGTCATCTGTATGCAATCCAAGAAGGCCTTAAAAAGAACCATTATTAAGTGCACTGTTCTTTGAACAAGTGTGACCTATATTTATCATTCTATCTCATAAGAAGGACATAAATTGGTCTTCATGGAATAAAGAAATAAAAGTTAATTAATTATATGTTTATTACAACAAGGAGACTTCTGAATTTATTATTTTAACAAGGGTCAGTGGCTGGCAATTAAAAAAAAAAAAATAATCATCACTGTCAGACTTGACCCAAAGCTGTTGTGACTTAGAACACTAGCTAAGTATTTCAGGGAGGGAATCTCTTGGATTCAATCCAAGTTATTTTAGCTCTTGAGGCTAGGGGCCTGTTTTAAGTAAATCTACCAGCCTGACTGTGGTTTACCAAAAATAATATTAAACCAAAATGGTAATGTAAATATAAATTCATTGTGAGGTAAGCAGTTGAAAAAAGAATAATGGAAAAGGAGGGAAATAAACATTTTATTGTACACATGAATGACATTATTTTAATATTATGTCATTAGGAAATGGGCACATATTATTGAAAGTCTTGTTAAAGGAAAAATTGATGAGAAAAATAAAAAGTTATTAGAATAAAATAATAAAATCTTTATGAATTTCAGTTTATAAACTGAAAGAAAGAATCTTGAAATATAAATATAGAAATGCCTTAAAGAAATGTGTTAACATAAAGTAGATGAAGAGCACTGAGCTGTCATAAGTGTAAGTGAGATTATGTAACCTTTATTTTCCTTTCCGAGCAGGTTTTCTGGCCAGCATCTACAATCAAAGTCGAAGAGTGCAAGATGGCTGGCAAAGATCCCACGGTGAGTGCCTAAAAAAGCTCTATAACTTAAATATTTGGTCTTTGAATCCATGTACCTCGAGTGCAGCCAAGAGTGAGACAAAGGGTGTTGGTATTTTAAATCCTCTGCTGGACACATGGTAAAAAATGAAAATGCAAAGGAATTGGAACTCTTAAACACTGTAACTTAGGAATTCCTGACTTGGTAAAAACTTCTTGCCTTGCTTTCATTATTGCATTCCGGCACTTTTCATGATGGATTTCAGTAATAACCCCTGTTCCGGTGGATCCAACCTGCAGAATTCTCAGCAGGCCACTGAAATAATGATAATGCAAGTGTCTGGAGAAGCTCCCAGATACCATGTGGGCTTTTCCAAAGAAAGATCTCCGCAAAAGGGTACTGGTGAGCCAGCACATTCCAGAAGCATAAATCACCAATGATTACCGATACCTTTGTTAGCTAAAAATAACACGGAAACAAAAATCAAGGCAGCTGTGAATATCAATAAATGTTCAGTATGCAACATTTGTACAGATTGTATATCTTATGTGGAATTCCATATAAAGAGTTAAGAAAGAAATCTATGTGGATTTCTGCAAACAACTTGCTGAAACTTATACATTAAATTATTCTCAAATATGCTAAAACAAATACACGGAGCCATGCTTCAGTGTACAATGTTGTTAATTTTATAAAGAAGCATGTACATCATTTTGTCTTGTCTCAAATCGTGAAAACTCTTATAATGGAACTCTATATCAGAATTACCCATCTTACACAAATAATGTGGTAAAGAACTTTTTTTATGCATTGATTCACTGTTTCAGTCATTCATTCCACCAATATAGATTGAGCCCCTATTATGTGTCTAGCATAATGTTTATTGCTACAGCCATAATGTAAACCAAAATAGACAGTCTGATTCTCCTCAACTTTATTACCTTGCTGGAGAAGTCAACATTAATTGAAGGAGCATGGAAGTGCTTATGCAGGTATGAAGTTGAAATACGGTGGCTGGTTAGAAAAACTAGTATTTGTACACATACATACACACAATCAGATCTGAGGTCATAAGAAATAACAGCTTTGACTTTGTGTAAAAAATGTTGACTAAGCACTCATTAAAAGTGTAGAGGTAAGAAATGTTGATTTCAGGGTCCAAGGCTATGGCACTGAGATTTGATAGTGAGGGTTTCAGAGATTCGTCGTGGTGGTTCAAGGAAAAGACTAATCCTTGTGGAAAGAGGAAGTGTGAAAATTAAACTTTTATTTTCACTGACTTTTACTCTCTGGGATGAGGTTCTGAAAAGGTCTGGTGCAAGACAGGGCCATGGAAGACCCTGGCATCTAGTATCTCTGGGTCTCACTGGAGGGTGTTGTTGAGAGCTGGTGATTCAGTTCTGGGTCTCACATTTCCAGGTTTAGAATTCATCTTTTAAGAGAAGTTTTCAAATGGGCAGAAGGAGCTTGCAGAGGCATATTTGCTTCCCATAGGATCTGCTGGACCATAGTTTATGGTCCAGAAAAATATATAAGAAACACTAAAAAAAAAAAAAAAAATATACTTATCTTCTAGGGAACAAATAGTAGAAAGTGTAATGTTGTGGAGAAGTCTTTTTTTGTCCCATGAAGCTATTATTTCAATAATGTACATGAATTTAAATGTTTTCATTCATCCTTTAATGTAGAGATTTGCGCCACTGATGTGCATTCTTCCATGTCTTGTTTTTTGCCACAATAATATCCTGTGACTGTAATTTCTATATTTAGTTGTCCTCTTTGTTCAAAAAGATTTTCATTTCCCATTCATACAAAGTGTCACAGATAGAATATGTAGGATTTAGATACCATTGTACATTATCTTTCCAAAGATTGGTGTTGATTTTCTGAAGAATCTTAGCCAAATCATTTAATGTCTTTCCTCCTTTGGCAAAATGGAAATGCTCTGTCATTTACTTTCTTGTAATTAGGAGTCATTAGATGAAATCTTCTATATATGCTTACATTTTCCCATAGTTTCATCATGCTGTAATATCATCCATGGATATCTTTAAATTCTGCTCTGCAGCCAATTAGTATACATAACAGAAGTAACTGGTAGAGGGTTTTCTTCTAGTATGGCCAGCATAGTTAGGTGCTGGGAAATAATCAAACTAACTTATAAATCCAGGTTCTATGAAGAGAAGAGAATGTTTGACAAACCCAGTTGATTTCATACATGTGAAGAAGTACTTACAGAGAAATGTCCTTTCATCAGGCCATAAGAAAAAGACTAGTGGTAGGAAAAGGTTGTTGTTATGGTTATTGTTGTTATTATTATTACATTCTTTTTTTTTTTTAAAGATTTTATTTATTTATTTGACACAGAGAGAGATCATAAGCGGGCAGAGAGGCAGGCAGAGAGAGAGGAGGAAGCAGGCTCCCTGCTGAGCAGAGAGCCTGATGCGGGGCTCGATCCCAGGACCTGAGATCATGACCTGAGCTGAAGGCAGAGG
Organism: Mustela nivalis; assembly: GCF_964662115.1. Classification (NCBI taxonomy): domain Eukaryota; kingdom Metazoa; phylum Chordata; class Mammalia; order Carnivora; family Mustelidae; genus Mustela; species Mustela nivalis. Next base: position 79,351,292 of record NC_139031.1, read on the forward strand.
CTTTAACCCACTGAGCCACCCAGGCGCCCTATTATTACATTCTTTAATGAAACTAAATAGTTAAGCATCTCTTAATTCTGTTAGAAGAAATATCAACTAATACTTTCTATTTTATTTAAAAACAGGGGAATCTTAATTTGTGAAAATCAGTTAACTATTGTGAAGGAACCAAAGGTAAATAAGATGGAGTCTCTAAGAGTCCTTATAATACATTAGAGATGATGAGACATATACACAATACCTATCAAATAACAGTAGTTAACATTTAATGGAATGGGCCAGACACCGTTCTAAGTCTTTTTTTTCAAAGACTTTATTTATTTGAGAGAGAGAGAGTGAGAGAGAGTATGAGAGGGGAGAAGGTCGGAGGGAGAAGCAGACTCCCTATGGAGCTGCCAGCATGATCCCAGCACTCTGGGATCTGAGCCGAAGGCAGTTGTTTAACCAGCTGAGCCACCCAGGTGCCCTCTAAGTCTTTCTTTCAATCCTTGCAACAATGCTACAAGATGGACATTATAGTCACCATTCGCATTTTTTTTAAGATTTTATTTATTTATTTGAGAGAGAGAGACAGTGAGAGAGAGCATGAGCGAGGAGAAGGTCAGAGGGAGAAGCAGACTCCCCATGGAGCTGGGAGCCCGATGCGGGACTCGATCCCAGGACTCCGGGATCATGACCTGAGCCGAAGGCAGTCGTCCAACCAACTGAGCCACCCAGGCATCCCAAAAAAATCACTCAAAGAGTGAGGAACTTCCCACAGCTGTCCTGCTAGCAAGTGGGCAGGAGGCTACTGTCTTATCTAATAAGACATGCCCTCTCACTAGGAAGAATTTGGTAAATGCTAAGGATACCCACAACAGACAAAGAAAAATCAAAACAAAACACTGCAGTTGGGGTATTTAGGAATGTTTTGATAGATTTTACTGGCAACTATACTAGGTCTATATTAACTTTATTTCATTTCAATGATACTGAAATTCAAATAAGTATTACCCTTTTCCTCTTTCAGCCTTTGACACCAAGTACATATGGCTGCCTTATTCAGTCATCTTCCCATCTTTTTAACCTCAGTCATCCACTCACCATCTCAAGTGACAGTACAGATGTCACTTCTCTGGGAAGTCTTATTGGGGTGGCTGTCCCTCTGTGTATGCTGGAAACACTCTGACATATATTGCTGTGTTAGTAACTATAACTCTCCCCTTATTGATTGGAAGTACTGGGTAATGTCATTATTCTCTGTGCCCAGACCTGTATCTAGGCACTTAATAAAGTTGAACAAGAACTGAAAAAATTCAAAGCATGGGAGTCTGTTCCAAATTATTGTCAGAAGTTGGGGGTAGGATGCAGTGGATGGTGAGCTTATTAATGCCTTTAAATTAATAATATTTGTAACAAATTCATTATGCACATATTTTAGAAGTTCATTTTGGTTAAAGTAAAATATTTTTATTTTACATATTATATTAATCATCTACTTAAGCAAAACATAAACTAGTGACAGTTAAAATCCATACTGCTGTAGCTATTGAAAGAAAATATACAGCATGGACTTAAGCATCTCTTATTCCTTTAGATTTTTTTAAAATGTATCAAATTTTAATTACTTAGAAAAAATAACACTTATTAGAGAATAATTCAAGATAGACAAAAATTTGATCCCAGTAATCATATATCATAATAAACTAATGTTTATAAAGAAAATACATGATCATGGTGGGAATATAACTAATTTTCTGCCTACCTAAAGAGACTATAACCTGCTTCCCATTTCCCTCTCTGCCCCTTTGCATTCACATTCCTCCATGCTCCATATGTTTCTAAATATTAATATTTTATGCATACTCTATAAATTGAGCTTAAACAGTAGCACATGCTGTCAAACATATCCATGAGATAGGGCATAATGAATGCGCTGAGTAAATACTGTAAGAGACTGTTGGAAAATTAAGCAGGATTATATATATTTAGATATATGTGCATTAAATGCACAGAATGTCAAACTTTACTTATTAATTGAGGAATATCAGTATCCCTATTTATGTGACCAAAGGATCCCAAACTACTGGATAATATACTTTCTTTAAATATATTTATCAAGGGCGACTGGGTGGCTCAGTGGGTTAAAGCCTCTTCTTTCGGCTCAGGTCATGATCCGGGAGTCCTGGGATCGAGCGCCAAGTCAGGCTCTCTGCTCAGGGGGGAGTCTGCTTCCTCCTCTCTCTTTTCCTGCCTCTCTACCTACTTGTGATCTCAGTCTGTCGAATAAATAAATAAAATCTTAAAAAAAAAAGAAATATATTCATCAAAATACTTTGCTTTATTGCTCACACCAAAGATGTGTAGGCCAAGAAGAAAAGAATCAGGGATTTTTTTTCCTCATTGCTTAGTTTGGGCAATGAGGAGTCAATATTTTTAAAGCCTTATGCATCTGGGCTCCAAGACATTTCAAAAACATTCCTATTAAAAATTACATAACGAATACATGTTCAGTATGGAAATCTTTGAAGACCTAGAAAAGCATGTAAAATGCAACAGAAAACAATCTCTTCTGAGCTCTTTGACCCTAGAAACTTAACCTCGCTGTGCTTCAGTTTCCTTGTCTGCATAATGGGCATTCTCATCATCTTTACCTTACTGGGTTGTTACGAGGATTAATGAGTTAATATTTTAAGAGAGCTTAGAACAGCACATTGCACACAGTAAGTGGTATATTACTATTAAGTAAATAAAATGAATTCCACTACCCCAAAGTAATCACTTAAAAATTAGATTGTTTGAAATGTTAAAGAGTGTAGAAAAAATGGTATTATATTCTGCATAATGTTAACAGCTTAATTTTTCATTTAGCATTGTATCAAGAAATAGTTTTTAAAAAGAACTAGGCAATTAAAAAAAAAAAAAATCCACAGTATTGAACTTCACTGAAGATGCATTCTCCAAACCTTTCATAGAGGATCAGTACTAATCTCTGTTCAGGACAAATGCCCTGTCCACTTCACCAGGCTTTTCTGACCATTGAAATAAAAAAAAAATACATATGAAAGAATCCAATATCTGACACTGTGCATATGTATGATTTGACAGACACAATTCCAAGTGCTTTATTAGTATATTGTTCACAACAAAAGTTATCATCACAATTTACAAGTAAAAAGATTTAAGCACAGAGAGGCTAAGTAAATGTCTCAAGTTCAAACACCTACTGAAAGGTAAAGCTAGAGTTTGAACCCGGGTCAATTGGCTCTGATATCTGTACACTTAAATCCACCATCCACTGCCCATCTGAAGACGATGGCATGATGACAGACCAACTCTAATTGCATCTCCGGTTTCATCACACAATAATTCACTATCCCCTCTAGGCACTGCTTCCCGAGTAAACCCTGCCCTGTCATGCCCCCATTATTTTGTTCATATTCTCTTTCTGTCTGTTGGAAAGCTCTTTATGCTTTTGCCTGTCAAAATATCTAGCCTATTCTTCAAGTCCCAGCACCAATGACACCCGTTTACAAACCCTCACACCTAAGTCAGCGTTATTCATTCTCTCTTCTCTCCTCCTACAGCATATTTTTGAAAAAAAATATAACTCTAATATAGCATCCGCACATAGCCTCATGTATTATGGTTTCCTTTCTCTGAAAGGAGAAATTGAATTTATTTATTTCCCTGTTGCTGGTACCATATACAGTGTTTACAGAAAATGAGTTCAGTAAATATTTGCTGGATAGCATTGATAGGATTGCTGTGGTCTAAATCAGAAATAATGTGAACAAAAACTATGGAAATGGAAAGGACCTAGAAAATAATTTTCAATAATTAACTGATCTATTTTTTCTTTTGAGTTTTTCTCTGTGGGGAAGGTTGCAGGGGCACACTGGGTATCATTAGGGAGCCTGGAAATCTGTCTCATGGTGAACCCACCCCTTTCTTTACAAAAATTGGATGGTGGAGGGTAGCCATGGTTCAAGATCCAGCTCAGTTACTTATTAAAACTAGAGTACTTCATTTAACCTCTTTCGGACTCAAGTTTCTCATCACTAAAATGGGACTAATACTTTAATTGGAACATGGCTTTGAAGATTAAAAATACTTAACATCAAAGTATTAAGAGTTCTGTAACATTAATAACTTGGAAAAACTCTCCTCTACCCACTGTAGATTCCTTACCCAAGGACAAATTATAAAGTGATTGAAAGTACAAGATTCAATGTTAAACACATTTGTGCTTGAAAATCTGTTTAACCTATTTCTAGCTCCATGACCTCAAGCAGATTAACTAAAAAAGCTCTATGCTCTATTTTGCTAAAAGGCGTTAAGTTGTACCAAACTGAATGAATGTGAAGTGCCCAAATGACATAAGTACCTTTAATAAATATAAGCTATAAAGGTGAAAAATCAAACCTCCTGAGAAGTCAAACAGGTTAAATATGTAAAATGATCATTCTAAAGTCTAGGGAATGATAAATTCCCAACAAATATTGATCATGATAAGTAGATATAAAATATACAGAGAGATAGAAAAACATATACATGAAACAAGTATAATATGTATTTGAAATATAGCACATATTAGTGATATCTTTCTTCTTACCAATACCAGTAATTCATGACAGTAAACTGTCTACAAAACTCAAGATGACATATAATCTATTATTAATAGAATTGAATTCATGTCTTATGTGGGGAAATAGTATATACAGAATCCCAGAATGACTAAACTTGGATGTAAAAAAAATAAACAGAAGTCTCATTGCTCACAGATAACCTTAACATAGATGTATTATATAAACACCATACTTCATCTATTCTTTTTCTACAGAGAAACACATTATCATCTACAATTATGTAGTCAATTTCCAGGTATCCCTATAAACAGGTGTCAAGACATAGTGACACTATATATTTAACAAAAATTCTTGATGTCTTAAAATAAAAATGAAGTGTGTAGTCTGGTGTGTAAGGATTAATTTGTTTGACAACAGAGCGAATGATTGATTGTTTCATATAAAATCCATAATAGAAATTGTATAAAATTACTACATATAAAAATAAGCATATATTCACTAGCGAATAATAATATAAAGGGAGAATATTATGAAAAAAATAAAATAATGTTGACTTTAAACTTGACTTCTAAAAAAAACTAACTTGTATTTTGGAGAATTGGGTTTTTTTCGGGGTTTTTTTGGTTTGGTTTTTTTTACTTTCCTAATAATATAAATAATAAATGTGCTTATAAAAATTAGTAATATGGTACCTAGAAGAGAAGAAATATATGCTGTCTGACTACCCATGGGAAAACCACTGTTACCTTTTAGTATATCTATTAATAAAACAATTTATCCTTGTAACATCATTTTTATTTATCTTTTATCTTTTAAAGATTTTATTTATTTATCTATTTATTTATTTATTTGAGAAAGCACTAGCAGGGGGAAGGGTAGAGGGAAAGGGAGAAGCCGAGTCGATGCTGAGTGGAGGAGCCTGATATGGGGCTTGAGGCCAATCCCCTAAGATCATGACCTGAGCCCAAGTCAAACACTTAACCAACTGAGCCACTCAGGCACCCCTTTAACACCATTTTTATGATCTTCTTTGTGAAAAAATGACTGAAGAAAACCACATTCAATCTCAGGCTTGCTTAATTTGTAATCCGCAAGGGATAGTGAGCCTAGCAATACACAGCACGCAATGATTAATTCAGTCACAGAAATCTACCTTTGGTGCTAACTGTGTTTACATACTTCTGCATGGTCAGAGTCAACTTATAATTACAATAATATTTTGCATTTCATTGAGTGAACAAATGACACCTTTTCCAATGGTGGGACTAGAAGCAGGTGAAAAAGAAAACTGGGGGAGAAGGTATTTTAGGGGATGAAGGCTAGACAGACAATGATTATATCACAGCGCTGGCATGTGTTTAGCAGTCTGTTTTATTTGCCAACTGTAAAAGCCAGTAGCGTTTGCCATTGTGTAGTACTGATGATATGGATCTTGTATAGGCGGTTTTGTTCAAAATATGTTTATATAACATGTGTGTGCACATGTAACATTTTGACGAAAATTTGAGGAAACAATTTGGTGTACTTTTCAGTTTCTCAGCTTTCTCAGATAAAGAATAAGTTCATAAAGTTTCAGAACATGAAAACTTACACAGTATATAAAATATTGAAATATGAGAGTGACATACCATTTTACTCATTATCCAAGTTGAACTACCTTCTTCCTGAAGTAAACCAATAGAATAAACCATGCTATTCTCTTATTACCTCCTAACAACAACAACAAAGTGAGAGCAGGAATGAAATGTATGGTGGAGTATGAGCATACTACTTAGAAATAGCAATAAATGTCACTGTATTGCTAACTGCTTATTCATTTGTGCTTTCAGCATGGCTGTGGGAACTTCGTCCGTGTAATTCAGGCTTTTAATCGCACTCACTTGTACGTTTGTGGGAGTGGTGCTTTCAGCCCTGTGTGTACTTATTTGAATAGAGGGAGGAGATCAGAGGTAAGTGAAACAATTTCTCATTGTTAGTTTTGGTGTTAGTGCCAAAGATTTCTTAAAACTGTATTTGAGGGGCACCTGGGTGGCTCAGTGGGTTAAGCAACTGCTTTTGGCTCAAGTCATGATCCCAGAGTCCCAGGATTGAGTCCTACCTCGGGCTCCCAGCTCCGTGGGGAGTCTGCTTCTCCTTCTGACCTTCTCCCCTCTCATGCTCTCTCTCACTCTCTTTCCCTCAAATAAATAAATAAAATCTTTTAAAAAAGAACTGTATTTGAATCTAAAAAAGGTGTAATCATAACATAATAATAAAAAAAGTTGTAATCAATCAAAGGTTCAAGCCTTTTTAACGCAAAATATATTTAATTTGATTGCTGTCCCCCATAATTACTGAAGTGTGGATCTTGCCTTCAAGTAAATATATATATTTCTGAATAAAAAAGCTACAAAACATAAAAGAAAGAAAAATGTATGGTGGAGTATGAGCATACTACTTAGAAATAGCAATAAATGTCACTGTATTGCTAACTGCTTATTCATTTGTTTAAGTAATTTCTTATGTAAATTTTAAATTTGGTAAGCTTTTATGAGATACCTATACAAGATACATAAAGCAGGGAGCCCAGGTGTCCTTGCTAAAAAGAGCTTTCTATAGTTAGTCGATAATGCTTTCATTTTAGACCAACATTAGTCTACACTAGACTTTTCTAGCTTTATTCTTACATTAGTTAAAATGATTTGGGGTTCTGTGAACAAACGCATTTGCTAAACACTAAGTATGTACCTAATATGTATAGACAAATAAAGGCTGGTTGAACTTTACCAATGATACTTAAAACTGTGTTTTTCTGAGCTTGTAATTAGTGACTAAGGAAAATATGCATCAGACCAAAAGAGCCTTTCCTCCTTCCTTTAATTGAACATGTTGTCTTACTAAATAGAAGCATTTAAAAAATGTAATTATTTCAAATTATCTGGCTTTGTTTTCCTTATGCAACTTAAATCTAGAATGTCCAATTCTTAAAGAATGTCAATTCTAGAGTTTAGAACTGTAAAAAAGATTAAATGTTGCTACTGATACACCTTATTAAGTTTATTTTTCTTTCACAGAGATTAATGTACTCAAGTACAAATATAATTGAACAATGCTTCTCTTTATATTGCTTTACTATTAATTTTTTCAGACATGGTATTTATACACACATATCTTTTGGTAAATAAAAAGTCATTTAAAAATAGCTGAGTAATTATAAGTTGACCCCAAATGAGGCATTTCCAAGTGGTTCAACATGATATGAAATATTACAATTCTTGAAGAAAAGTAAAACTATGCTTCTTGGAAGACTACAGTTGGCTGCATTGAGCTTGTCATTAGAACCACATGCCTGTGATCAATTGATTAAATAAACTACTGCCCCAGACGTCTGCAATCTGTCAGACACTCCACTGAAGGCTGTGCAGTCACTGTACAGGCCAACAATAGCATAGCAGTTTGCAGAGCACAGATTTCAAATAAAGTCATTTTCCCATGTACAAATTGCCCACTATGCACTTTGAGGCTTAATTGGAAAGTCGGTCCAAAAAATAATCTCCTTTGGAAAACCAGCATGGAATAAAATTTAATCACTTTACTAAATATGAACTACTTTAGTCTCCCTTCAAAAGATAGATTTCAAAGGGGGAAGCATTTTCATTAATTAATCTCTTTAAATAATATGTGAACATCATAAGAGCCAATTTAAGTAGGAAAAGCGTTATGAATTTTAAGCTTTGTGTATAGTAGACTCAAGTCAAAGGGTTTCACATTAACATCATTTTTTATATATCTATAATATATAAATAATAACATAAAGATAGAATGCATGATCTAGCAAGCATCTACTGTATTTGTTTTCTTTAGGATAAAAGATCCCTGAGCATAAAATGACCACATGATACAGAGAGTTGCATTTTGAGAGAATTTTCCTTCTTATGCATCACTAATGTTGTATTTTGTAATGACCAGAAGTAGTACTTACTAGTAACACCATGTGCTGGTATAAAGATACGGCTTTTATCCTGTATTTTAAAGCAGTTTGAGAGTAAACCAAATTAGGATGGCACAATCATTACTTAATTCAGTTTTATTCTTGAGACATTATCTACCACCTTCTATCTGCTTATCAAATAGCAATGCATTGATTCTTGGATATTATATGAGCCTACTTCATTTTTGCAACATCACACACACTTTCATTATATCCTATGAATCTTCCATTATTCTGTGAGACTGAGTCAGAGCTTTCTCAGAGCCTATCCAAACAGCCTACGAATCCTTGCTACATCAATTCCTAACCATCAGCCTACGAATCCTTGCTACATCAATTCCTACATCATTCCTAACCTCTCTTCTGTCTATTCTCTTGATTCTCTGTCTTCTGTTCCTAAAAAAAGCAACACAAGTACATAATGACTTGAAATAATGAATAAAACATTTGTTTAAAAACTATAATTGGTTAATTTTGCTGCATATTCTTAGAATATTACTATATCTCATTTCTGGTTGATTTTATCAGATATCTCCATACATTGGTTCCAGCAGTTGAATACCCTTTAAGTCACTGATTTTGTCAGTCATCAAGCAGATAAACTTATCTTTGAATGACCAAGAATATCACAGGCATTCAAATTATTCCCAGAGCCTTTTGAAGCAAATTAGTCCCCAAACTTTTTTGTTTATGTATCTTTTCATAGCTTTCCTCTTCTCAGAGGAAAAGTTGTAGATTTTTCTTATCAATAAATTTCTTTGATCAATAACCTTCATCATTCTGTTTACTGTCTTCGTTTTCTTTCTCCCGTGTTTACTCTTTCTCCTGTTTTAAAATAGGATGTTTCTTTTCCTTAAAATCATTATCTCAGATCTGTGACTTTTCTCAACTTTTTCTTTTTCTCTCGTTTACTCATCACAAAACTTCTCAGACTAGTAGGCTATATTTCCTTACTAAGCCTTTCTGATCTGACTTTCATTACCATCCATAAACTAATACTATTTCTCAGTGACCAAGATTCCTCAGTGATCAAACTGACTCCTCTAATCAGCATCCTTTCTCCTGGACTGATCTCTAATATGTTGGCCATGCCCTCTGTTTTTCAAAGACTTTATTGACATCCATAACCTGAGACATTTTGCTATGCCTTCTTTCCTAATTTTTCACCACCTACTCTCTTTCTGGTCCTACTTGTTTCTCTCACTGATCCAGTCTATAAGTAGGTATTTATTTAATGAGAATAATGGCAAAAACAAAATTATTTCGGAACTTGTAAGCTACCTCTGTTGGTCTTTATCCTGTGTCAGAGGAGGAGCAACTGTAATGATCTTAAACAGAAAATGGCACGGCAAGGCTTGTGTTTGTACCTGTGTGTTGCATTACCGATGATTTAAGGTGGGGAGGGAATGAGAGGCCTGTCGTGAGATCAGTTAGAGAGTGGATGTAATATTTCAAGTAAGAAAGAGAGTGGCAATAAAGACAGAAAAATAGGCATGAAGTATAGAATAGTATAGTTGATGTTAGTGGATTTAGCTATATAAAAGAAAATTTACAATGATACAGATATTTGTTTGTTGTTTTTTATTTTTGGCCTTTTCAGTCATATATTTGTCATGAACTGAGATGAGGTGCAACAAAGAGGATCATGTTTGAATTAAGATTTTAAGCCTGAGCTTTGTTCTCTTGAGTTTGAGTTGCTGTTGAAAGATTCAAGTAGAAATGTCAAGTAGGCAGTTGAATATACAGTTGGCTATATTAATGTTTGAGCCATTGTTTTGTAAGAGTATCTGAAACCCAAGCAATGCATGGGTTTAGTCATGCAGAGAGGGAATAATGTGAAAACAGAAGTGTGACTATGATTGAAACTTGAGGGTCTCTTAATTTAATGGCAAGATGGAGAAAAAGGGACCTTCGAACATGACCTAGAAGAAATAGCCAGGAAAGAAGAAGAACCCTCCAAGTAGGGAGGAAAAAACAAAAATGTATTCATTCTCGGAATAAAAATAAGTCTTTTTTAAAAAGATAGAGATGGGTAACAATCTAAAATATCATTGAGAATCCAAGTAAAATGAAGTCTAAAAAGTAAACAGGAATTGTGTAGTGTGGTTGCCATTAGGATATAAAAAAGGGTTTCAATAGAACAATTGAGGTTGAATACCCAATTGAAATGGATTGAGAAGAAAGTGAGAAGTCAGGAAATGGTGATGAGTATATGTGATTCTTTAAGAAATGTGATTATCAATGAGAGTAATGTGTAGGAACTGACTGCATTCTTTAAATGATGATATAAAGTTTCCAGTTAAGAAGATTCAAGAAAGAGGGGGGATAATTGAAAGTATAAGTTGCCTAAGAAGATTGGATACAATGAGATCCAAAACATTGGTGAAATGACCTTAAAGTAAGAGAAAGCGTTCCTCTCATGTACTAGTGGATGTATTAGTGTATATTCATTTATGTGTTTGGAGTGAGAAATTAAAGATGTCTCTGCAGTCATATGATTATTTGTTGATCATATTAACTAAGAACAAATTAGGTGATTGTCATGACAATGGTTTGAAATTATTATCAGAAGAACCAGTTGATAGAGTATCCTTGAAAGTTTACTGAGCAGTATAAAGGGTCCATTTTGTGTTGGTGATCACAAATCTGTATTACGTTGAATTTACCTTGTAGAATCACTTTCTGCAAAATGCTTAGATGTTTGGACACAAGTATGGAGAATGTATAGACAGATATGCCCTTCCAGGCTGTGGTTTCAATGAAAAAAATCAGAGATTTAAGGAACTTAATATTTCTGCAAAAAAATTAGTGGAACTAAAGAGCACAGAATCTAAATGATTTAACAAAGAAAGTCAGGAAGAGAGAAGGCTGATGAAATGGGTTCCTAGGAGATGAAATTGGAGAATTGTTGCTGCATGAATGAATTAGTGATTATTCAGGTAGACCACACTCTTTCTGGTGATAAGATCTAGACTCAAATTGTGTGAGAAATGATGCTGAACAATGCAGGAGTAGTTCAGTGGAGAGCAAGTGGTACCTAAACAATTTCATCGATTCCTGCAGTGCCGACTCTCACATTTGTAGTAAAATATGTGTATGTCTCTAAGTAATCACAACTGGCCTTACTAAATTTTATTGTTTTTCCTCAATCATTTGTTTAGTTTAGTCATTTTGTAGATACTAATTCTTTTGGAAAGCAGACATAGTGAAGAGTCAGGAGACTGAACTTTTTTTTTTTTTTTTCAGGTTTCATTTTTTTTCTTTTTTAAAAAATTATTATTATTTTGTTATAAACATATAATGTATTTTTATCCCAGGGGTACAGATCTGTGAATTGCCAGGTTTACACACTTCACAGCACTCACCATAGCACATACCTCCCCACACAAATCTGTATTACGTTGAATTTACCTTGTAGAATCACTTTCTGCAAAATGCTTAGATGTTTGGACACAAGTATGGACACCCCCCTCTCCCAACTCCCTTCCCCCCCAGCAACCCTCAGTTTGTTTTGTGAGATTAAGAGTCACTTATGGTTTGAGGAGACTGAACTTTAATTTTACTTTTGTCATTATTTAGCTGCATGACTTTGGGCGAGTTATATTTCCCTCATCTATAGAGTTAATTCATTGAAGAGGATCATTTTATAAGACCTTTCCAGATGAGAGGACTGTGATTCTTTTTAAATGCTATGATTTCCTATAATCTCAGGGATATCCTGCCACCATATCAAACTCAGTGTAACAAAAATGAACTAGTTTCATTTTCTTTAAGGAGTCAAAACTTCAGAAGTCTTTCTTTTCTTCATCTTCCTGAACTACATCTGATCTGTAATTGATTGCCAAGTCTGCTGATTTTTACTTTACAACTTCTCTTGCATCTTTACTGCTGTTACCATGATCCCTGAAATCCTGACATGTCAGATTATTATTACCTAATTCCTGGACTATTGCTAGTGAAAGCAAATCTCTTTCTTCAATCCAGTGTCTGTTTTTAAAATGGCCATTCTCAAGGTGCCTCAGTGGCTCGGTTGGTTAGGTTCAGATCATGATTTCAGAGTCCTGGGATGGAGCCTCACAACAGCATCCCAGCTCAGCGAAAGATCTACTTCTCCCTCTGGCCGGCCCTCCCCTGCCTGTTTTCTCTCTCTCTCTCTCTCTCTCCCCAATAAATAAATAAATAAATTCTTAAAAATAAAATTAAAATTGCCATTCTTAATCTTCTTAAAACACCAAGGTAAAGGCCCAATCTTCTTAAAGCAATGTTTTGATCCTTTCATTTCCATACTCAAAAATATTGAGCCTGAATTTCTTTCAGGAAAATTTTGAAAAACCTTAGCTTTATAATTAAGATCTTCTATCATCTAATGCAACCTACAAAAGTGAAAAAATTTGTCTTTAAATTTTAGTAGTAGCTTTTGCTAACTTTGTTTAAGAAAAGGGTAAATATACCAACAAAATATTCCTTCTCCATTAGGCTACACTGATCATCATATTTCAAATTGAATCACTGCCTCCAATCCTGGGTTTCTCAAGTTCCATTTTCTGCTTAAATTTTTTCCTAAACACTGAGCACCATCCAACATATTCTATATTTTCTGTACTTATCCTTTGTATGTTTATACTATCATTATATTATAAATTACTTGAGGATAAAGATTTTTGTCTGTCTTACTTACTGTATTCCTAATGTTTTGTTAGTACCTGGCATATAGTAAATACTCAATAAATTTTTGTTAAATGAATGAAAGAGTTAAAAAACATTTTTACCTAAATTATGAATTCAACTTTGTTGAATCTATCATAATGCTTATATAACAAAATTAACTGGTAATATAAATTTTATATTATATATTATATTATATATGTATTATATTATATATATAAATGTCTTGATTATTTTGGAAATATTATAATCCTTGTATAGATTATTTCTCTGTGGACAATTTTCTTTTGGCTAATTTTCAATGTATCTAGTTTGATTTACAATGATCCTTGATTCCCAGGTGGATTTTGCTGGTATTATTTGTTTGTTTGTTTGTTTGTTTTCTGATATTGATTTTAGAAGAACTTCTTGGATCAGCTTTATGTAGATGGTAGTAGGATGAGAACTTTGGCCTGCTGAAGTCTGCTTATCATTTCCAGATGTTTTCTTCATATAGGCCAAGAAAGTCTTAATAAAGTAAATTGAAGAGGCATAAGGAAACAAATGGAAAGCATATTATTTTTGAGGATGCTTTGTTTTCCTAAAAAACAAATTGGTTAACTAAATATAAAGTTATTTACTGTTGCTGTATTTCTGTTTTTTCTATAATAAAGGACCAAGTTTTTATGATTGACTCTAAGTGTGAATCTGGAAAAGGACGCTGCTCCTTCAACCCCAATGTGAACACAGTGTCTGTTATGATCAGTAAGTGGAAAATAAAATAGGGAGGGGGAAATACCAAATGAAAGGGAAACTAAAATAAATGCATGACATGGTATGCCCATCGAGATAGTCATATGAAGAATGAGGTAACAGCAAGTTGTGAACTGAGAAATTGTAGTTTATCAGTTGCAAGAACTTGTGATGAAGTGATAAACATGTATTTTTTTCATTCACTATGATGATGCTGTCACTTCTAGAGCAAGTCAACCATTTACCAAAAAGTGTGTGTTCATATACTCGTAGTGATAGGGATGCTTGAGTGGCTCATTTGATTGGGTGGCTGCCTTCAGCTCAGGTTGTGATCCTAAGGTCCTGGGATCGAGGCCCACATTGGGCTCCCTGCTTGGTGGAGGGCCTGCTTCTCCCTCTCCCTCTGCCTGTTCCCTCTGCTTGTGCTCTTCTTCTCTCTCTCTGTCAAATAAATAAATAAAAATCTTAAAAAAGAATGATATATATTATAAAGTAATTTTCAATATTTTCTGTAGTTCTTTTCTAGTATTAAGTATACCCATTTTTCTCATATTTTAATATTTTACAAATGATTAAAATTACAAATGATATTTCTTTCAAATGAAAGAATAACAAAATGCATATGGATATCCTTGGGAGCAAAAATTAGAAAGCTTTGAAATTATAAGATACTCAGCTATTTCTGATGCAGAATCTTTTCAGATAAGCTTCTGAATATTATTTAATAAAAGCAGTGTCTTGGAAAGTCTTTCCATTAGGAAGAAAACTATATTCATCTATCGAAATGGGATGATATATATGTAATACTAGCTAAATATAGAGTTTTCATTTATTTCAAATTAAATTCTATGAAAATAAACTTTAAAGATCTATAAAGACTAATAGGCATCAAATATCATTTAGAACAAAAAAGATTTAAAACAAAACATTTAAAATTTTCCTATTAAACTGATAAGTCATTTAATATTTTTGTCCTTAAAGAATCGGGTTTGTTTATAAAATTAATTTAGTTATTGACCTTCATTTTTCAAGGATTTGAGACTTCAATTTTTATTCTTACACTCTTTTTTTTTTTAAAGATTTTTATTTATTTATTTATTTATTTATTTAATTTATTTATTTATTTATTTATTCATTTATTTATGAGAGAGAAGGAGAAAGAGAGCAAGCAGAGGAGTAGAAGGAAAGGAACAAGCAGACTTCGTGCTGACCACAGAGGTCATTTCAGGGCTTGATCCCACCACCCTGAGATCATGACCTGAGTCAAAATCAAGAGTCAGACATTGGACCGACTGTGCCACTGAGGCACCCTTATCTTTTAATATTTTGATTAACATTAGGATAAGTGATTTGCTTACTCTCAAAACTGAAAACAGAAAGGAGGAATAAGTTTAGTAGCCTGTATTTGTCATTTTATTTGTTCTACTGATTATCCCCCTGAACTTATCTCCAATATTGTCTCCAATATTGCATAATGAATTTCTGTGTCATCTCACGTTGCCATATGGGGTTTGATCATTTCTGTTCTAGTGCAAGGCACTAAATAACACAGATCATTTAAAGTATTTCTGTATATTAAAGGATCAAGAAACATCAAGAACTGAAGAATTTCAAATTTCATAATATAGTTGTGGTACGTAAACCAGTGTTCAACTTTAGAGGGTCTTTTTTGTTGTTTTTCTTTTTTCATGTCATTGTAACACAGCAAGAAGTTAGGTGATATCTCTTAAAAGAAGCTATCAAGAGCCTCAGGAGGTTTTTCAGTGGAAGTAAAATTGGAAAGCAAAGGATTTTTGAATTAAAAGTTAAAAGGCACAGTTTATCTTTGCATAAACCAGCACAGACATTCTGAAAAATACATCCCTACTCAAAATTCTTTTTAAAGTGATATTAATTATTTAATTATTTCTTGTACAAGATAAAGCAGAAGCTTTATTATTCCTAACTTGCTATTAAAATTAATAAAAGGGGCACCTGGGTGGCTCAGTTGGTTAAGTGTCTGCCTTTGGCTCACGTCAAGATCCCAGGGTCCTGGGATCTAGCCAGAGTTGGACTCCCTGCTAAGTGGGGAGTCTGCTTTTCCCTCCCCATGCTCTCACGCTCTCGCTCAGTCTTTCTCTTTCTCTCTCTCTCTCCCTAACAAATAAGTAAAATCTTTAAAAAATTAAAAATATAAAATTAGTAAGAGTTTAGGACAGGCTATGAAGCCAACAAGGCGAGTAGGCTTTTAACATAAATGAGTTGCAGTAGGATTAGAATCACCCCTCTCTGCCACACACCATCCTCCGAGTGTCCTTTTTCCTTTTCTTCCTGGAAACAGATAGGATAATATCTGTGCTAATCGGTCTATTGAAAAGCAGGAATTTATAACCCACCATTCTGGGGGTAATCTATATAGTAAAAATGAAAAATAGTTCATTACAAAGTTATCTTAATTTGACAGCTGTTCTGTCTATAGAATACTTGAGCTGATGCTTCACAAATATTCACAAAATGAAGCTAAATTGCTCCAGATGCTTTCATGAACATTTGTTATTTTCCTATAATCTGTTTCCATGGGTTTCAGACCCCCCACTAAGGAAGCAGAACTGGGCAACACAATGGCTGATACCCACTTGCTAACCGGTAGGGGTCCAGTGCATGACTTGGTGACCACATATTAAAAATGTTTCATTCTCCATTCTATCCTGGGTTAATTGGTATCGCTTATTACTAGACAGTGAGTTTGGAGTGCTTCAAAATGTTGCAGTCCTGCCAAAATGACCATGATCTGAAGATAGCCAGGGGAGTAATTGTAGAACATCAGTCAGAGAAAAAAGCTGCACAGTGGTTCAGTGGGTCAGATCTGATACATTTTATTCTTTTTTAAATAGACATTTAATTACTTTTTTTATTCTGGGGTTACACATAGCAATTCACTGCTTACTATCCTTACTAGGGTAGGAATTAATATGGACCTTAACAAATAAGCTCAATATCTAATGTTATGCAAATACAGATTAAACTATCTGATTTTGCCATTAATGATGATAATTTAATTTTAAAATATATTTTCTTTTTTATCTCTGCATTTTGTTTTTTAAGGCTTAATGTGTCAAACTACATGTGGTTTATTAATACAATATTATACTTTTAGCATAATGTTAGTAATAATATTGTGTATTATAATTGAAAGATTACCTTATAGAAAACTTCTAGCACTAAATATCACAACATATACTTTTAAGGATAAAATAACCTTATCATTAATAATATTTTGACAATAAAAACTAGTATTTTCAACCTATGTAGTGAAATCGTGGAATTTTTAACACATGGTGAAAAATTTTGAGATCATAAGACAATTCCCATATTTTAAAGATGAGAAGGTAGAGATTCAGGGTACTAAATGACTTAGTCCTAATTCCCAGTTGGCTAATTCCTGCCAAAATTAGAAACTGAGTGTTCTCTTATAGTATTTTTGACTTATTAAAGGAAAGTAATAATTAATTAGGCCATTTTATTAACTTCATGTATACTATTATTTCTGTCATTTTTGATACACACTGTATAAACTTAGGTTTTTAGTATAATTAAGTATAGTCAGAGGAATTTTTATTTCTATGTAGAATAAAAATGTTTTGGTAATCATACAGGCAATAATGAGACCAGATTAAACTTAATCCAATTTTTTTATTTAATGGACAATAGAAACCAGCAATTATAAACACTCTGTAATGTGTGTGGTTACCTAATAAATGAGTTTTCCTTGATTTTTACAATAGCCTTAAAAATATTTAAAATTATGTTGACATTTTCTTACTTTTTCTTAGACGAGGAGCTTTTCTCTGGAATGTATATAGATTTCATGGGCACAGATGCTGCTATTTTTCGAAGTTTAACCAAGAGGAATGCAGTCAGAACTGATCAGCACAATTCCAAATGGCTAAGTGGTAAGAAACATTTTCTGCATTTTGAGAATCATGCTTTAAACTGATTTAGTTCTATAATGAAGAAAGGTTAAAATGTTTGAAAAAATCACTTGTGATGTAACAATTCTGTAGTCTATGACTTTAAACATTTAGGAAAAATAAATATTTGAAGTAGTCCATAGTCCATATTCTCTTTATTAACTGTCATATAATTATCATAAATTAATAAATAAAAATGACAATGATATTTACTAAACAGGCTCATATGCAAGAATCTTCTCCAGTTGTCTACTTGTAGTATATAACAATTAAATATGCTATTTATTCATTTAGTCGGCTTAAATATTTTAATAATGTCAAACCTGAAGATTTTCCTAAATTTATGACAGTTAGATATAATGACTAGGGTGTTTTCAGGAACTCCTCATATTTGTTTTATACTTAGATTCTTAAATGATAAAACTGGTATATATAATTTTTAATAATTGATTTAGTACTTAACAGAAATCATATGTATGATAACCTTGTGATTATCACTAGTCATTTATTTCTAATTTGGGGTAGAGTCACATGACATTCACATCATGAAAGATGCTTATTTGACTTTAATGTGTAATTTCAATCGGTTGCTGCTGCTTAGAAGAAGAAACCACTATGATCTTTGTCATTTCACCCTGGGGATGATTTCTAGCTGACCCTAAATTTGACAATTCATTTAACATTGCACAGCAAAGCATGAATCACCACAGTTCAGCATCTTATTTCACTGATAGGCAGGCACAAGAAAGCAGCGATTGTCCATTTACTTCTTCAATTTATGACTCCAGTACATCTGGATTCTAAAACTCGTTTTGTTCTTGAAATAAAAAATCCCTCTATGTCTTCAGATGACTGCATTTTTTTCCTTGAAAAATTTCCCCTTCATTTCATATGCCGTCTTAAGAAAAAAACGTTTTTGAGATCTTGGACTCCCGACTCTACATTCTGCTTCAGTGAATTTGAGATTTTATGCACTAGATTGAAAACTATACTTCAAAAAGCAAACTTTTTTTTCCCCCTATAAAATGACCATTCAATTCCATGGGATATACCTGGTAGAAAAGCATTTTGATTTGTTAGAACTCATCCCTGCACAAAGGATTTTTGCATTTACTGAACTTCTAGAATGTATTGCAGACAGGGAAAAAATAGTTTAAGCTATTATGTTATAGATATATTTTGTAGCACTTGACATTCCAAATACAGTATGTTGTGTGAATGCAATTATTGCTGTTAGATTCTGCCTATGAACATGGAATTATTCTTCTATACCAAAGATGAAGAAGCCATATGCCTGTAATCTACTTGGATGAACCATAGATGGATTTCCATCAGGAGTATATATATAGTCTTTGTATTTTTTTCCTCAGAACCTATGTTTGTGGATGCACATGTGATCCCAGATGGCACAGATCCAAATGATGCTAAGGTGTACTTCTTCTTCAAAGAGAAACTGACTGACAATAGCAGAAGCACAAAACAGATTCATTCCATGATTGCTAGAATATGTCCTGTAAGTGTTAATCTTGTCCTAATTTGAGGAAAGACACAAATTCAAATCATATAAATACGTTTTCTTTTGCCGATAGTTTACTTTCCCACTTTTATTTGTGGTTACAAATTAATGAAATATTGAGGGAGACATTTTAATTTACTGTTTATTCACATCAGTCATATGAGATAAAAAAGCTTAATTCAAGGAAATACTGTTGTCATGGTTTTACACAAATAAATGGTTTTTGTTTAATTTTTTTTGCATTTAATGCATTTGTATTGAAAACAAATAGCTAAATTGTATGTTACAGAAAGAAACAATAATTCTTGTGAACAAAATATAGCAAAACCTCAATAAAGACAATTATTGAGGAACTTTTCATTTTCTAATGAAAAGAAATGCATAACTAAAATATAGTTCTAATTAAAAACAGTAAACAAAATAGTCTTCTGGTATAAATAGCAAGTATACATAGCAACTCAAAAAAACTCATGATGCCCTCTCAAACAGGAGTTTTATAGGGTTGCCCTGACTTATTTATGATGAACATACTTCGTGCAAAAGTATTTCTTAAAGTGTTCAGTGTTTTAAATAGTTTATTTTTAATATTATAATATTCCATTAATTGTGGAGCTCATCTGCTTTTAAGTCATTTAGAACAAGACAGTAGAGCCTGCAGAAGGAGTGAAAGGCTTCTAGGCATACAGAAAAAAAAGATCAGGTCATTCACTATTTGTGAATGACCCAAATGCCATTTTCCCCTCCCTGGCTGGAGAAATATATCTAGTGAAGCATCTGATTGGAAATACTGAGGATTAAACAATAACACAGAGAAATGAAGGAGAGAAAAATAGAGCTATTGGAGACCACTTGGTATAAGTATAGCCCACTTTCCTGAACACAGTATACTCTGCAAGCTTCATAGTATACAAAAATTTATGTTCACTTTGAAGACAATGAGTTATTAGGACAAATTAGATTATGTGTTCTCCATACATTTTCTAGATATTTTCTCCATGTACTGTTGAAGTTAGAAAGCTTTAGGGCATATATAAATTGAAACATTTACAGTTGATACCATACTATAGAAAATTAATAATATAGCTATGGCTATTTTATAAAAATACTGTAGATCTTAAATATTCATCTTCACTGGTATGCACATGTAGTTAGCATTTCTACCCTTCAGATTATAACAAACCCTCAAGTAATCCAAGTCCAAGCTGAACTTTTAATGCACTTGAATATTTATTTAAGCTATCTGAAGTGTGTTTTCAAAATGGTTTCAGAATGACACTGGGGGACTGCGTAGCCTTGTCAACAAGTGGACGACCTTCTTAAAAGCGAGGCTGGTGTGCTCTGTAACCGATGAAGACGGCCCAGAAACACACTTTGATGAATTAGGTACATGGATGTGAGATTAAGAAATGTTTTTTGAAAAAGAGTTTGTAAAGTTTATTTTAATAACCTCTCAAAAGAGGGTGTATTTTCCATGAATGCTTTTAGCATAAATAATCTGCCAATTTGAATGAATGATCCAGACACTGTTCATAAATTTCCTTAAGTGTTTTTTAAATATGTTTTGTCTCTGAGTGCACTACTGAGACATTTAGTTCATTGAATTCACCATGATATATAAAGAAGTGTGTGCGTGTGTGTGTGTGTGTGAGAGAGAGAGAATGAAAGATGTAATTGCATAATTTACATATGAATAATATATTTTTGCTTATCTGAAAGACTATGCATTTTATATATATTTAAATTTTAATATTCTGATTTGAAATCAGTTGGTATGAGAATGGAGCTATATATTTTAATAGTTACTGAGCACAATCAAGGTTGGTTGGGACCATGTCAAAGTAGAAATGATAGACATGCTCTCTATTCTTAGTCCTCCTTGGTGACCCTGGGATTAAGTATTCTCAGCATGTGTGACTTGAAGAGGGTGACACTTTCCAGGTCAAATAAGACTAACAATCTTATTCCTTTCTACCAAGGAACAGTTCTCTTTTTAATCAGAATAACTTGATATACATCATAGTGTCATGTTTACTAAGTGCCATTTAGAAATAAATTTTATTTTGCTTTAATCCATTAAAATGTAAAATGCTGGCTATTCTCACATTTTGAGGCAGATGATGAGGTAAGCAATAAAAATGCATTACAATATAGAAAAATCTGGTTCTAGCAGTTGTACAAACCGGAATAGGTAGCTGAACTCTTCAAAAGCCAGCCAGCGTATTGATCATAGAAACAAAAGTCTTTGTATCAGCTTTTTTTTTTTTTTTAAGATTTTATTTATTTATTTGACAGAGAAAGATCACAAGTAGGCAGAGAGGCAGAGAGAAGAAGGCTCCCCACTGAGCAAAGAGCCCAATGCGGGGCTCTATCCCAGGACCCTGAGATCATGACCTAAGTGGAAGGCAGTGGCTTAACCCTCTGAGCCACCCAGGCACCCCTGCATCAGCTTTTCTAGAAGAAAGTTCCAAGTGTTACTTTTGTGTTATAACCTACTCATACATTATATTCCCCAAATTCTTTGCAAGTATGTTTATGTTTTAATGACTTAGGGTATTTCAGTCTTACCTGGTTTTTTTAGGGAAAGCCAGACAGTTTAGCCTTTTGTTCACATATGGAAAGGCTTCTCTTTATTAATTTATTGCTTAAGAAGTCCTAAGTTCATTGTGAATTTGAAATAAACACATCTTTCTTTGTATTTCCCAGCAAGAATTTTAATTTGCAAAAGTGTCACTAAATTCAGATTTTTCTTTTAACTGTAACAGTTGATTGTTAACTAAGGGTTCCCACAAGAAATCTACTTCCAGGTTCTCATATGTGTTACTGAACCAAACTACCTATAAGTTTGGCTTTGCCTTAATATACTTTAAACTTTTTGTCATTAGGGGAATTATTGATTAAATTAAACTACCACTAGCTCTTTTGACCATAAACCCCCCCCCCAAAAAAAAAAGTCTTATTTTATATAAAGAAAAAAAGTCATGTTGAAAGAGTTTTCTTTAAAAAAAAAAAAAAAAAAAAAGAGTTTTCTTCCACATTCTAGCTTCTAACCTTAGGTCAAAAAAAATTGTAATTTATAATACTTTTTAAATTTAAAAAAGTGACATATTATCCTTAAAGGACATTTAGAAAATGCAGAAAAAAGGGGCATCTGGGTGGCTCAGTCCGGTAAATGTCCATCTTGTGATTTTGGCTCAGGTTGTGATGTCATGGGTCCTGATCTTATGGTTCCTGAGACGGAGTGCCCCTTGGGCTCCATATTCTATGGGGAGTCTGCTTAAGATTCTCTTGTTCTCCTTCTGCCCCTCCCCCCACTTGCACACTCTCTCTAAAATAAATAAATAAATCTTTAAAAGAGAGAGAAATGCAGAAAAAAGAAGACAATATTTCTATATTTCTGCTAACCAGAGACACTCACTGGTGATCTTATTGTATTGTGGTGTATAGGTTTATGGTTTACATGGTTCCACTCTATATTATATACCACTGTGCCTTGTCCATTTAATATTACTTCATTAGCATGGTTTCCATAAATTTGCAGTTTTTATAAACCACTTTGTGTTTGTATAATATTTTATTTAATTTACTCTATTATGTGCGTGTCATTGAGTTCGTTTAGTCATTTCCAGATTATAATGATGCTGCCAAAATACCTATCTCAATAATACTTTTCATAGTTGAAATTATTTTCTTAGGGTAAAATTTTAAAATACATTTAATATTTGGGAACTTTAAAAGAGTGATGTTTTCCTTTTATAGAGGATGTGTTTCTACTTGAAACTGATAATCCAAGGACAACACTAGTGTATGGCATTTTTACAACATCAAGGTAATTATTAAACAATTACAGCTTATGGATTAAACAATAAACTTTATTGAGTAATAGTAATTATTACAAAATATTCTTTTCAAATTTTAATTTTATATAACATTCAGGATGTAATCATCCTGTTTTACTACTTTTGCTTGATTACCAAAATATGTTTAAGCTGAACTAACACTTTCAAAATAGGTTTGAACAGTGTTTATGATGACTATATGCTATTTTTCTCAAAGAAAGGAAAACATGAATGATGATGCAGAAAGTATGTAAGCTATTTTGTTTTAAGGAAGTAAGTGGAAGACTAATGTTTCACCTAAAACTTTTGGTATTTCTATTAAAATAAATTTTACTTCTGGAGCAATCTAAAATGATGACTATTCAGAAACTAATAAAATACTGCACTAATTTTCATGTTCCATATGACGGACGGTATTTCATATATTTGGAGATAGGTTTAATGTTTTGTAACTTCTCTGGGATATCCAATCCCAATTGTCATATGTTTCCAGACAATTGCCATTTTCTCACCCTTTCCTAGAGATGCCTCTGTTTACTCATTTTACACTGGAATGTTACTCAGAATGCAACACAGTACTCCAGCTGTGACATGGCCAATGCAGAATACAATGGGTCCCTTTTATGAGACCATCAGTTATAAAGCAGAAACTTAAAGATTTTAGCATTCTCTTCCAGTGGGGCAAGCACAGCATAATCGTAAACTGTAATGGGCCCTTCAAAGTAACAGAAAATCACAGAAATATTGATTATAAATCATACTTACACTTGCCCTATGAAACTTGTAAAAAGTTGTTTTTCAGGATGGGCAGTTTAACTCCTGCTCTAACAGAGAAAGTAGTCTTGACTTAATCCACAAGGAATTGAACAAAGTGAAAAGAACCAAATTCTTTTTTTTTTTTTTAAGATTTTATTTATTTATTTGACAGACAGAGATCACAAGTAAGCAGAGAGGCAGACAGAGAGAGAGGAGGAAGCAGGCTCCGCATGGAGCAGAGAGCCTGACATTGGGCTCGATCCCAGGACTCTGAGATCATGACCTGAGCTGAAGGCAGAGGCTTTAACCCGCTGAGCCACGCAGGTGCCCCCAAGAACCAAATTCCTAAGAAGAAAATGTTGTCCCCAAAAAATATTTCTACAGTGTTTGTTTTTTCCTAGTAGCTTTTTGAAAAATTCAAAATTGTCATTTCTGACCAGTGATGCTAATGATTATCTTGTTTTTTCCAATGGGCATCTAAGTTTTCCATTAAGCATCTGATTTAGGAGATATATATAAGTCACAATGTTTGTTTCAGCCAATCTGCCTTAGTAACAACAGAAATAGTCTTTAGTAAGGAACCAAACAAATTCTATGAGATTTTATTGACAAAGTTAATGTAATGAATCTCTTTCAGAATCTATTGTTTTCTTCTGTTACTAACAGGGAAAATACAGAGACTATGACAACAGACTTTTCTAGCTACTCTTTAGGATACATGTAGGAACATTCTCACATTAAAATAATCTTAAGGCAAAGAGATACCATTTTCCCTTAATGAGATTTATTTCTCTGAGTTAAATTATGATAGATTGTATTGATGGTGACTTAGAATTGAAACTCATACTTTTTAATAAATCTTCAGTTTATTTTTTCTTATTAAGATAACTAGTTAGAAATTTCTTTGACTTGTCCTATATTTTGGGGACATTGGTGACTCTTTTATAACTTATTACTGCCTACTACCTCCATGAATGAATTAAATGTTTTGATGTTTTCTGTGTCAATGGCTTATTTCAAAATAATAGAAGTTTTTTAGCTTTATAGTGTGTATTGTAGCTTTCAAGTTTTCTATAATGAATTATATCAACTTTTATCATAAATTTTATCTGTTTTTTAAAATTGTATTTAAAAGTTAAAAAAATAAGAAAATAGATCTCTTTCTGTTTGTTTTTTTAGCTCGGTTTTTAAAGGATCAGCAGTGTGTGTGTATCATTTATCTGATATACAGACTGTGTTTAATGGGCCCTTTGCCCATAAAGAAGGGCCAAATCATCAGCTGATTTCCTACCAGGGTAGAATTCCATATCCTCGCCCTGGAACTGTAAGTATCCAGGAATCTTTCTTTATTATTTTGGTTTTTAGAAAATATAATTTAACAAGATATGAATATCATGTTCATGTTTATTAAATACAGCCATAGACCAATTGATACACTCACTATAATTTTTCACGTCACTTGGGACTTTACAAATATAGCACCCTCTATAATTTTTTTCTACGTACTATTACTAATAAAATCTCTTTTAGACTTAAAGACAACTGGATATATGAAACAGGACAGAGATATTTCCTAATTTTATTTGCATAAAAGCCATAGCTTGGAAAGTGTTAACATTTTGGTGTCAGCCTGAAAGAATTTGAATGGTAGTTGCTTTTAGCAGCTCTTCCTGATATTAATGAATCTTACCTATTTTAATAAAGGAATAACCATATAAGAATTAATTTAGAGATAAAATATATATGGATCTTTGAATTTTAAGGGATATATGAAAAATTATATGCTGTGTATTTCTCAAAGAAAGAAAATAGTATGTGTAAATAAACACAATGAAAGTGATGTTATAGTTCAATAAAATATTTATGAACTATATAGTTCTGAGGTATACGGTATATTAGCAATATTAAGAAGTACATTGAAAGCTAACGTTTCTAGCTGAAGTTATAGACGGTACACTCACAGATTGGAATTGAACTTTTCCTAGGACAACAATGATCATAGTCCTACTATTTGTTTTACATTTGGCCCCTTGTAATGCTTTATTGAATTCTAGAATATTGATTAGTTTTTATCTCTATAAAATTTCATAGTGTACACTGAAAAGAGACAATCAAGAGGAATATAATTTTCAATTGACTATCAAGAGGAATATAATTTTTTTGTATTTTTGCATTTCATAGAATATGGTTATATTTATAAACTGGAGTGGATCTGAGTAAAAAAGAATGTTTTCATGGAAAATAATTAAAAGATAATTGTTAAAATATTATTTTCCTAAAATCTTTCTCCTTTTTACTTGAATATGAAATTTCCTCCACCAAAATTCTTTCAGATATATTCATCCCACATAATTTTTACCAATTGTTGATTCACTTTATTTTATGTGTTATTATTAGAGTTTATTTACAGTGTATTATTCAGTCCCTTATTTTTTTCATCGTCTTAAATTATACTGCTGTCACATTTCTTTTAAAAAATAGGAAAAATAGTTTGCTAAGCCTTTAAACCTAATTTATTCAAAAATAAAAGAGGTCACATTTGGTTCCCTGGCTAAGAAGCTCAAAGATTAATCATTGATAGATCTTTTACAGGAACAATTAACTTTTAATTAACTGGAAAGATTATCATCCTTGCTCTGTAGCTGTGAAAGAATTAAATTTTAAAACGCCACACTTAATCATGGCTGGGGACAAAGTCCTATTATACAATTCACGGTCTCCTTCTACATTATCTCTTTTCAATGCTCATAGCTCAAGAGAAAGTGAAAAAAATAATTATTTGGTGTAACACAAGGAAGATATCAATAGATATACTGATCTTAGGGTACCTCAAGTTGGGATGTGTTGAATAAGAAGCAGAGATTACATAAGAGGAGGCAAAGGGAAGGGGAAGGCAAACCACTTCCGAATCCCATTACAACTCACGGCTCTTTATTTCATTCAGTGTATCTCCGGCACTCCCAGGTGACTCACTGATAATCTGTTCAAACTAAATCTTCTTCTTGAGAATTATTTACTGTTTGAAGTTGACCAAGTCATTGCTTCATCTTAATACAGAAAATTAATGATTGTGATTGTATATGCTTTCATGAATTGTTCTTTTTAACAACATACATATATAGGAACAGCTGGGTTTGTAAACCCAACAAAATTCTGTTTTCCCCCAAGTATTACCTTAAGGTAAATTTCCCAGATGAATAAAAACAGATAAATGAGAGCCCAGGCTCATTGGTTCAGGTTTGAGGCCTCAGAGCCTCAGTGAGTATATGCGGGAGCTAGTTTATACCCAATTTACAAGAGCGAATTGTATGTGCCTCATCTCAAGTAAGGATTCACAGTACTAACTTGAGATCAGCATGGTGAGAATAGTTACAGTCTGGAAACTGACAAGTATTACAATTCAGGGAATTTTTTTTTCCTGAAGAAAAGCTACTCCTGTTCCTACCCCTCATCAAGACTCTTCATCAAAATGACAGTTCAAAAAGACTCTCAGGAATCATACTGAGAAAACCACTCACGTCGAATAGCAATTATTCTACATAAAATGTGGGAATAGATAAAAACCCTTTTAGTATAACAAAATAATGTTGAATTAGAAAATGCTGCTAACAGTCCCACTTTTCACGATTTCCAAGCTCCTAAGAATAAGCTTTTTTTTTTTTTTTTTTCTGTTGTAAAGTAGTGTGGTATAAGCCAGGGCTTAGTAACACACATCTGGAGCTGACACTGTGAAAAAAAAGGGAGTAGTCAGGCCTTGAGACATATTTCTATAATGTGGTTTCTTACATCTGGTGCTGAGACCAGAGCAGCTCCCTTAAATAAAAAAAATTGTCAGATGAGTGATCCTTAGGGAGGGAAACAGGCAGGGTGGAGGAAGACCTCTGGAACTCCTTCTGGAAAGCATACCTCCCAGAAGATCTGGTCCCTCCACCCTTCCCTGAGCAACACACAAGGAAGTCTCAGCTGTCTGACTCACAGTGGCCAGCGTCTATCTTTTTCCTAGGCTTCCAGGGTTTCGTATCCCACTGATGTAGCAGGAAGACCTACAGCCAAGTGACCCAGAGCATTCCCTCTTCTTTAGGGCTAAAAATGTTACTTCTGAAGTCCTCCCATGAAGCATCAACTGTGATTACTCTACTTTATTTCCCTATGCAGTCGTCCAGTTGCTGGGTCAATCTCATAAATCCATGACTGGATTCTTAACGAAATGACAGGGGCAGGGATTGTCTACCCTCATTCAAGTGTTCCCTGTAGGTGATTCTTTTAAAGCCAGGTTGATGGCAATGTTAGCAAACTGCCCCAACTAGCAAACCCAAGTCATTGGGAAGAAGCCTGCCAATTGTGTCATAATGTTTTTCCATAAGTAATTCAAGTTTGTGGAAGAAACAAGACACCTTTGGTATGTTGCAAAGGGCGGCCAAAGACTGCATATTCTCTCTGTGGCTGAGCTAACACATGACATTATTCTGTTGCAACGTGTATAAAGCTTCCATAGAAAATTATTTTTGCTTATACACTTCTGTTTAAAGCAGAACCTAATAGAAGTGTTCTGTTTTAATGTCTATTTATAAGTGGACTAGAACCATTTGCATTCATCGTTGTGCCTGGTACCTGGTGCAGCAAAAGGACATGGAAAATCTGTGACCCACTTAGTGAATGATGGCCAGAAAAAGAATTTTATTGCTGACACTTTTGTTGATTCTGTGTATCTTTTGGTGATTCTTACACTAGAAATATTTCTAGTCTTCACAGATGTTTAAAACATTGTTAGGGAAGTTTACAATAAAATTAAGTACATAAAGGGTATAGACCTGAAAAATGCAATATATGTTGTTTCATATCATTATTCAAGACCCATGAATAAAGTAGACAATAAATACTATTGAAGTTTAGGGGAGAGAGAGACTGTCGTGGGACAGCCTTGTGTAGAGAAGGCATATAAAAATAGGAAACCGAGCTTGCCCCAAAGGCAGTCAGATTTGGATAACTTAGGTGGGGAAAGAATAATATTCCAGAAAGGCTACAGCTTATATTATAAGGCAAAGATAGAAATTAATAAGTGAGTTCTAGAAGCTCTGCCTGAACTAGCAGGAATGGAATAGAGCACTCCTGTCAGCAATGGTGGATAAATGGAGGTAAAATGAGGATCAACTGGTATATAAGTACAACTCCTCAGCTATGTAAATCTTTGGGCTTTAAATAAAGGGCCTAGATTATCAAAGGGCCTAGATTATCAAGCATGAGCTCAGTTTCTCTGAGAATACAAGTTCCAAAGACCAGTGCCAGAAACTACCACAGATTCTGGAATGCCATTTATTTATGTTCTTAAATTTATCCATACACCACTCAGCTTGCAAGTGTTTAGGTCAAGCTCCCCTTGACCATGCCCGTCACTCCTTCTCTGAGTAGTTTTGTTTTTATTTTCTGGAGTCTTTAACCTCAGTTCCTACCTCTTTCTTCCACTTTGTGCTCTGTGATCCAGCAATGTCCCAGAAATTATAGTTTCCTAAATATTCCAATTTTTTTTTCTATCTCTAAACCTTTTCACCAACCCAGAGAGCCTTAAGTTCTCTTCTAGTCTGAATTCATTTAAAAAATATTGGATCTTATGCATATATGGCAATTGATATGAACCAAGATTGTTATTTATCTTATATTTTTATAATTTATTATCTTATAAATTATGTGTCTTATATTTGTCTGAATTTATTATTATATACCTTGATATTTTACTTTGAATATGCCCGTCTTCCTTACTAGAATACTTATGTCTAGAAGATAATGGTGACTTCTTCTTCTCTCCCCCACTGGGCACATCAAAATGCTTTTTGAATAAAAAGTATCCAAAGAATAGCTATGTGAATTAGTAAATGAATATATTAACATTTTTCTAAAGATTTTTAATTTTTTAATTTATTTGACAGAGATCACAAATAGGCAGAGAGACGGCCAGAGAGAGGGGGGGGAAACAGGCTCCCCGCCGAGCAGAGACCCCCGAATGTGGGGCTCGATCCCAGAACCCTGGGATCATGACCTGAGCCAAAGGCAGAGCCTTTAACCCACTGAGCCACCCAGGTTCTCCTGAATATATTAATATTGGAAACTAGGACCATATATGTGAGATTTAGGAGCATCAGAGGATGGCAAATGTCAAGGATACCTAAAAATAGGAAAGAAATTTGGTTGAGGGCAACAATTGCTGATACTTCCTTAACATGGCATTGTTATTGTACCTAGCATTTCACCCAACACTTTAGTAATCAAAACACTTAAAATGTCTTTACTCAAAAAAGGAGTCTTATCACTGCTTGATAAACAGAAAACTAGAACTGGAAAAAAACATCTTAAAGGAGAAGGTTAACCCGAACTACTTAATGACTATTTGTAGAGCTCAGTCAAC
The DNA here is from genome assembly GCF_964662115.1 of Mustela nivalis. Classification (NCBI taxonomy): domain Eukaryota; kingdom Metazoa; phylum Chordata; class Mammalia; order Carnivora; family Mustelidae; genus Mustela; species Mustela nivalis. The sequence goes on from NC_139031.1 coordinate 79,381,685, forward strand.
CTTCTGAAGAATGAGACACCAGCCTCATTCATGGACAGAGGCTTTATTTTATGGCAGTATGTGGATATTGTATTATCTTGAGATTTCAGTACACATGCTTTTACATATCACAAGGAGACGGAGAAGTTAATTGCATCTTATTTATTCTTGGTAACGTTAACACTGAACAAATTCACAAGTCCAGATAGAGACTCTCCAAACAGTAATCCATTTTTGTTCTTGTCACCATCATTGTCACCCATCCTGTGTCTTATCTGCCAAGTTTATGCCACAAATCAATGGAAAAAATTAATTATTGTCAAAAAGGCTTCTTTTGTATTTTTGAAAATACTCCTGCCAGGAAACACTGATTTCTAAGCAAGAAGTTCATAAAACAAAAGTCCCAAATTCAAATTCCATTTGAATGAATATAAAGTAACTGATTTGAGTTAATTTGTGTGGGTTACCTATTTAATAAGTTCACTTTTGAGCACATGAGACATAATTTTTAACCGAATTTAAATTAACTAATACCCAGAAACTAACACACTTACAATTTAATAACCTTATCACACATGAAAATAAATGCTAACTGGAAATTATATAAATTGCCTAGTAATATATGCTAACTTTGGATCTTTCTGGAACTTACAAATGAGAATGTTTGCAAATATTTAAGGAGACATCTCAGCTTAGCAAACCATAATTAGTGGTGTTTTATGAGGAACTGGATTGCCCATGCGTTTGTTCTTTCCATTTTTTCATTCAGTGAGCAATGCATTTCCCTTTTTCCACTTGGTGTGAGGAATGAGGATAGAGAACACCCATAATTCTACACTTTGCAGAAGTATGGGACACATCCATCATTTTAGAATACCCTCAGATGAAATTCTTTGTCCCTCTTTGGGTTTTTTTGTGGGCAATTTATAAACATGTATATTTAAATATAATGCTTTTTCCTAAAAGAAAAACACATGAGCCCCAGATGAAAGTCACTTGATGGGATAATGAATCAGAGGCTTACTTTTATTACTTGTCTCATTTTCTCTCCTCAGTGAAGTCATTTAATTGCTCCCTGTGCCTTTCTATAAAAAAAAGCACTGTATTTACTGGTCCTGTAAAAAGTCCTCGTAATGTTAACTGGTCAAAGTGAGTCTAAAAATTGCATTCAGTATAATACAGTCTAAGTGAAAGAGGCAGCATTTGTAATTTGCTAAGAGTTATTTGCAAACACGGGTCTGCCCAACGATACTGGTCCAGAGGCACTAACATTGTGGGTTAGCTATTGAAAGGATTTAACCTAGAGGTTGCCATCTTTTTGGGGTCCCTAAAGTTGTTTTTCTTTTTTTTTTACATTGAGTTAGCATTATAATTTTGGTAGATTTCGCATAAAGCTCCACATTTCTATCTTCTGTTGAAATCTCGCCACATTAGGCTAATATTCTTGCACAGAAGCAATCACCTAGAAATGAGTGTTCATTGCCAGTTTTAAATAATACGCAACTTTCCAGTTTGTTATGTCCCTGTTCCATCCTACGGTTTGCCCAGATGCCGTACCCATTGCTGTTGATCAGAAAGTTTGCTTTGTTCCCTTCCTTTAGTTTCTACCTCTCTTAAGAGAATAAATAAAAATTAGAACAGAAGTGCTTTTCTTTCAAGAAAATATGACAAAGCATTTTTGCTTTTGAAAGTGGAAATATTGTCAGGTATTTAATAGGGTTACACAGATAATGTGTATATGTGTTAAAGATTATACCTAACAGTTTCACTTGTATAACTTAGCACTTGGATCCTATTAATGGATAAGTTTGAGTTCTAAGCTTCAGCAGCTCCTAGCCTACCGCTGAGCTTGGCCTCGGATGCCCTATAAATGGAATCTTCTCCCCAGAAGCCCTTGTCATGCCTTCTTTCCAGAACTGCTGAAGTTGTCCAGCATTCCTTTTTCAGATCTTGTTATTGCTTTCTAGCTGCCTCTTTGAACTCAATGTTCTGAATCTTGCCTCTCCTGGCAGAATTGAGGCTCTTGTTTCATACATCCCCTGTACCAAAATTGAATGCCAGATATAACAGAGTAATTCACTCATTAATTACTCTTTGTTGAATATCTACTATTTGTCAGCTTTGGTATAGGTCTAAGAGTGAAACAGTGAACAAAATATATACCCAGTTAAGGTCAACACGTAGCTTACATTCTAGAGGGAGAAACAGACAAAAAAACAGACAAGCAACAAATCATAATATAGAGTTAGGTAAATAGAGCTGTGAAGAAGAATAAAGCAGGTTAAGGAGATAGAGAGTGGAGATGGAGATGGGGTATATTATATGTGTCACCACCTTTAAAGAAGTAACTTTTGAACTGAGAGCTAAAGGAGGTAACAGGGAAAACCATGGAACTGTCTGGATAAGCGTATTTCAAATGGGGCAAGTGCCAAGGTCCTGGAGGGGGAGCAGTGAGAACTATTCTGGTAATGATAGAGGCAGACCAGAAATACAAGGGTTTCTAGTTCATGCTAAGCTGTTGAAATTTTATTCTAAGAGTAATAGAAGTCACAGGAGTCTTTTCTAGAAGGAAACTATCAGGTCTCATTTACCACACCCAGTCCATGCCCAAACTTTGGAGATCCCTCTTCTGGGAGGAGGGAATCAGGTGGAATAAAACTCTTGCACATTAGAGTTCTGACTGAATTTGATAATGATGATGTATTTTAGCCAGTAATAGCATTAGATTATATCCACAAGATTTTTTTTTTTCTTTTTTCCCTAGTAACACTGCCAGCGGCACAGAATAAGAACAGAAAAGTGATGTGTGGAAAGGCTAAATGGCATCAACTGCTCTCTGAAAACAAATGGAATTAGGATCAGTGGGCTTAGCCTTGCTCTAGTGGTCAAACTGTGTATCTTTTTAAATAATTTTCTGTAGATAGTTGCATAGTCATGCTGCTTTCTCCTCAACAGATAGCAAATACAGATGGTCCCCACTAAGGATAGTTCATCTTTTGGTTTTTCTGACTTTATGATGGTGCAAAAGCAATACACACCCAGCAGAAGCTGTTCTTTGAGTACTTAATCTTGATCTTTTCCGAAGCTGGTGATTTGTGACATGATCCTCTCTCCTGATGCTGGGTTGGGCAGTGAACTTCAGCTCCCAGACATCCACAAAGGTCAACAAGCCATACACTTACCACCATTCTGTTTTTCACTGTTAATACAGTATCCAATAAATTATTCAACACTTTATTGTAAAATAGGCTTTGTGTTACATGATTTTTGTCTAATTGCAGGCTAATATAAGTGTTCTGAGCATGTTTAAGGTGGGCTCAGCTAAGCGATGATGTTTGATAGCTTAAGTGTATCAAATGCATTTTATAAACTTACAATATTTGCAATTTATGATGGCTTTATCAGGATTTAAACCCATCATAAGTTGAGGAGGATCTGTATTTACAACAACTTAAGCTTCTAAGTATGTTGAAAAGTAGAGGCCTTTGGTTATCACTAAAATAAAGTAACTCTTTACTATTTCTCTTTTAAAATATTTTATTAGTGTCCAGGAGGAGCATTTACACCCAATATGCGGACCACTAAGGAATTCCCAGATGATGTTGTCACTTTTATCCGGAACCATCCTCTCATGTACAATTCTGTCTACCCAATCCACAGAAGGCCTTTGATTGTTCGTATAGGCACTGACTACAAATACACCAAGATAGCTGTGGATCGAGTGAATGCTGCTGATGGTAGATACCATGTCCTCTTTCTCGGCACAGGTAATTATTTGAGCTCAAACTATACTCTAATGTGTAACAGAAGAGCATAAGAGGTAAGGACTATAATATTGGAACCAGAGACTTCAGTGTTGATGTCTGTTGGACCCTCACTGAGATATTTAATTTCTCTGTGCCTGTTACCACAGCTGTAAAACGGAGTTAATGAAATACATTATTTCATAGGGTTATTGTGAGGAACAAATATTGAAGGAATTGTGAGGAATTAATATATGAAATCACCTGGAACAGTCCCTGGCACATATTATAGTGAAATACAATGATTATGAGCCAAATGAAAGGATGGGAAGAAATTTTAAGCATGGGTAGTGTTTCTCTCAACTGAAGCAAATTCTGCAACTTTTTAATAAATACATGGAACCATTTTCCAGTTTTAATGATAATGATAGATAGTTCTAGGTAACATTTAAAAGTAAATTTAATTAAAAAAAAAAAGACAGCTTTTTAAGAAATATTTATGTTAGTATTTTAATACACTCACAATTGTAGTTTGCCAATTTAATAGACAAGTTGGGTGAAAAATACTCTTGTTTAGAGATCTACATGAATGTAGAAAGGCTGACTTTATAGCAGTGGTTCTTAAAATGTGTTCCCCAGACTAACAAAATCAATGTTACTAAAGAAGTTGTTAGCAATTCAAAGTTTAGGGGTCCAATCCAGGAACGCTAGGGATAAGATCCAGCCATCTGTGTTTTAACAAGCCCTCCAGGTAGCTCGATATACACTAAAGTTTGAGAAGCACTACTCAAGAGAAAAAAACTCTAGTTTGCCAGTCAGGCGGTAGTTAGTATCTTTCACACATTCCTGACCACCTTGCAAGAAGTGATGAAATCTCTTTAAACATTTTCTTTTTTTAAAGATTTTATTTATTTATTTGACAGACAGAGATCACAAGTAGGCAGAGGCAGGCAGAGAGAGAGAGAGAGAGGGAAGCAGGCTCCCTGCTGAGCAGAGAGCCCAATGCAGGGCTCAATCCCCAGACCCTGAGATCATGACCTGAGCTGAAGGAAGCGGCTTAATCAGAACTACTTTATGAAATTAAAGCTCTACTAGCTTAAGAAAGAGATATAAGATGTGTCTGTAAACCTCATTATAAGATTTGCAGTCGTGCAACAGGTATTCTGAGCTAAGAAATGAATTGCACTCAGACCTCAATCAATTTAAGATGTGGATATTTCTTCTTGGCTAAATAGTAATTTCAAAGTGTACCTTTCTTATGAAATTCTTATTTTGGTCTTCCTTAAAACCCCAGACCTGAATCTCTCACTCCCATAATTTCAGCTTGTATTGGTCTGAGGTTGAGAATTTGCTGACGTGTACTCCTTGGTATCCTCTTTACACTTGGACAAATTGGTGTTTTCACTGATCCTCTCTTTGCTTGCCCCACACCTGAGAAATAATCCTTCCTTCCCAGACTAACCATTCTCTAGTGTGTTCTCAGTTTTATCTTTTCCTGCCATTTCCAAGACCTTTCTTTATCAGCTATATTCTTACTGGCTTTATTTGTTCATTTCTCTACTGTATCCTTGGCCTAGAAACCTTACACCAGGATACAGAACTCAACTACACCTTGACCCATTGCTCACCCTCTGCTAGCCTGCTGATTTTGCCAAGGTCTTCAATGTCCTCATCATAAGAAAATCCAATGACCTTTAACCGCTGAGATACCTCCATCTCCTCTTTGCATCGTTTGGTAGTGTAGAATCGCTCTTTACCTGTTGCTTCAGACACAAGTAATGTAATTTCCTTCTCAGTTTCTCTCATCAGCCCAGCTTCCTCCTGCTTGTCAGCATAGGTATCCCCTGAGATTCTGTCCACAGCCCTCCTGTTTTTACATATTCTTTGGCCATCTCACCTATTTATTTGGTTTTAATTATCTGTGATGTACAAACAAATCCCACATCCCTAATTGTTGTCATTTCCTGAATTCAATATTTGCATTTACATCTTACTTGTTTTTTTTGTATTTTATTTTACTATTTAAAACATTTTTTCAAAGTTTTTATTTTAATTCCAGTTAGTTAACGGTGTTAGTTTCAGGTGTATAACAGAGTGACTCAATACTTCCACACATCACCCTGTGCTCATCACAAGTGCATACTTTAATCCCCGTCCCCCACCAACCTCTCCACTGGTAACCATCAGATTATTCTCTATAACTAAACGTCTATTTCTTGCTTTGATTCTCTCTCTCTCTCGTTCATTTGCTTTTTTGTTTTGTTTCTTACATTCCACATATGAGTGAAATTATATGGTATTTGTCTTTCTCTGTCTGACTTACTTCACCTAGCGTTATACCCTAGCTCCATACACATCATTGCAAATGGCAGGATTACATCCTTTTTGATAGCTGAGTAATATTCCATGGTATATGTACCATCTCTTCTCTATCCATTCATAAATCAATGCACAGTTGGGCTGCTTCCATATCTTGGCTATTGTGAATAATGTTGCTATAAATATAGCGGTGCATATATTCCTTTGAATTAGTGTTTTTATATTCTTTTGGTAAATACCCTCTAGTGCAATTGTTAGATCATAAGGTGTTCTATTTTTAACTTTTTGAGGAAACATCACATTGTTTTCCACAGTGGTTGCATCAGAGTGCATTCTCACCTAACAGTGCTCTGAGTGTTCCTTTTTCTCCACATCCCTGCTAACATCTGTGTTGTTGATTTACATCTTACTTTTAGGTAACAAAATTTGTGAACTCCTTAATATTTCAAACATCATGCTTCAGACTCAGTTTATGCACTCCCAAGACTTTAGAACCAGTGCTTAATCCAGTCTCCCATATTATGTATTTTTACTACATGCTCCTTTCAACATTCAATTTCTTCATGATATGTAATTTCTCTGTAGGCATATCACCATGTCTGGTAAGCTCAATAAATTTTTGTCAAGATGAATTGAAAATCATGATTATATCCATTGCTATTCATATAATGAAATGAATTCATAACTGTTTGCAAAAGCTCATCTTCATTTTGCATATAAACTGTGTTCTCCAAAGATATAACCTCCATATGGATGACTTCGAAGAGTTGCTCTTAGCCTTGGCTGGGATTATCTGGCATGGAGATTGCATTTTTAAAAAAATTCCTGAAGTGAAGTGGTAATTTTAGAGTCATACTTTCCCCTAATATCTCATATTACTCATAAAAAGCAAGCTTGCTTGCTTGCTTGCTTGCTTTCTCCTTTTGGAACTTGTGTTAAATGTGAACTCTGATGTCATCGTCGCGTGGTGTCTCATGAAGGTTTGCATAAAATATGTAGATTTAGTGGATGGAATTTTCAAGTCTTTATAAACTGTGTGGCAGTGTTTATTCAGATAGAAGGCTGTAAGACACATACTTATGCATAAATTCTTTGGCTTTTCTTACCCTATAAGTATCTGGCACCTTTACATAGACTTTTTGTGTTGGTATTTAAATATTTGTGTCATTTTGAAAAACAGTATTTAGGCATATGTTTTTAACTGTACTGGGAAGCTTCCTTAATGACTGCTTACAAAGCCACATGAGTCTCTGAAAGACTCGATTCTAATAGGAAAGTACATACTATGACAATCCCCCCACCAACAGCATCTTTGTGAAGAGACGCTAACTAACTGAACCATTGAATCTTATCCTCATGGTCATATCAGACTGTACAAGAATTTAAAAGCAGGGATTTCCGTTTACCTGAAACTCTAACAGCCAGTATATTGGTATAAAATATTTGCTGCCCAAGTAGTTCTTGTATTGCTGGTGAAATTTCTTCAAAAGAGGGTTCCCTGTGCTTATTAGCTACTAAAAGTGAATAGAATTGCCTTTTCTGAAATGGAGCTTGGGAGAATTACAGGTCACCGCTCCCAAGAATTTCTTAGCACTATGTATCTAAATGTCTTAAGAAGGGCATAATATGTCATGGTGTTACCAAATTCCTCACTGCCAGAGGAATCTGGCACTCATTAGGGAAGCTTCCCTGTACAGTTAAAAACAGCTTTTCAGCTGTTATAAGTAAATAATAATGTTCCAGCCCTTGCCATGAGGCAAGCTTCTCTCATCACTTCCTTCTCTCTTTACCATTTGGAAATATCATAAGAATTCAATGAAGACATTAGTTGTCAAAGAAGATGTCATTAAAAAACAAACAAAAAAGAACAACAAAAAGTAAGTAAAATAAAAATAAAAAAATAAAACAAACAACTTACATGACAGCTAATTGGAACGCAAATAAGATGTCATGTAACTGTATTCACTTTGAATATTATGAACAGTTCTGTAGTGCTCAGAATCTCCACGGTAGTTACATAGGCCCAATGCCTGCAAACCATTATAGTTAGCCCCTTACAGTGGACTGTTAGACCAGCTGAATTTAAGAGGCTGGTAGTCTGACCCTCCACTCTCCCGGTACTATTTCCTTATACTTTGTGCATTGCCAGATGCAAAGGTAGACAGATGATACATAGATAGATAGATAATAAATAAATAAAAGAAAAGGGGGAAGTAAGGAAGATGAAAGAGAAGAAAGAAGGGAAGAAAGAAAGATAATCTGAGCTTTGTCTTCTTATGTTTTATTTCCTAGAGTTTGCATTATTAATGTCCAACCTAGGAGTTAGCAAACTACAACCTGGACCAAATCTAGCTCACTGCATGTATGGTACATAAGCTAAGAATGTTGTTTTATACTTTTAAATGATTGGGGAAAAAACGAACAATATTTCATGAGCACTGAAAATAACAAGATTTGGAGATTATCATATCCATAAATAAAGTTTTATTAGAATATGGCCACATTCATTCTTTTACATTTTGTCTGGGGCTGCTTTTGTGCTACAGTGCCAGGTTGAGTAATTGCCACAGAGACTGTTTAGCTCCCAGAGTCTAAAATATTTGTTACTTGGCCTTTTAGAGAAAAAAGTTTGCTGACGTTGTTTTGTCTGATAGTTGGATAATTTTAGAAAAATGAAGACTTCTTGAAGAAGCTATTTTCTAATATGTAGATATAAACAGGAATTCATAATGTTGCCCAAAATAAATATTTCTCCTTTTATCTTGAGTAAAAAATATTCTGCTGTTCTATTAAAACTTAAACTAGAAATTAACTTAATTACATTCCCATTCATTCCTGCTATGACCCTCTAAAAAAGATCTCATGTTGAAAAACAAAAAATGTATTTTCCAGTCAGTGTTTCGTTTTATTCGGTAGCATTTGCTGATGTTTTGTAGTGTGTGTTGCTTTGTTTTGTGTTTTTAGTTCTTGGTATTGGTGCTGTGCTTGGTATTAGTGCTGGGTATTTGTGTGATCCTCACTCCCCTGCCTCCTTTTTTTCTTAATCTTTAGGAAAGGCTGTAAAACAGCAGGCCAGAGCTCTCATAGGATTAACGTTTCTATTTTAACTTTGCTACCTACTGCTTACATCCAGGCCATTTGTTCAGAGCTGACTGTGTTGCACAGTGAAGACATTTTTGCCTGTTTTCCTTTTGCCTCTGGAGTTATGAAAATATTTAAGTGTCCGGGTCAGGTTTAGACACATTCTATCAAATTCATATTTTTAGCACTATATATGAATCAGAATGACATGCGGTTTCTGATGAAAGAACGATAGTTTTCTTGTGAATGGGTGTTAGCGGTTTGGGATGATTTAATTCCATTGGATCATTGGAATGGTTTAATGCCATTATGATTTTTTAATGTAAGGTCGATACATGTGGTGCTCTGCCAAAGTTCTTATATAGTATGTACTGTTGCATGCTTCTTATTAGCTTCCGTTTCACTGGATGAGTACTAAGTTGGAATGTTGGCTTCAGTAAGTCCTTTGAAAGTGTGGAGTTTTGAAGTGTGTGCCACATATGTGACTAAAGCCTTAATATGTTTGCCTTGCAGCATTACAGGATAACTACCTTCATAATAACGACGCAGTTTTGGCAGTCACATCTCTTGGAATGGCACACTTAGTGAACCGCAGAGCCAGGCATTTTGATTTTTAAAGGGCTCCCTAAAATACTCCATGTAAAATTTAATAGCTGGAGCAGTCAGTGCTTTTGAGCTCAGAAAAGACTCCCATCAGATGGAAGCTGGGCCTGAATGTCACTCTGAGGATAATGTCTAGACTTCCCCTTTGCTTAGGAGGAAGGAACAAATCCCTTTATAAGTCACTGGTTTTTAATAACATTGTGGTTCACTGCTTTCCAAAGCGGAATCTGGAAACTTCTGAGAGTTTACCAAGGATTCTACTGGGATTTTCACAGCAGGAAAAACTAATGGAACAGAGTGGAATGATGGCTGAATTGACAGGAGAAGATAAATCATGGTGTGATGACTGCTTGATTCGTGTAGAAGACTAGCAAAAGGGGTATATGTGGAGAGAGGGAGAGAGAGAGAAAGAAAGGAACCCAGCCCATAGAGTGATTGCTAATCCAGAGATAATGTTCTCATTTAAAATTTACTTCCAAAAGAGAGCTTATTAAAAATACATACATGGCCAATTGCTGAAAATTTTTATGCCAAAAAGCAGATTTTTTTTTCTTTAAGCTACTCTTCAGAGATATTCTTTTAAAGACAACATACAAAATCTCATGTAATGATTGCGTAAATTTTAGTGTTCTTAGTTTACCTGAATAACCCATTTGTTTATTCAGAATTCTTATTATGCAAAAAGTATACTTTTTCACATTTTTGAAATATCTTATTTCTATTATAATGATGCTAATTACATTTATTTACAGTACTTCCCTTTGCCAGACGTGTTATTGACTCTCATCTGGCCCTTATCATTACTCTGTGAGAACTGTGAGCATGCATACTCCACGGGGCGGGGGTGGGGGGGTGGGGTGGGCAGCACATTTGTTGGATTTATTCATTGCTATTGCTATATCTTCCGTACTTAGAATAGTGCATCACTCAGAGTTGCCAGTCAACAGATATTATTTGAACGAATGAGAGAATAATTTGTACTTATCCTCCATCATGTTTGGACAGAAGCTCAGATGAGTTAAGTTCACGTAGATATTTGGTGTACGATACAACTAGAATATCAACTCTTACTCTTTTTACACCCCGAGCATTTATTCTCTTCATATTACTACCTCATTGACCATCACCACTTTATATTATTTACCTTTTATGAAGTTAAGATAATTTCATCTATATTTTCTCACTTGACTGGGAAATAAATGCCTTATCCATCTAAGTCAGGACGATGTCATTGACATGCTGACACTCAACATCAGCATCAGATTGTTTTGTTTGAGTGACATCACTTGCTTTTGCCACCCACATGTTGTCACCAAGTCTTACACATGAACAAGATATATTACAAGGTGACAGAAAAGACTTGAAACAGACTGGATTTGTGTGTGAATTAACTCAACTCTGGTAGAATTTAACCTGTGAATCTGATATCTTTTCATGTCAGTTACCATATATTCAGGAAGGAAGGAGATTATATTTTGGGGGAGAGGAGAGGTTGTAAAAATGGAGTAGGTTTTCTCCTTTATTTTTGATATATCAGTAAATCTTTGTGCATTTCCAATTTTATTTTTAATGGGGCTTATATCTGTCTTCAGTATGTCTTACAAACTCACCAAAAACACATGCAAATCTCTTTGGCATGGTTCTATTACTTAATTAAAATGGATTCTGCATATTCAATTGATGTATTTGGAAGATTTCAGAATATCATGAAAGGAGACAGTGCCTCTCAACAGGAGAGATGGTGATGATTTGCTCTGTGACACTGACTCTTTTACTATTTAATCACTGATATTTTCCTAGATGACCTGAAAACAACTATAGCCAAACCTCATTCTTGTATGTTGCCTTTATTTAACCCTTTAGTCATAAATGATATAAAAAAATATCCTAGCATAAAGGCAATTAAAATCTTTTGTCTGTGTATTAAGAAGAAATAACCACCCTATGTTTTTGTTCTTAATGTGCTGCCAAGTTCCTCTGAGGCAGACTTGGCAGCTTTTGTCTCTAGGAGAAGAATTCACAGCCTTAGACTCAGTAAGGCCAAGCCTTCTTAATGTGATTACCCAAAGGAGGTCTATAGCTAGGTCTCAGTTGTGGGGGTGGTTTCTGTGGAAAGCCAGCTTTACAAGTTTTTGTTTTTGTCATTTTTTATTGAATGGAGAAGAATCTAATTTTTGTAGAAAATGGAAAGAAAGGTTTCATTTTAGAATATGAAATACAGTATAAATTGGAATAAAAAAATTTGAAATTGGATTTTCTGAGGTGATTCTGTGGTACTAAAGTCATAAATGTTTTACTTAGTTGTATGCTATTTTCTGCTTTCAGTCCTGTAGCAGGTAGAATAATAACCCCCCAAAGATTCCATTTTGGTATCTGGAACCTGTGGATTTGTCACCTTACATGGCAGACTTTGTTATAGACCTTGTGATGAGGAGATTTGTTAAGATCTGTTATGTTAAGATCTGTGTGTTAAGATCTGTAATGTAAGGATCTGTAGAGTCCAGGAAGGAAGTGGCTGCCTGATGCACATTTGAGATAGCTTTCTGATGCTGCTTAGCAAATTACCAAAAGATTAGTGGCCTAAAACTATACACACTTGTTATTTCAGTTTCTGTAGATGAACACTTAGCTGGAGTCTCTGCTCAGGGTTTCACAAGTCTGCAAGATGTAAGCCAGGCTGCATTGCTTTCTGGAGTTCCAGCGTCTCTTCCAAACTCACATGATTTTTGGAAAAAATTAAATTCTTTGTTTTGATGCAGAAATGAGGCCATAGCTATTCCTTCACACGTGGATCTCTGTTCGTCATTCAAATCCTAGTTGTTTGCTCCTTCCAAATTAGCAGGCTTTCCCTTCAGTCTGCTAAAGTGGGGTTTCATATAATGTGGCATAGTCATGGGATTGACATGCTATCAATTTAGCATTTTTCCCTTGGTTGGAAGTAACACACACATTCCACCTACACTCAAGGGGAGAGGATATACAAAGACATGATCAGTAGGGGCACCTAAGAGTGGATCAGCTGCTGCCTGTAAACATAGTAAATAAATCACTTTGGCAAGCATGTGGAGCATGCATTTAGACAGAGAAAAGGAAACCAGGTAGGAGACTTCTTATTATAGGCAAGAGAGGATGAGAGCGTAAATTAAGACAGGTGTTAGAAGTTGAAGGTTGAGAAGGATTACTGGATTTAAGAGATATTTTGGAAGAGGTAAGGACTTTATGGTAACTGATTGATTTGGGAAAGGTGGAACAGTGAAAACTGTGTTTAGAGTGTTTTATAGACTATAATAGAGTGTTTATTGTAACTTGGCAAATAGATGGGAAGATGTACTATTCACTGGTCAAGGGAGTATGGAATCACCAACCAGATTTGGAAAGTAATGAATTCCTTTTTGAACGGCACACCTACACTTTCCTGTGACCTGTTCTCCATCAGAGACTGAGTTCATCACTGAAAATACATTACCTTATCAAAATCTCACAATGACCCTATGAGTTAGTACCCTCATTTTATAGTTACGTTAACTGAAGCTTTGAGAGGTTAAATGACTTTCCTAGGGTTGTGATGCCGTTGGAAACAGTAATTAAATTCAAACCCAAGTCAGTCCCATGCTGAGTTAAAGATTTGGTGGACCATCAGAAGAATCAGTCAGAGAGTGTTGTTGGAAATATACTTCAGCAGAGAGGGCTGTGCTAGAGATGTAGATACGGTAGTCACAGCAATATAGGTGTTAGCTGAATCCATGACAATTCCAGAGGCCCCGCTAGGAGCCTATTCAGATAAGAATTTAACTCTGGGGAGCTCATTTAAACTTAGGAAAATAAAGAGAGTTTACCAAGGAAATGGAGAAGGAGCAATCATGAGAGTTAAGCAAAGAGGAGGAAGTAGCATAATGGCGGCCTGGAACAAAGAGAGCAGCCGTCAGGAAAGAAGCTGTAGTGGAGAGCATCAGAGGTGCAGCTGGGCTGTGTCTGAGGGACCTAAGCATCCATTCCTTTCCACATTACCCTATCTCCTTTCATACTAGCAAGGTTTGAGAGGGGAATGGCCATTCCAGTTGAAAAGAATGAAATGTGGACAGGAGGAAGTAGGGAGAGGTTAGCAGGGCAAGTAAACAATAGCTTGAGAGATGACCCAATGAAGAGGGGAAAGCTCCTCTCTGTACCTGAGCACCCAGAAATTTAGGTTTGTGCTCCAGGTCACAGAGCATCCATAAGCAGTTTAAACTTTGACAATGAATACGAAACGGCCTATCTTCCAGTCCAAACGGTGCAGGAAAGTAGGTTAATTAATGACTATAAATTTTATTACTCTCGGATGAGTAATTCTTTCCCCAGATGTTGAAGGGTTAAATAGAAAGAGTTAGCCCCCATTTTGCATCTTTGGAAATTTAGTTGGAAATTTAGGTGTACATAGAAGGTACACCTGCATTGTTCAAAGTAAGTCTTATTTGCTTTAAGTTAAATGTAAATGAATTACTCGTGATGTAATGCAATAGAGATACTAAAATGTGATGTGTATGTTTTAGCAGTTGACAACATCCTCAAATGTTAATTTTAGTGATTTCTGAGACCCTACTTCAGTATTCTTTAGTTGTATCACTAGGAAACTATAATAAAAGCAGATGTTGTTGGGTTATCACATGGTCTAATACTAAAGGACAATTTTTATTTTTCTAACCCTCACAAAGAATATTAGTTTCTAGAATCAGAACAAGCAAGCATATTATATTGGTAACTTATTAAACATATTTTGATACATTGGCTATAGCAAGTATTTTTCATGAGACCACACACCTTAGTGGAATAAGTAAGTCAAATTTTTTAAAAAATGGTACATTTTTCTGCTTTCTGGTTTTATGGTAAGCCTCAACCTAGCCAAAACTGGTGATTTAGTACTTCTTACAGAACTGCTAATTTCATAAAATTGTTGGCATTAAGATTTCTCTTTCAGCTTTGCCCCAGAACACTACTTTTCAATCAACTACCTAAATGTGTAATTCTGGCCCTTGAACCAGCAGTAATGTATGTGAGCACACATGTACCCGTGATACTGTAGATCAACATACGGCAGCATGATATGGCAAATGAGAATCTCCAGAGATTTTCCTCATAATGACCAAATCTAATTTTGGTTGGGATTTTTCTAAAACCTTGTTAAACACAGAACAACTTGTTACAACAAGTATAATAAGTTATTCTTCTGACATGTTTTTGTTTGTTTGGTTGGTTGGTTGGGTTTTTTTGTTGTTGATTTGAGTACTGTTGTTGGGGTCTGCAGCCGCTGGCCAAGAAAGAATTCTTGAGACGTCTTCCATGCAAAAATGTGGTTTTATTAAAACACAGGGACAGAACCTGTGAGCAGAAGGAGCGCTGCCTCAGGATTGGGAGGGGCAGCTGATTCTATACTTTAGGGTTGGAGGAAGTAAAGCTAAGGGAAATTCCTAAAGGACTTTCATATGCTAAAGAAGATTCTGGGATCATGGAGGTCTTGCTATTGTCAGGCTAAGGTTGTTTTCCCTCAAACAAAGCATTAAACTTAAAAACCAGTGCGGGTTTCCTGGAGGAACTTTATAATCTCAAGTATTTGTCAAAGGGCTGCAGGTTATAAGGACATTTAATTTAATTTTTATCTGCATTTCTGTCTGCCTTTGTGTCCCAGGTCACTTGGATGATTCTAGACTAAGAATTAAGGAACAGGCTTTGATTTCAAAGGATGTAGGTTTAAATCCTGTCCTCTATCTCTTGTCCTTGTAATGACCTCAAGCAAATTATATAGCGTCTCTAAACCGTAGCCGTAATCGTATCTACTTTTTGAACATATTTCAAAGATTGAATGAGATGATATATATAAAACCCTGAAGTTACTGCCTAGAAGTCAGTAAATATTCAGCAGGTACTTGTATCCACATAGTAGATATATATTTATTGAAACCAATCATGTATGTCTATGAATACAAATATACAAATATATATGTACACACATAAATATCCTTGAATTCCTATTATGAATCCTGATGCTATCCTATTCACTAGGCATAAGCAATGGACAAAATACAAAAATGCCTCTCCTCTCATAGACTTAATATCCTTGTGGAAGGAAACAGGCATATAATTATTTCAGTATTACCTTTGAGTACGCTACATTAGAAAAAGCAGAGCGAGAAAAAACCCTAACTCCAGGTGGTAGGTAAATCTGCTGGTCACGTAGGAAGCATTTCTTATGTCTCAAAATTATAGATAAGAGTAAAAACACTGGTATATGAGAAAAGTAAATAACATGAAACAAAGAGTGGGAATAAAGAAAGATAATTTCAGGCCATGGAGGGTAAAATTAGTTACATTCTCTGTAGAGTTTACAGGGGAAGTTCACACTGGCTCTCTCCTTTGATCTTGAACAGCCTTGTCAAGTATATAAGGTATATCCACATTTTATAGAGAAATAAAAAGGATTACAACAGGTAGGTTTGCTCAAATTAACCCCAGTTACAAGTGTAAAACCAGAATGGATACAGTGGAAAGAGAGGACACTAAGCAGCTTGTTGGAAGCCGGTGTATGTTCTTTTTCAATAGTGAAGCAGGAACTGCCATTAAGGGGGTTGTTACCAGTAAGGCTTACCCACTCCTGTGAGCTCATTGCAAAAAGACAACCCTCCAAGAGCTCAGTTACACAGTGTTCAGCCTGTGGGTGAACAGTGCAAACTGGTCGTATCCCTTCTAATGTAACTGATATTAGGTGATCTCAGGAGCAGTATCCTGAATTACTAGAGCAGCTCTACTTAGGTCTGCTTTGGAATATTTACATTCTCCTTTATCATTTTAGTAACTGGAACATAGTTTAAGTCTACAGCTTTACCTAATTATATCTCTGAAATTATTTTTTAACTGCTCAACTTACCTATGCTATTTTTTTTAATCAAGAAAGAGATGAACAAAAAAAGAAAAAAGAAAGAAAAGCCATCTTGGTTTATATTCCCTATTTGAAACCAAATGTATCTCAGCCTTTGAAAGTATTTGAATAGAAAAAGGTAATTTGTGCCTGTATATTAGGTAAAGTGGCTTGCAGAACCTTGGACCACACCCAGTGAAATACCTAGTGCTATTTCTGCAGTGAGACAGAAATCTTCAAACCAAGTATAATAAATAAAAAACCGTAAGTAACCTTAAGTAAGTGCAGGTCAGGTTTTGGGACCAAATTAGTTCAAGTCAGGACAGATTTTACCACCAAAGGACCTTAAAACACAAAAAAAAACAAAACAAATTTTTTTTTTTTAAATTAGACTTGCAGAAAAAAGATAATGGGCCTCCATTAAAAATAGAGTGTAATCTCTGTTATGCCCCCCAAAAATGGGTCCATGATTAAAGGAGCGAGACTGATAAAAAGTGAAGGTCAAGCAAAGCTTTATTTCACGCCAAGCATCAAGAAACCAACTGACCGGCCAGGACCGCGCCTCTTACAGAGAGGGCGACCCTTCTCTGTTTGACAGACTAGCTTTTAAGGGCAAAGGCCATGCGGTTGGGCCTGGCCACGCACAGGTGGCCAAAGAAATTGTAACACACAGAGAAAGCTGCACAGTGATGCTAGGTAACCAACTGAATTACAATTTACGCTATAGTAGACCTTTGACCCAGCCTATCACCTTGGTTAGAATTGGCACCCAAAACGCTCTCAAAGGGCGGGGTCCATACTCCTTGGTAGCGAGGGAGATAGTATGCATCCCCCCACTGAGCAGATGTCTCCACCTGGCCTGACCCACCCTTGTATCTGGGCTTTGTTACCTGGGGCTGGTTTCCGGGACTTGTTTTTAAGTAAGTCCCCTGGAAGAAGGGGAGCAGGGATAGTTTAAGGGTTAAACAGCGTTATTGTTTTAACCTTGATGGAAGCCTCCAGCTAAACAGGTCCTTACAATCTCATGCTGATATAGAGGAATCATGCTATAAATACTGATTATCTTTTCACTCCTTAAGATATCACAAATGGCTGTGCTTGGCTTTTTGAGGGAGAGAGGGGTATTTATTTTACTGGCCCTTAAGAGTCCTAAGAAATATTGTTTGCTTGTTAGTAGAGATTTATTGGTTCACAGAGCTGAAAAACAGTGGTAGGGTAGCTTTAGATGAGGTTTGACTAGGGCTCTAGCTTCTTTCTTTGGAGTCTTGGGCTCTATTCTCCTTAGCAGGGAGCAGGAATCAGTTTTGTTCTTCTATGAACTATTGTCCTGTTAACATTCGAAAAGATATTTGCACCTCAATCAGGACAGCAAGGAAGAGGGTCATATCTGGTTCTCTTTGTTCTTCCTATAAACCTGAGTTTCCATTTTGCATTATTTCCATTTAGACTAAAATACGGTCTTCAGCATTTCTTCAAATACAGGAGATCTGTAGGAGATAACTTTTCCCAGATTTTATTTATCTAAAGAATGGCTGATTTCATCTTCATTTTAAAGAATATTTTCACTGGCTTTGGAATGCTTGGTTAACTCCTTTTTATTGTTTGTTTGTTTGTTTGTTTTTTCCTTTCGGCAATTAAGTGTCATCCCATTATCTTCTGGCCTCCATTATTTCTAATAAAATGTCATCAGTAATGATAGCCCTTGTTCTCTATTTTCTGGTGTGTTTTTTTTTCCCCCCTAAGTTTGTTTTCTATAGCTTTTGTTGTCAACAGTTTAAATATAATGTGCCTGGGGTGGCTTTTTTTTTTGTCTCTCTTCAGCTTGGGTCTTATTGCATGCCTAGATGTGCAATATAATATTTTTCATCAAATTTGGAAAATTTTCAGCCGTTATTTCTTCTCGTATGTTTCTTCTCCAATCTCTCCCTGTTCTCCTTTCAGAGCTCTACTTGCACATATATTAGCCTATTTGATAATATCACACATGCCTGAAAGATTCTATTCACTTTGTTCAGTATTTTTTGCAAGTAGGTGATTTCTGTTGATCTGGCTTCAAGTCATGGACTCTCTTCTTTCAACCCTAGTCATCTACTAAGTCTATCGAGTTGAAATTTTATTTTAGTTATTATACTATAGTTGTCATCTGTCCATTTAGTTTTATATAATTTTTATTTCTTTGCTGAGTTTTTCTATCTATTAATTCAGTAAGACCATGTCTTCCTCTCATTTCTGAATTTCTCTTCAATATTTTCAACATATTTATGTAGCTATAATAGCTACTTTAAAGTTTTCACTTGCAAAGTTTAACATCTGGATCATGTGAACTCCCTTTTCTTCTTGATTATTAGCCACATTTTCTCACAATCTCTTTCTCTCCATGTATAATAATTTTTGTTGTTATTGAATACTGGATATTACAGATAATATCTTGGCTTTATGTTCTGTTATCTTCCCCTGAAGAGTGTTCATTCTTGTTATAGCAGGCAGTTATTGGACAATCATGTATAATATGTTCAGACTTGTCTTACTCTTTGTTAAAAATCTTCTGTTCAAGGTAAGTCACTCTAATTTGGCAGGAACTCAAACTCCAAACCCCTCATATGTCTTATCTGGTCTTGATTACAAGTTTTGTTAGGACAGCCCTAAAGTTAATTCTTACTCTAAAATGTGGCACTCTTATAGGCTCAGGCTTTTCATGACAGCTGTATGCCAGAAGTTTTAACAACATGTGAACGAGATGTGTGTACTCTGGTTGAGCCAGAACTCCCACTTCACCTAGGATTGCTCTTCCCTAGAACTGCTGAAACTATCATTTATCTATCCCATTCTCCCATTAGTAACTGTAATTGGTTAAGCCCTGGGTAGTCCTGCTCTGCAAATAAATATCCCAGGAATCAGCAGCAGACTCACAGGAGAGTTCCACCTGGACTTCTTCTGGAACCTCTTTTCTGCACAGCTTTCTCTCTCTGATGCCCTGTGACACAGAATTAATTTGCTTCTGTTGTCCCGGATTCTCACATCTGTCTCCTCATCTCAGTGAGACCACCATGCGCTACTTGGAGTCTTTACATCTCTTTTGGGAAATTGTTCCCAAACAATTGAAAGTTGGGATGATCATGTAGATTATCCTGTGAGTTTTTCTTCTTTTAGTCATGTGCTATTATCCCTTACCTAGAAAGAATTACCTCATGTAGTTTGTCAGTTTTATAGTTGTTTACTGCAGGAAGACTGTTCAGGTATTAGCTACCTCATCATGGCCAACTGCCACATTGCCCTCCAGAAAGATGTTTTGGAATGCACTTTCCACCAAGTGTTTGAAAGCAGCAGTTTGTTTATGTCCATGTCAACTCTAGGTTTTGTCATTATTTTAAGATTTGCAGATTAAGTGGGTATTTTTATAATTTCATATATATATACACTTTAAAAATATAGGTACTTTTTCATAAATACACTGCTTATATACAAATCATATATATATTTACATATATAATTATATAATTTTCAAAATGTCTGAAACTTTTTATTACAGTTTTGCTTGGAGAATCTCCCAGAGTATTTTAGTACATTCCAAATAAGTCACTGATTTTATATATTAGTAGAAAATATATTATTTTAGCTAAATTTAAGCAGAAAGAAAAATTTAAAATTAATAGACATTAAAAAAAACTAATTTTGAGTTTGTTCTTTGACAAATACAGACTACTACCAAGACACAATACAGTTTACAAAGAATTGTATTGTTCATCTTCTGCAATACTCAAATGTATGAGGAGATACATATTTCTTCTGTAAAGTTTCTTTAAAATTAACCCTTCTAAGAATTTTAAGTTTGTGGTCTGACATGGGAACCAACACCCAAATTGTCTAGGAAACTCCCTAGGTGGTTTTGAGTGAAAGTTTGAATACCACATTTTGAGAAACTATTTGTTCAATAGAACACAGCCTCTAAATGGACATGGATGGTAGGTCCTTGGGAGTGAAATGAAATTAATGGTATCAGGAAATAAACATGAAAGTCGTTGAATTCTATATTTTCTTCACAAAGCAGAAAAGTATTTCAACAACTCTAAAAGGTTCTTCAGCAAATAGCAAAGAAACCTCTTTAACCTAGGTAAACCTAGTACTATCCAAATTGACTTGATCCTACAAACTTTTTAACACCATCACACTTCAGGAGATCCTAAATAGATAGCACTTGTTGATACTGCCTTCCTAAGGGCCTCCCCTCAAATAGAGACATTGAGATGACTTTGATGGACAAATGGGGCTCTAACTGCCCTAAGGGGTGCCGCCAAAAGTTGTCGACATCAGGGCACTTAAATTATCTATTTAGTGTGAAAAGTTCTGCATAGTGTGAGAAACTGTGGTGACCTACTTTAGAAAAGTTTCTTTTGTTGTTGTTGTTGTTTTTAAAAGGAGAACATTCATAAATAGAATTGCTGCCTTTTAAAGGTACATTTGGTAAACTATTAATAAAGATTATAAATTTATGATTCAGTTTGGTTCTCAAATTTCTAAAAAAAAAAACTTTTAAGAGAATGTAGCTCATATGTGCAGTTTGATAAACTAACAGGAAGAAATCTATTTTGAATACATATTTTAACTAACATGAAACAAGGCAACCAACTGGTAAGATCTACTTTTAGAAACTTATCATGTAGGATGTCCAGCCATCCGTCCCTTGTTTATCTATAAAGCTTTCATTTGTCATGCAGAGTTCTTGCAGGGGTTTTTGGTTTGTGGTTTTTTTTTTTTTTTTCCATTTTAATTATGTTTCTTTACTTTAATAAATTGGCTCAGAAAATCAAGATGAAGGAAGAATTGTCATTTAATAAATATACTGATTTTATCTTTTATAATACTAATTTTATGAATAAATACTACTACTGATTTTCCTGCAATAATTTGCCATGGAAGTCATACTTAGTGCTGCTTAGGTTGACGTGAAGACAGAGGAGAAAGAAGAATGTGTTGAGTATATGACTTTGTGATTTGTATGTTTGTCTTGACGAAATTGAGTAAGACTGCTCCTTAGATAGTAGAAATTGCCAAAACTTAGAATCAGGTTGACTACGTAATTTGCAGAGTCTGGTACAAATTGAAAATGCTTAAAGTTATTATGAACTTCCAGGAGGTAACCACAGAACATGAAACCAAGCATGGACCTCTGACTATGGGAACTTGTGTGATTACACAGGTCTTAACACCACAAAGCCAACCCTGACTAGAAAATCTTTACAGATTAGCAGTGGGGGAAGGGCTCTGACAGGAGAACTGATTAAGGAGGCGGTGTTCCCCCAAGTCTTCAGGTGACCAGTGAAGCAGACAGTTTGGTACAGCAACTTTCAGTGAAACACCCTAAGGATTGTAGTTTAAGTGAAACTCAGCTGATAGATAACACAAATGACTATTCCAATGAACTGGTGGGTGATGAGCTATGTTTGATCACCTGTTTGAGGCAGCCAACATTTACTTGCTATAAATTCAGATCATTCTTTTGTCTGGAGACAGTGGAAAGGTTTAAGGATAGTATTGCTGTGATTCCTTGAATTAGAAAAAAAAAAAAAATCCTAGGTGGTCTAAAATGTAAAAGGAAGGAAAGAAGCTTTCTGGGGAATTTTCTTTAATGATTCAATGAAACAAAAGAAAATAAAAGTGACTAATGTGGGTTGGTGAGTCAACTGTGTTATCTTTGCATATAGGTTTATATCATGCAAATTATTTGTCCTGCTTGGTTCATGACACAGTGCTTCAATATGCTCAAGATATGACTATTTTCTATATCTTGTAGATGAGAAAATTGGAGTTCAGAAAAAAGATGATTCCAGTAATGTCAAAATTTTTGTAGGTGGTTAAGCTATAAATAAAAAAAAAACAAAAACAAACTTGTATTTATTGAAGGTATACTATGTACCAGACATTAAGCTAAGCAAATTCCACACATTATTCATCTAGTTTTTATTTGTCAGAACTCTTTCTACTGAAAGTGAGGACACACCTTCTTAATCTAGTTTTATAAAAATAACGTTCTGTGTGTATGTTCAACTGGGAAATGCAGGAGGCAGCCTCAGACATAGCTGAATTTGTACAAAAATGATGTTGTCAGGAATTTATCTCACTGTCTTTCAGCTCTGCTTTCCTCTGTGTTATTTATTCTCTTTTTTTTTTTTTTTTAATTTTATTTATTTGACAGGCAGAGATCACAAGTAGGCAGAGAGGCAGGCAGAGAGAGAGAGAGAGAGGGAAGCAGGCTCCCCGCTGAGCAGAGAGCCCGATGTGGGACTCGATCCCAGGACCCTGAGATCATGACCCGAGCCAAAGGCAGTGGCTTAACCCACTGAGCCACACAGGCGCCCTGTGTTATTTATTCTCAAAGGGAGTCTCTGCATGTGGTAGGAAGGACGGCCCCACACCTCCAGATTTGCACCTCCAGATTTACAAGTCTTTAATCACCTTGATCTCAGAAAAAAAGAGACTCCCAAATACCTAATTCCCAGGGAAGCCTGAGTCCTGACTTGTTTCTGGGCCCATTCTTGCATGAATCACCAGGGCAAAGGGATACACTTATTGGACAGGCCTAAGTCATGGCATCTCCCTGGAGCTGGAAAAGAGAGACACATTCCTTAAGTGCGTATTGTCTCAGGGTGTTATGACCCAAAGAAGGGGGTGTGATTCTGGGTAAGCCTTAGGAACAGATATCATTACAATAGGGTAATTATTATGTATATTTACACTCAAGCAAACTGAGGCTTGGGGGAGAAAGAAGGATACTTTGCTTCACTGTAAATATATTGTAGGAATGGAGCTTATCCCAAGGAGATAAATGCAATACCCCCAATTCTACAAAACAATAAAAAGGATTCATGTTTTGAGTACGTTCAAGGAATGCCAGTCTCACTACCGTCAGAAAGAAGACATTTGGTAACTACATTATCATCCTCAAAACTAAAAGGTACAGAGATTGCTTTAGGTAGACATAAGTAATTGGGAGTTTTATGGACATTCCGGAATGTGTATCTTTCAATGACTAACATTTTAATGGGAAAACACTACTCAAAAAACCACAAATTTTAGACTGTCAACTCTTTTGAGGGCTGTGCCTATTTATTTTTGCATCCATACCAGATACAGTGCCTGCACACTGAAGGCACTCAGTAATTCCTTGTTGAATCAGTGAGTGAAGATGGGTGGGAGACAATGCAAGTCAACTTAATTACTTAGTAGTGAATGATACAACCCAGGGATACCTCAGAAGTATTTTCTATATGGGGAACTGAAGGATTTGTATGTCTTGGAAACGAAGCTATACGTGTCCACCATGACTGCATTTTGAGAATAACTATTCTATTAGCATGGGCCGGCTTAGGGAGCTGCAGCAAACTGTAATTGGCTCTGTCAACTGATTGAAATGACACTTACAGACTGGTGACTGACTGGTCTCCAAGTCCTAGTTTATGCTGTGCCTTAGCCATGATTAGATTGGGCCAGGTTAAACCTATGTCTTAAGACTCTGAACTGGAGTTTGTGGGAATCGGGCAGTTTATAACAAAAGCAGAAATATAAAGACAAAAAAAAAAAAAAAGAAAGAAATATAAAGACATCCAGAGTAGAGCCTTGTAAATGGTGTACACTAGAGTTAGGATATTTGTTTCTGCGGCCCCAAGGACTAGAGATCCTGACCTAAGTTGTTGATCTATTACTAGAACCATATTTTTTCAGTAAGCTTTTAATTTTAACTCCAGCATAGCTAACATACAGGGTTATATTAGTCCCAGATGTACAATATAGTATAGTATTCAGTAATTCTGTGCATTACTCAGAGTGGTGCTCGTCATGATAAGTATGTTCTTTTTAATTCCCATCCCCTCTTTCAACTATCCCTGTGCCCATCTCCCCTCTGGTAGCCATCAGTTTGCTCTCTATAATGAAGAGTTTGTTTTTTTGGTTTGTCTTTCTCCTTTTTTTCCCCCTTTGCTCATTTGTTTTGTTTCTTAAATTCCCCATATGAGTGAAATCATGCAGTACTTGTCTTTGACTGACATGTTTTGCTTAGAGTCATACTCTCTAGCTCCATCTATGTGGTCGCACATGGCAAGATTTCATTCCCTTTTATGGCTGAATAATATTCCATTGTATATACACACCACCTCATCTTTATCCACTCATCAGTGGATGGACACTTGGGCTGCTTCCATAATTGGGCTATTATAAACAATGCTGTGATAAACACAGGGGTGGATGTATCTCTTTGAATTAGTGTTTTTGTATTTTTTGGATAAATGCCCAGTAGTGTGATTGCTGGATCATAGGGTGGTTTTATTTTTAACTTTTTGGGAAACCTCCCTACTATTTTCCACAGTGACTGCATCAGTTTGCATTCCCGCCAACTACACGAGGGTTTGTTTTTTTCCATGTGCTTGCCAACACTTGTTTCTTGTGTTTTTGATTTTAGCCATTCTGACATGTACGAGGTCAACTACCTAGAACTATTGCTGTGCCTTTTAAATAGTCCAGTTTCAGTGAGGTCTGTCATTTGGTAAAATAACAGCATAACCATCTACAATTCTGTTCACATTTTAAATAGGATAATGCCAAACAGTGCAGTGTCCAGAGCTGGGCAGGCAAAAGGGTTTGGTTTTGAATTTTAATAAATACACTTGAAGAGAGTGCTGATGCTTAGACCACAGGAAGAGATTATGAAGATAAATATAGATGGATGTAAAAAGAAGACTGAGTATATTCTTCATGCTATAGAAGAAAGACCAATCAATAAAAGCAACAGAGAGGTAGATTTAACTGAAGAAGACATTTTTCAACCTTTTGCTGACTTGTGAAAGATGATCTTGGGCAATAAAATTGTAGTGATATTATAGATGAGATTTGTTCAATAGAGATTCTTCAATATAAAGAATATGTTGTCCAGTTTTATAAACGATTTTCTTTTTTTTTTTTTTCCAGGAAACTAGTCTAATTATTAGAGGTGGTCTTGGCACAAAATTGAGAGTTCCTCATTTGCAATTGTTTGGGAGAAGACACCACTCTGTTTTTGTATTTATGAATTATTTCCCCTAAAAAAGGCTTCCCAAATTACATAAATTCAAGGTCTCATAAAACCTAAATTAACCATTGTTAAAACTGATGACTAACAACTCCACAAAGATTTAAAACTATTATATTCATATTTGAATCCACACATTTGAATGACTATTCTAATTTATTCATATAAAAACTTTAATATGTGGAATTCTAAAAAGAACAAATATATTCATTTGTAATGCAATGATGAAAATTGAACCAGCATAATGAAGAACTCTGCAGAAATACTAGCTCATAAAGTACCAGTCCATGCCTACACATGGAAAAGTAAAGGGATTAAAATGGATATCTATTTTCTTAAAAGTCAGAATTAAATAATACATTTTTATGATAGAACGAGGCACATAGTAGGCATTCAATAATTATGTGTTTCTCTCTGGGGATCTTGCATTTCTATGATTTTATTTAAACTTGATTTTCTTTTTTTTAAGATTTTATTTATTTATATGACAGACAGAGATCACAAGAAGGCAGAGAAACAGGCAGAGAGGAGGAAGCAGGCTCCCTGCTGAGCAGAGAGCCGGATTGCGGGGCTCTATCCCTGGACCCTGAGATCATGACCTGAGCTGAAGGCAGAGGCTTTAACCCACTGAGCCACCCAGGCGCTCCTAAACTTGATTTTCAACTAGAAATGTTACCAATACTTAAAGTTACTTATATTTTTGCAAGAGTTTCAGATAAATTGACATTCAGTTCTACTTGGTATAAGAATATATTTTTAACTTTAAGGGTCATAAAATAAAAGGGAATCTACTCATCATTACCAGCAAAACAAAAAATAACTCGAATAGGAAGACAAGCAATATATAAAAGTGGTGTTTTCGCTTTTATTGCAAATGAGTCAAAAGCAAATATTTCATTATCTTTTTATTAGCCCATTTTTATAGCTGCATTTGGGGTAATATTTTATAAATGGCATGCATAAAGTGTGTTTGTTGTGGCTTCTTTCAAAAGAAATAATGATTTGTGTAAAATATTGCTCACATAGTTAAGTTAAAACCTTAGGTTAAAAACAGGAGCCAGTTATCTCATTTCAGAATACTTAATTTTTCTCAAAGCTGATAGTTTTATCTTTGGGAATCCCTGTAGTCAAGATTCCCTTTCTTGAAGTTTTATTTGGGACTATGGTTATATACAGTTTCTGCTCAGTCTTTGCTCAAGAAAGAGGGTCACTGTTGTGACAGAGAATGACAGTGATCCTTACAAACTGCAGCAGGGAACCATAAAACTCTGTTGTGACCTCTTAAAAAAAAAAAAAAGAAAAAAGAGTATAATGTTTATGACCTAAAATAAGGATGGTTTTTACACCCTCATTCTTTACACACTCTCTCTCTCCTACACACACACACACACACATACATGCATGCACTCAAACACACATACACAATACTACACAAATCCTGCCCAAGCTACTATAATTTCAAAGCTTTCATTTTAGGGATTTTGGTATATTTTATTCCCTCAGAAGTTTCCAAGGTTCTTGGTGATGAATTGTTAATAGAAACTGGGAGACACCTGCAACCACATTCATCCATTTTAATTGTGACATGTCTCTGCACAAGATCCCCAAATGTGTTTTCCCTTCAAACTTATACATGCATTACTTATCTTCCAAGAAAAATAGTACAAATTGTTATCAGGGCTGATTCTAAGGAAGCTGATCAGTAAAACAGAGAAATTTCAAAGCATTTTAGTTATACCTAGAGCTTTCAAGGCTTTGAGATTTTTATTTATCTTTGAATATGGCATAAGAAATGAATTTTAAATTACAGAATATAGTTTGAAACTTCTAAGATCAGGCACACATAATTTGTATCCTTACAGGATTCGGGGGTTGTTCTGGCAAAATCCCTTTATCTTGTTCTTCTGTACATTTTATTTTTTAGTGGGTTTTAATTTTTTAGCTGATAACACTATAAAGTAGAGTTTCTTTTTTATATTAAGAATTATTTTGAGGGACACCTGACTGGTTCAGTTAGAAGACCATCTGACTCTTGATCTTGTGGTTGTGAGTTTGAGCCCCACGTTGGGTATAGAAGTTACTTAAAAAAAAATTATTTTGAATCTTTCAATTAGGCTGGTAAGATAGAAAATGTAAATGTGAAATAGGATTTTTTTTTTCTTTTTTTAGAGCAATTGAGATGGGTCGGGGGTAGGGGCAGGGGGAAAGGATGAGAGAATCCTAAGAAGTCTCCATGACCAGCATAGAACCTGAGTGGGGCTCCATCTCAGGACCACGAGATCATGACCTGAGCAGAAATCAAGTGTCTGTTGCTTAACTGACTGAACCACCCAGGGTCCCCTCAAATGGGATCTTTTATGTCAGAGATAGTTCTGCTTGTGGAATACAGGCCAGTTTCAGATGTGGGATTTGGAAATTATGGTGTTTATCACAAAATGGCTCCTAGTTATAAATTTAGCCTTGTAAGACTCAGTTCAAATGAACTCTTTCTGGGAGTGGGGGGGCGGGATTGCAAGCAGGTTCCATGTCCATGGTGGAGATCTGATTGGGGCTTCATCTCAGGACCCCGAGATCATGACCTGAGTGGAAATCAAGAGTCCATTGCTTAACTGACTGAGCCACCCAGGCGCCCCTCAAATGAACTCTTATTGACATTTCTCAACAGAATTTAGAAATGTTCCAATATCTGTTGATGATAATTCATCTTTCTAAATTAGATACCCATAGTTACACACTCATAGTTAAAAATAATGACTTGATACTTAAGCTAGAGCTCATTAATTATTATAATAGAAACATATTTTGGTGAGGAAATCTATTCTTACTTTATCAAATAATTTACAAATTTGCTTTAACCGCACATTGCTGAATCTCAACTAGTTTCCTTTAAACCTAAAATGTATGTGATTGTTAGTGTGGCAAAATTTTATGCTTAGAAGTAGAAAATTATATGTGATGTATGAAACTATCTTAACTAAAAATATTGACATAAGTAACATTTTCTGTATGTATTACATTTATTGGGCATGTCTATTTTTGGCAATCTCATTGGAACTATGAGTAAATTTTTTATTTGCTTAAGTTTATTTGAACCATCTAATTTCATATTTTCCCCTGATTTTTAAGAATATCCAAAAACATTACCTGAATTTGTGTATGTGTGAAAATAGTAGAATTATTCTATGAATAGGTGTCCACATCTGATATGAGACCACAGTTACGTTTCTGCTCTGAAAATTATTTTGAATTGTGTGTGTCTGAAATATCTCACAACTATAGATTAAATGTAAATTTCTAGGACTATTGTTCATAATATTATCATAATAACTCATTTATAATAATCTTTTTTCTCAGATAAATCATTATGTGTCAAGGTTAACAAAACATGGGAGTGTCACTTTATAAAGTTTATAAAGTCATATAAGAGATTTAAGTAATATTCTTAAAGGCCAAACTTAAAATTATGTGTTAATATTTGAAAAATACACACTTGGTTCAGAAATAGAACTTTTGATTTAATAAGGCATTTGGGCATTCTCTTCTTTCTCATAGCTATGACTATACCAAATATGTACAGAATATCAGATGTCCATATTGGTTCATTTTGAGTCAATTTCAATATTCATTTACATAAATGAGATTTGTTTGGATGGCTCAATATATACAGCCTCTTTTTGATGACTCAGTAATTACATAAATAATATTCTAAATGCTAAGTCAGTGGTCTTACGTTTAAATGTCTTTCTTTCCTGCATCTCATTGTTTTGTTTTGTTTTCCTTTGGTTTAGATCGAGGCACTGTGCAGAAGGTGGTGGTTCTTCCCTCTAACAGCTCTGCCAGGGGTGAGCTCATTCTGGAGGAGCTGGAAGTCTTTAAGGTTTGAGCATCTCTTCTGTTCATCTCAGTACATACATGATGGATGGAATTCTTTCATCTTAGGGCCACTTGGGAGGAAAAAAAATATTTGATAAAGGATCAAATAAATATCATAAGTTTTTGAGGATAGGAAACACCAGATAAACTGAGAAATATAGAACAAATATTTTTCTGAAGGTTTTTTTTTTGTTGTTTTTCTTTTTTCTTTTGCATTTCAAGTTATCTTAACATTAAAAGATTCGCTTTTTCAACTATTATCACAACTCAAGGAATTTTGGTCATCATTACTTTTATAAATGAGTTGTTGTGGTCAAGGTCAAAAAGATTTGCCAGCAAAGGGCTTTTATCATTTGCTTCACAAGCCACTAAAATCCAAGTGCCTTACATTATTGATTGTTAGATAAACTTTCTCATATTTTTTTTTATCCAGGAATTTTAAGAAAACTGCTTTGTTTCCTCTTATTTTATGGCTTTCAACTCAAATGACATTCAAGTTACATAAAACAAACGTCGTCTCTTGATTGCTCAAAGCTTCATGTTCTGCTGAACTTGAGATTTCATTATTACTCTCTTTGTTCTTAAATTTCGGCTTAAGGAAAAGAAGAAGAAAGAAAAACAATACACGACATCAACAAAAAGGCACACAGTGGGAAGTTCAATCCTGTAAGACATCACCTGCTCTAGGCAGAGTGCATATTCTTTCTGGATCTGTGACTTGGGAGAGCAGATCTGTGGTGTCCCTTCTCTCCTTAAGATGTAAATCATTGTAGTTCAGGTGATTTCTCTGATAAACATTTGGAAAGATGGATAAACACAGCCAGAGAAGCTGTTAGGGTTGCAAAGATACTTTGGCATCGAATCAATCCTATTGCAGACTACTATTTCCAACTAAATCAATCAAGAGAAATGGCGGCAAAGATGCCGCCAGCATGGCCCGCCCTTGGTCAGCACCCCTGGGTCTTTGACATCACCTTGGACAGTGAGCCCTGGGGTTTGTCTCCTTCAAGCTGTTTCCAAAATTCCAAAGACAGCAGAGAACTTTCATGCTCTTAGCACTAGGGAGAAAAGATTTAGTAATAAAAATCCCTGCTTTACAGGGTTTTTCCAGGATTTCAGGGCCAGGGTAGTGATTTCATGGGCCATCGTGGCACTGGCTGCAAGTCGATCAATGGGGAGAAAGCTGATGATGAGAATTTCATCTGAAGCCCATGGGTCCTGGCACCTCATCTATGGCGAATGCTGGACCCAACACAAACGGTTTCTAGTTTTCATGAGCACTGCCAAGACTGAGTGGTTGGATGGCAAGCATGTGGTCTTTGGCAAGGTGAGGGAGGGCAGGAATATTGTGGAAGAGCTTTGGGTCCGAGAATGGCGAGACCAGCAAGAAGATCACCATTGCCGACTGTGGGCAAATCTAATAAATCTGACTCCTGTTTTATCTTAACTACTAGGCTATTCTTTCTGTAGCTTAGGTGAGCACCCCTTCACCCACATCTGCTCAAAATATCCTATAATTTCTGTGATCTCATTGCAGTCCTGTGGGTTCATATTTTCCTTAATCCCCTCCAAATCTAGCTGGATTGAAGATTTAAGTTCATGATGTAACATGATAAACAGCAACAAACCAAAACAAACAAATGGTCCATAGATATCCAAAGACCAGAGTCAGTCTTTAACTGAGTAAAGTTAGCACTTCAGGCCTCCCAGGAGCAGACTGTTGCTGGTTTAGTCAGTTGCTTTGCTTAGTTGAGTGAACTCAGGATATATTGACTTATTAATACAGGTTCCCATATTCACCAAAATTACTGAATTTATAAGCATATAAATGATCATGATGCCTTGTTTAGATTATGCTAATTCATTTTAAATGTAAAGAAATATTTTTTAAAAGTAACCAAATGAAATCTGAGGAACTCTGGAAAATTTTCCAGTATCTTGTTGAATTTATAATTTTAAATGCTAGACTCACTTTGGCATAAGGTTCTTTGTGATTAGTGTGTTAATATTGTGCTTACAAAATGTTAACTAGGTACATTCAAGTGTTTTTTTTCTATGCCTTGCTTTATAAAGGAATTGATTGTTTCATTAGATTAACCAAAAGTACATTATATATAAAATATTTTTTCCTCGTTCAGTTCAATACAGACAACTTGGCTAGCCAAAATAACATAAAGTACCTTATTCTGGAATTTGCTTGAAGAGAGCAAAAAATGCCATTGGCAGACCTTCATTTTTAATTCTGAAATATAATTTTTTGATAATCAGAAAACATTAAGTGAGTTTGACACAAACCCAAACATGTAAGTTATGGAAAGCTCTTAAAGAAATCGGAATCATTCTGGTCATGTGCTAACTACTTATAGTGCGTTATATGAGTTGTGCTAGTGTTATCATTATGAAGAATAAACTCTCAGTGGAACAACAGAGTCAGTCAAAATGCATATGGGGGACATCAGCCCAAGAGAGAGACTAAAAAAGTTTGAACTTTCTTGTGGACGTGTGTGCCAATGACTAATACAGCTAAATTGAGAGACACAGTTACCAAATACACTTACTTACTGTCTTCAACAGTGTTTGTGTCATATTTTCTGAGGTGAGGTAAAAATAACTGGGTGTCTATGATATACTGTGATTAGCACGTGAGGAAATAATGCATTTGAATGGAAACAAATTCCTAAGCGAAGTGTCACACTGATACACTGCAGAAAACTCCAACTCAATGTAACCTTAAAAAAACAGACTCTTTGTTTTTATAGAGTGCAGAACCATAATCTCTTTTAATCCTCTATTCAGAATATTTCCGGAAAATACATCCAGCTTCCTCAGACTTAACTTGAATTGGTGGTACAGCTATTAGTAGTTGCCTGGATGGATATAAATTGCAATACCTTTTTTGTATGCATATGTGTATTTCTAAGTTGTGATCAAAACACAATTGAGTGTTTAGATTGAGCTAATCTAATAATATCACCATTTTTTTCTTTTAAACATGTGTAAGAACACACACTTCCAGAACGTGAAATAATTGTAGGTACTGTTAATTTTGAGAGCTTGCTCTCACTTGCATTTTTCAAATAAAACTTCACAGATGATTATCAGGTTATCATGAGTCTAGTTTTTAACAGGAACTCATAATGTTTAAGAAGTAAACTCTATGAATAGAGTCACTTTCAAAAAGGATTACTGGGGTGCCTGGGTGGCTCAGTGGGTTAAGCCTCTGCCTTCGGCTCAGGTCATGATCTCAGGATCCTGGGATTGAGCCCCGCATTGGGCTCTTTGCTCAGCTGGGAGCCTGCTTCCCCCTCTCTCTGCCTACTTGTGATCTCAGTCTGTCAAATAAAATAAAATGATTTAGTAAAAAAAATTTTTTTAAAGGATTACTATTTCAGAAAATCTTTAGGTGCTTTCATTAATTCGCATTTATCAAAAGAGAACCTTTTCTAACTATTTCTTTTTTCCTTTTTTTTTCAAAGTTGTAAGATTTTTTTTTTTTTTTTCTAACAGTATCTCTTTGTTTGCAACAGGAAAATTAATAAGTATGATTCAGGCTAATATGTCTTTCCAAAGCAACATTTGGCAGCTACATGGTAGCTTCTTATGCAGATGCTTGAGTTGTGGGGGAAGAACATGAGTTGCCATTCCACAGCATCTTATCTACGCCCATCCAAACCTAAGTTTTATTCATTGCATTCAGTATTCCAAAATATAATTTTTTAATTCTTCCAAATTTCTTAGATTTTGTCTTTCTAAAGATTATATTGATGATGTGTTATAATTGCTACTTTTAAAAATATATCATATATATATAATCAGATATTTGTTAGCACAACAGAGGAAATGTACTTTAGAGACAACTATTGCTAAACTTTGAGTATTTGTGCATGTGTAGAGAAATGATGATGTCTTGAATTTTAAAAGACATGAGAATATCTTTAATGCAAATCTTTTTAAAGAATTATTTGAACAGCTAACAATTTTTTTTTAATTTTTCAGAATCGTGCTCCTATAACAACAATGAAAATCTCATCCAAGAAGGTAAAACAACTCCATTTTTATTTTCTTTACGTATTAAAAATTTTACTGTTGTGAATAATTTATTTTTTAATTTTAGAAAAATTAATATTAGCATTAGAAAAATAATTATTATTTACAATAACCACAAAATCACCTTTAATTTTGATGCATAGTTGACAGGCTATGAATAGAAGACAAAATAGGTCTATTTTGTATAAAAGCCCAGGAGAGCAGAACTTATAAATATATACTGCAAGATATCCCAACATTTTGTATATCCTATATATCCTGTTTTCTCAAATATTACAGTGTGTGAAGCCAACCAAAATAAAAATAATCTTTTGAATGAAGACTTTGGTATAATGTTTGGGCTACTATAGCATCACAAACATTCTCAGGGGCTTGGAATGAGTAATCAGTCCTCTTCCGAGTTCCTGCTGCTATCACTTGTTTGAAATGTGTAATGCATTCTTTTATACTTATTGCTAAAGAAGTGCTATTTTTTAGAGTTTATATGTGTCATTTAAAAAATCTGAATTCTCAGATCTAAACCATATAAGGAATTGGGTTTGAGGGAAGAAATGTTTGGCTATGATTATCAGAAATGTTTCATCTTCTAATTCATGCCTGCACAGGCAAATACACAATGATCAGAAAAAAAGGAAAAGCCCTATCCCAGTCTCTGCCTATGCAACGTATACACCTCTCCATCCCGCAAGGCGTTCTCTCTGGAAGAAAGTTCCAAAGTTCATATAGACAGAAATGGAGTAGGCTTCAGAGCACAATGGACGTGCATTTGAATCCCAACTTATCCATAAATTATGAATAAGTTGTTAAACTTCACTGACCTAAGTTTCTGCCTCTATATGGTAATGCTTTTCTCACAAAAGAGTTAATTTATATAAATTGCCTAAAATAAAGCAGGTCCTTCATAACTGCTGTTTCAAGAGCCTGAGACTTATTTTTCTTGGAATATGGAATAAAGGTTTTAAGTATTAGCACAACTGATGACATAAAGTTAGTGTTCTTTACCTTATTTGGTCTGTTACAGATGAAAGAATATTCCACAGTCAGTCCTGTACTCTTTTCACTTGACTCAATTTTATGAAGAAAAATAAATAGGGTACCATAGAGCAAAGATCTCATCTGTAAAAATGTTTGCATGGTGCATAACAAACATTTTCCCAAATAACAAGAAGCCATTCGTCATTTTCTCCAATGTCCCAGGGAGCTGATCCCAAGTCAGAATTGTCTTTGAAGTCAGTAGGGAAGCCCCTTGTTTACAGTAGTTTAATGCAAAGAGAAAGTATCGGAGCAAAATTCAAAATGAACACAGCCATTTATGTGGCCGAGTAGCCCAGTACACAGTTACAGTGACACATGTTACTATCCAGGCGGTAATTCAGCTGGTAGACTCATAGTTCACAATCCATTCCATTTAATTTCAATATGCAGTACACATACACACAGGGGAAAAAATGAGTATTAAATCTGTCTTCAACATCTTATATTGTAGATAATTAAAAATGTTTCTTTCAGTCATTAGATTTAGGGCAGGATAATTATTTCAGTTTTGGGAAACTCATTTGCACGTCTGGATACCTCATTATTTTTTCAGTGAGAAAGAAGTACAAATTGCCAACGGTATTTTACGTACATTTAAGCTCTCTGAATTTAGTGCCTTCCCTAGTCTTCAAATTATTTTATTTTCTATTTTATGCTTCTTTATTCTCTAATTTATTCTTGCATTCCATATAGCAGAAAATAGTTGGATTAATTTTTTAAAAAAGATAATTTCTAGAATGAAACTACTTGTATTCTTTCCTTAAGTAAAGCAGTTTCCTTAATTTAGCATAGCTGATGCTTTCATTATATTATTTATTAATGTACTCAATAAACACTTATTTGAAATGTTCTTAGAGAAATGGTTATTGTCAAAATACACCATTGTTTTTATACAGTTTGTCTCAACTGGGGATCAATCATTTTCAGCCCAATTTCTGCAAAATTAATTAATCTGAATAAAATGATTTTTTATTAGACAATAGACTGAGTTGTGATTCAAATGATTAATTAGAATTGACAATGTATAAGTTGATAGTTTGTTAACTGGTAATTTTCTCTACTACATTATTTATTCATTCATTGAGCTCTTAGGAGTCAGAAACTATTCTAAGTATTTCATGTGGAGTTAGCCCTTACATTTAGTTCTTAACATAATTCTATACGATAAGTATTGTATCATCCCAGTTTTACCCAAGAATGGCCTGAGATTCAGAAAAGTTGCATAGATGGTTGTGGTGGAGCTGGGATTTGAATCCTAGAAGTCTGCCTCCAGAACCAGACCAATGGTGCTCCTAAATTGCATGTAGGTGAATATGTATAGATGTCTTTTTGTGTGTTGCACATGTGGATATATTTGAGTTCCAGCTTAGAGATTCTCTGCTAATTTGAATCATACACTATCACTTCTTTAGAAAATAAGCATCAGTTAGAAACTTACCCTTTTCAACTCCTGAGAACCAATATATGCACAGAAAGAACTGGAGCAGTATCCTAAGAAGTTCTTGACATCCTGTAAATGAAGGAGAGGGAAATCTTTATTTATGACTTGGGATGCTGAAGATCACTGGATCACACAGCAAGTTTAAGACATGACTAAATATAAATACTGATATTCTTCTAAGTAATTTAAAAGTTACTCCAATGAGTAATATGCCACTTTCAAAGGCATGCAAAAAAAAAAAAAAAAAGTTTTTAAAAGTTTTTATCTAATACAGTGTACTTTTTCCCCTAAACTTAAAAATGCCCTTTATTTAAGACTTGACGTTTTCAAATTTACAAGGTGATGGGTTGCCAGATTTGAAGAAAAAGAAAACTGCCTTGTGCTTTCAAAAAATAAAGCAAGCATCATAATTTAAATCTATAACATATTAGCACAAATTTGAGAGAACAATAAATCCCAATGTTTCAAATGTATGACCATTGTACAGAGGGCCCTGAGTTGGTTTTTTTTTCCTTTTTCTTTTAACAGGAAAGTGGTAATATTATAGGCATATTAACATAAGAAAATTCTATTTATTTTGGCTTATACCCTCTGTGCTTTGCTTCTTGTTTTTAGTCTATTTTAAAATGAATCTCAGGGTGTATAGACATAATGCGTTCCTGCTGAAAGTCCTCTTTTAACGTCCACATCTGAATTAAATCATAATCATTCCTCCAATAGCAACAATTGTATGTGAGCTCCAATGAAGGGATTTCCCAAGTGTCTCTGCATCGCTGCCACATCTATGGTACAGCCTGTGCTGACTGCTGCCTGGCAAGGGACCCTTACTGTGCCTGGGATGGCCATTCGTGCTCTAGGTTCTACCCAACTGGGAAGCGGTGAGTACCAAACATTCAGCTGAAAGTCAAAACTGATGTTGCCAGATACTCCACATCATTAGAAAAAATTCTATTGCTTTATTCTTTAAAATAGCACTAGAAGTAGTAGCTATGTTTAGCATCATGTATAGTTATTGAATGAAGTAAATGGCTATAGTTTTAACTTGAAATTCTCACAGATATGTCGGAATACAGTACTTTGGAGACATTTCTTTCTCCTCTTAAAGCTCCTCCAGCAACACAATTTCCCCCTATGACCCAGCAAATTTTTTAAGCAGTATTTAATGTTTTCCACATTACCTAATTTTTTTGTATGCTTCTGTATATCATTAAATCCCACCTTCTTAGGGTTTCCCTGTGCCATTTAATTCTCCAATGATCAGAAGTTTGTCCTAGTTCAGGCAACAGGAACATTGTTCCAAAATGAGGTTTTTTTTTTTTACATTTGGTTTGAATTGCTTTCAGAACCTTGGTGACATGCTCTTACCTCTGAGAATGGGAAGTGCATGGTTGCTGGTCAGATTGAGAGAATAAGACAGTCTGAGACTGAATGCCATTTATCCTAGCAAAGACTTAGATGAGAAACTTAGAACCAACTAGTACACAAGTTGTGACACCAGTAGTGACACTGATTATAGAACAAAGAATATGCAGAATTTAGGGTCAGCCAAGATCAGAGCTATGGGTCAGTCAGGGTGATTAAGGGGGTGATATTTGAACAAGGACCTGAGTGTGATGAGGAATGACACCAAGTCATTATCTGGGGGGATAGCATTCCAGAGAGACAGAAGGACCAGAAATCTTTAAAGCTGTAGTGTGTCAAGATTGTTCAAGAAATAGCAACACGACTAATGGGACTATCATGGAATGAGAAAAAGGAAGGGTAGAAAGAAAATGAGCTCAGAATGGCATATGACATAGGATTTAGTGAGTCACTGAAGGCTTTTATAGAGTGAAATGGAAAACTACGGAGGGTCTTTGAGCACATGAATGATTTTTTTTTTTTTTTTTTTTTTTTTACATTTGGTTTGAAAAGCTCATTTGGTTGGGTTTGGCTAGGATTGCAGCCCTGGGGTAGGCAGGGGATGGGAGGAGAGGAGATAGAAGTTGCAAGGCAGTTAGGGCACTGTACCTTCAAAGTGAGATATAAGGAATTCTCACACAGGAATGATAGATGTGGAAATCGCACAAGGTCTGATTTGGGGTAGAGCTCAGTTAGAGAAATAGAAGACTCAAGAATGAACCAAGTTCTCAGAACTGAGCATATGCAGATGTAATTTCCTGAGAAACAGAAGACCAGGGGAGAAGCAGGTATGTGGAAGGAAAGATGATGCTAAAAGTATCTATGAGATATTCAAATGGAGAGGTTGAGTAGACAGTTAGAAATATGAATTTGGGATGCACAGGTGTGGCCTGGTCTGGATAATTTGAAAGTCTTTTGTTTTTAAAGACATGGAACATGAAGAGAACTCCTATTCTTTAAACCAGTAGTCCTTAGTATCTGTGTTTAAAGACCTGTGTTCTTCTGTGTCGTTTTGAGATTTAGGCAGGAAGTTTCTAGCCTCTTGATTTCTACATAGAATTTTTAGACCTCATTATCCTGAGATTTTCTGTTTGCACTAGACTGGAGATCTAAACTTGGACAAAGTATGAGGAAAGCAAATTCCAAATGTAATCTCAAATAAATGATTTTTGTAGTCATTGCTGATAAATTTTAATCATATTTGTTTTATACTCCCAATTACAATAGCAGTGATATTTAAAAATTATTACCATAACTGTTTCTAAGGTAATATATTTTTCTTGAGAAAGAGTTATAAAAATTGGCATATCTAATACCTGGAGTGTAATCTTCTATCTATTAAACAGATTTAAAGCTAAAGGAAGATGAAGCCTCACACTTTCTAAGAAAGAAAGTGCTATGAGGATCACAAAGTGAATCTTATCATATTTCTTTAGGCTTATCAGCCTCTCCTGTAATGTGGAGGAATTGGAGATGGTACTCTTTCCCTGCAAAACCTCCAGACCTAGGGTTTGGCAAACAAGCGTTTTCATTTAATAAACAAAGAATATTTCTCAAGTAAAATTTCATACCATATATAAACTATCATTGCATATTTGAGATTTTTGTTTACATTTTAGACATTTAGATTTTTGTTTACATTTTAGTTTCTGCTAAAATATGAGTTGACTCATTTGTTCTCCTATTCTCCTTCTAATTACAACCTCAGTAATCCTTTCTCAGATGCATATGTCAAGGTAGGTTCCACATTGTCATCCTAATGCCACAAATTTGATCTTGATCATGTCCTTGTAATCAATAAAGAGCTGAAATTGTCTTGCAATTTTTAATGTTGCAATGTCATGCCTGGTATGAAATCAGGTATCACAGAAAAAAAAAAAAAAATTCAGTAAAGTTACAGGGTACAAAATCAACAAACAAAAACCTATACATGACTAATGAGCTACCAGAAAGAGAATTTAAGAAAACAATCCCATTTATAATTGCACCAAAAGAATAAAATACCTAGGCATAAATTTAACCAAGGAGGTAAAAGACCCCTACACTGAACTATAAGACATTGATTAAAGAAATTGAAGACACAAATAAATGGAAAGATAATTGACATTCATGGAGGGGTAGAATGAATATTATTAAAATGGCCATACTACCCAAAGGAATCTGCAGATTCAATACAATCCCTAAGAAAACTCCGTTAGCATTTTTCATTGGATTAGAACAATCCTAATATTTGTATGGAGTCATGAAAGACTCCGAATACCCAAAGCAATATTGAGAAAGAACAAAGCTGGAGGCATCGTGCACCTTGACTTCCAACTATATTACAAAGCTGTAATAATCAAAACAGTATGCTATTGTCATAAAAAAAGACACATAGATCCACATGATTTATGTGAGAGCCCAGAAATAAATCCATACATATATGGTTAATTAATTTACAACATAAAAGGCAAGAATATACAATGGGGAAAGGCAGTCTCTTCAATAAATGGTGCTGAGAAAACTGAGCAACCACATGCAAAATAATGAAACTAGACTACTATCTTACATTATAGATGAAACTTAACTCAAAAGGTTTAAGGACTTGAATGTAAGACCTGAAACCATAAAACTCCTAGAAGAAAACATAGGCATGAAGCTCCTTGATAGGTCATGATGAGTTTTTAGAACTTATACAACTGAGTATTCAAAAGACAAGCAATCTGACTTAAAAAGTGGGCAGATCTGAATAGGCATTTTTCCAAAGAAGACATACAGTTTGCCAGCATGTTGTGAAAAGATGCTCAGTGTCACTAATCATCAGGGAAATGCAAATGAAAACCACAGGATCTCACCTCACATCTGTCAGAATGGGTATTATCAAAAAACAATAAATAACAAATATTGGAGAGGATGTGGAATCTTAATTGGTGCAACCACTATGAAAAACAGTATGATGTTTCCTTAAAAAATTAAATATAGAACTACCATATGATCCAGCAATTTCATTTCTGGATATTTATCTGAAGAAAACAAAAACAATAATTTGAAAAGATAGATGCACCATCATGTTCACTGCAGCATTGTTTTCAATAGTCAAGACATGGAAACGACCTAAGTGTTCTTCAACAGATGAATGAGTAAAGATGTAAACACACACACACACACACACACACACACACCACACACACACACAAGAATACTACTTTGCCATAAAACAGAATTCAGTCTTGCCATTTGTGGAATGGATACCTTGAGGCCATATGGTGAGTGAAATAATTCAGAGAAAGACATATAGTGCATGATCTCACTTCTATATGGAGTTTTGAAAATAACAAAAAAACAGGCTCATGGAGATAGAGAACAGATTAGTGGTTCTCAAAGATGGGGTAGGGGGTAGGAAAAATGAGCAAAGGGGGTCAAAAGGCACAAACTTCCAGTTATAAAATAATTAAGTCATGGAGATGTAATGTACAGCATGGTAACTATAGTTAATAATACTGTATTGCCTGTTTGAAATTTCATAATAGAATAGTACATCTTACAAGTACTTACCGCAAGGAAAAGAATTTTGTGACTACCTATGAGAATAGATGATATCTAGACTTATTGTGGTTATTTCACTATATATCAATCATATATTTTATATATATATATATATATATATATAATATATATACTTTTTTAAATTGAGAAATAATTGACATATAACATTATATTAGTTTCAGATATACAACATGAATGGGTGTACACCTGAAACTAATATAATGTTATATGTCAATTATTTCTCAATTTAATGAAGTATAAGCAGGAGGGAAAAAGTATGGGTTGAAAGAG
The DNA here is from genome assembly GCF_964662115.1 of Mustela nivalis. Classification (NCBI taxonomy): domain Eukaryota; kingdom Metazoa; phylum Chordata; class Mammalia; order Carnivora; family Mustelidae; genus Mustela; species Mustela nivalis. Next base: position 79,422,970 of record NC_139031.1, read on the forward strand.
AAGGTACTAATCATTTAAAGAGCTATCAGAATCTCTAGCAGTGTCTTAATTCTATAATTAAAAGCTGAAAAATCTCTATCATTCTATCTTTCTATCTTTCTATAACCTATCTTATTCCTTGGCCTACTCTCACCCATCTTTGGCTAGCACAATGAAAGTTTCATTACAAGTATCTATATTGTTTAACTTCTCAAAATTATTTTAAAACTTAAACATATAGTGAATGCAAAACATGTTTGCTGAATTAACTATTTCCTAAATTCTCATATATAATATTTTTAAGTGATTATATAATAATAATAATAATGATGATCACTTGTATTTTCCATACCAGTTTTCTTTAATAGTGTTAACTTACCTATTTTATTTCTATTGTGCTGTCTACCTATCTGGAACACAAAGATTATGTGGAGGAGTTCATAGGAATGAAAATCAAAAAGGTGTCCTTTGTATGGAATAAGAATTACAGTGATACTTGGAAATCTATGGAGTATATATATTTTGATATAATAAAGTTGTTAAATATCATTGGCTCTGTAGTTTCTCTTTTTTTTCAAGTTTGCTTATGGTAAATAATACAAGCAATTTTCTTTTTCATTCTCAAGTATCATAAATATTTGTGCATTTGTATCCAAATACTGCAATTTAATCTCAAATGTTATTTATTTTGGATTCATACATGCACTTAGAAATTGTATTCTAAGACAGGATAATCAGTTCAATCTTCAAGTAAATATCTGTTTTACATACAAGAACAAAATGATTTCATTGTTTATCTGAAGGATTATACTATAAAGAAGAAAACATTGGAAACTTGAGCTCAAATCCTAAACCTACATTCACATATATTACTCTGCCTACCAGCTTTTGCAATGCTATATGACTATCCTAAAGGGATTCTACAAATATAAAAAATGTCAGATAGCTGTCTTGCTGATCTCATCATTTAGGCCAAGCCATAATGATTTTTTTTCTGTAAAGACTGTCTGGAAGCTATGTGATCCCATAAATTTGGGTTCCCCAGCTATGCAAACCATAACATAGTACTGGTCACAGGACAATCAATTTAACTATTGTGAGTGATAGTGCTTCTCTAGATGGCTGAAAATGACTACTTCAGCCCTAAGAACTCTCACATGGTGCTCATATAATATCGTGTACTCACAAGTTGATTGGTAGTAAATAATGCCATGGCTTGGAAATATAGCAAATGTAATGCGGTGAAAAGCTGATATAGGGTTATAGGAGCTATTCTAGAGTAAAGCATGAATTGTATTTCCTGAAACAAGAGTGACTTCCACTAGTTTATGTGTGTGTTGTTGTATTAGAAATTAAAATTGAGGGGCGCCTGGGTGTGTCAGTCAGTTAAGCATCTGCCTTCGGCTCAGGTTGTGAGCAGGGATTGAGGTCCATGTCAGGCTCGCTTCTCAACAGGGAGTCGGCTTCTCCCTTTCCCTCAACCCCTCCCCCATTTGTGCAGGTGTGCTCTCTCTTTCTCCCTCACATAAACAGATAAAATCTTTAAATATATATTTTTATATATTTCTATATAAGTATATAAATATATATTTATTTATTTTTAAATCTTTAAATATATATATGACATAAAATTATATACCTGTATTTCCATAGAGAGATTTACATGAACCGTTGAATACACAAACTATTATTTGTTGTAACCTTAAAATGACCTTTTTCACTATTGATGATTTTGAGATTAGTTTCACTTTGTAAATTTAATAATCTTTGTGATATTTTAATATTTCTGCTCTTCTCACTGAATGTTATAATTTATCTTTAACAATAAAAATATTGAGACTTAACAGATGACCAATTAAGTCAGATGCTCATTTATATATACTTCAGAGCCTTGATAGTAAACAATCAATGTATCCCTGTATTCCTGATATTTGAAGAGTAGATCTTTTCCTTTTCTCTTTCTCTCCCTCTCATTGAAGACTTTTATTTATTTATTTATTTAGAGGAAAAAAAGCACATTCAGGGATTGGGAGGAGAAGGAGAGAGAATTTGAAATAGACTCTGCACAGGGATTGATCTCACCACTAGGAACTGTGACCTGAGCTAAAACCAAGGGTCAGAACCTCAACCAACTGAACCACCCAGAGAGCTCACTTTCTCTCTCTCTCGCTCTCTCTCTCTTTTTAAGATTTTATTTATTTATTTGACATAGAGACATAGCAAGACAGGGAACAGAAGCCGGGTAAGTGGGAGACCAGAGAGCTCACTTTCTCTCTCTCTCTCTCTTTCTTTTTTTTTAAGATTTTATTTATTTATTTGACACAGACATAGCAAGACAGGGAACAGAAGCGGGGTAAGTGGGAGAGGGAGAAGCAGGCTTCCGGCTGAGCAGGGAGCCCAATGCAGGGCTCAATCCCAGGACTCTGGGATCATGACCTGAACTGAAGGCAGACACTTAACAACTGAGCCATCCAGATGCTCCTCACTTTTTCTTTCTTGTAACAATCTTCATACCCATGATTTATTGCTAAGAGAATTTCAGTTGCTTTATTTTGTTTTGTTTCACTGTGTGATACAATTGAAACTATTATATGTATTAGTTTCAATTGTATATTCAATACTATATATATATATATATAGTATATACAAAATGTATATATATATTATATATACAAAAATACATATTTTGAGTATGAATATTTTGAATCTAAGACTCAGGAAATTAATTCGTATTAAAATAATTTAAAACATTGATTTAACTAATGGCCAACTTATGAAGAATGTAACTGAATTTTGAAATGCTTAATTGATGATACATAATAACTAAAATGCAATAAGTGAACTTTGGTCCTGACTAAACTTTTCTTTTTTTTAAGATTTTATTTATTTATCTGACAGAGAGAGACACAGAAAGAGAGGGAACACAAGCAGAGGGAATGGGAGAGGGAGAAGCAGGCTTCCCGCCAAGCTGGGAGCCTGATGTGGGGCGCGATCCCAGGATGCTGGGATCAGGACCTAAGCTGAAGGCAGATACTTAATGAGCCACCCAGGCGCCCCCTAACTAAACTTTAAAAAATTCATAAGGGATGTTTAGAAGACAATTAAGGAAATTTTAACATAAAATATGTATTGTATGATATTATGGAATATTCATATATTTAGCATGATAATTATACTGTTGTTATGTAGGAAAATCAGAAGATTCATGCTGAAGTATTGAGGAATGAAGCATTATGTCTGCAATTTATTTTCTAAAGATTTTCATATATGTGCATAAAGTATATATACAACATAAAACTTGCATGTTAGGGG
>NC_139031.1:80099680-80247527 GCF_964662115.1 Mustela nivalis
CATCAGGCTCCCTGCTTGGTGGGAAGCCTGTTTCTCTCTCTCCCACTCCCCCTGCTTGTGTTCCCTCCCTCACTGTGTCTCTCTCTGTCAAATAAATAAGTAAAATCTTTAAAAAATAAAAAGGGAGAGAGAAAATTAAAGAAAAAAAAAGAGTTTACATGGATTTTCCATTGCATGGTGGGAAAGATGCCCCCCCATGCTGTTCAAGTGTTAACTGTATTTGTCTTCATACTTTCCTTATAGAGAATAACTCAATTACTTATATGAAAAATAACTTGTAGATCTTTTAACATTAACATATCCCTAGAATTTAGAATTATTCATTTAAGTAACTAACACCAGACTGTAACCAAAGTTTGAGATTTTAAATTACTCAGGTAGGCTGATTTATTCTTGAATTATCTTTTAAGCAAGTAATTTCTCAGTAATAGCTAAAAATAACACTTAATGCCAAAACAAGTTTTCTAACAGTGATATTTTATTTGTAAATCTGTGTAGATCTCACAACTAATTCACATAAAAATATTTTTCTCTTTAGTTGGTACTAAAAACAGGAGAAACAGAAATGAAAAAAAAAAAAAAACCTTGCTGTAGGAATTCAAACTAAACCATATGAGGTAAAATATTACTTTATGATTAAATATTAAATAGTCATATAATTCATCTTAGTCATTAACAGTCTAAACATCAAACAGATTGAAGGGTATAATTAGAAAAAATATAGTATCAGGTAGTGTCTAATTTGGGAAAAATAATTCAGGAAATGACTCAAACTATGAGCTGTAAATATTCATAAAATACTGAGCTGATGGTCTGAAATGTCTATTTTCATACCATTCCACAATTATAAGCCAATTATTAATTTTATATCCGTTTTTAAATTAACAATTAAGAAATAATACTGCTATATGATTCTTTTTTTCTTCTAATTAAAAAAGTACCTAAAATTAAAATATTGAAGCATGGGTGGTAGTCCTTGCTGAGTGGAAACGTTAATTCCATTGGTATTTAGGAGACACTAACCTTCAAATCGGCCAGTAGAGGTGTGTGGGGTTTATCAAACACTTCTCACATGTATCCTCTGAGTTTCCTGACTTTGACAAGCTTTCAGACCCACCATAGCCATCAGGGCAAAATGTGGGCTCTGGCTCCCTGACAGGCTGTCATAGGGACTAGGTCATAAAACATGGAGGTGCAGTGTAAATTCTTCCCATGAGGCCAACTTTGACTAAATGATTGGAAGAGATACAAATAAGATAGCAGATCATTTCCTCTCTGTTCTTCCTGTGGGTGGACTGTTCTATGACACAGGCTTTCCAAACATGCCCTTTCAAGCCTTGTCCCAGAGTGGCAGCCAGCCCAGCACAGCAACCTATAGCCTTTTATTTTCTTCCCAACTCTCTCTGCTCACTTCCGCTTTCTCTTCCTGGTGCCCTGGGATTGTATTCTCAATGAACTAACATGTTAACATACAGGTATTATATTAGAATCTTTTTTTTTTCCCCCTAAAGAACCTAAACCAAGATAGGAATTGATTTCAAGTTATATAAGAAAATAATATTACTATTGTAATCATAAAAATAATATCCTTAATAGTGAAATGGAATCTTTGGCTTTGATATATAACTTTGTTTAAATTGCAAACTCCACTTTCTTCAAATTTACCTCTACAGAGTTGGCATTTATTGAGCTAGTTTTGAAATGTAAACTTGAGGTGACTATCGGACATCCAAGGACAGACATGGAGAAGGCTATTGGTTAGGAGTCTGGATTTCAGAAGACAGGTCCAGGATGGAGATACAAATGTAGGAATCAGCTTATAGATGGTATATCCTATGGTGAGATTGAAAGAGATCTTCTAAGGACTAAGATTGATAAGGGGAGAAGATCCCAAAAGGACAAAGCTCTAGAATACTCTCACATTTAAGTCAGGAAATGAAGAGGAAACAGTAGAGAGAGTGAGATATTGTCCAGCAAGGTTAGAGAATAACCCAAAGACTGTAATGTTTTGGATGCTGAGAGAAAAAAGAATGTTTAAAAGGGAAGAAAGTCAGCTAATGGGCTTGGTACTATTGACAGTCAAATAGGAGAAAAATGGACTGAGAATACAGACTGAATATTACAATGTGGAAGTATGACAGTGAACAGGAGATTTTGCACATGAAGGGAATGAAAAGTTGATAAGAATAGTTTCAAGAGAATACGACAGGAGAAAATACAGTTACATAGACAGCTTATTCAAAGGTTTTTGGTATAGGGGCCCCTGGGTGACTCAGTGGATTAAGCCTCTGCATTTGGCTCAGGTCATGATCTCAGGGTCCTGGGATCGAGCCCCATATTGGGCTCTCTGCTCAGCAGGGAGCCTGCTTCCCCTTCTCTTTCTGCCTGCCTCTCTGCCTGCTTGTGGTCTCTTTCTCTGTCAAATAAATAAGTAAAATCTTAAAAAAAAAAAAAAAAGACTTTTGGTATAGAGGGAAAGAAAGAAACAGGATGTCAGCAGAAGGCCATGCTGTTACAAGGTTTTTTTAAAAATAATTTTGAAAAAATAGTATTGTCGTATACTAAAAGGAATGACCCAAAAGAGAAATTAAAATGGATGATTCAAGGGAGAAAGACCAGTGTATCTGAGGATGTGAGAGAAGGTGGCATCAAGAGGACAATTGAAACCTGCCCCACAATAACGTAATGAACATTTCACCCACACTAATGGAAACGGATACAGAGATTCATATAGGTTCACACTTTACAGTTGTAAGCCAATGCTCAATCTTTCCTGGTTGCTTTTATTTTCTTAATGAAATAAAGTCTAAGAGAGTGAGGATAAAAAAAGAATTGTAAAAAGCTTGAGAATAGAGCAGAAAGGCAGAAATAATCTCTAGGTGAGTAAAAAAATGAATGGTTTATGGATTTACAGTATGGTTTTTAACAGTATGAAGGATGATTGGGGTTATGATTATGAACTTAAAGTGAAAGAAGGAAGTATGACTATGTTTTTCTCTAGTTGTGCTCAGCTATGGATGGAATTACACATAAAGAATAGACAGATAATTGGTTTTAGGTAGGGTTATGGATTAATCATAAGAATAAAACAAATGAGAAATGTATAGAGGATTGAGGATATAGACAAAAAAGTAATTATAATGAACGAACATAAGATTTAAGTTACACACAGAGAAAAGACATAGGGAATGTGGGAGAGAGAGGGTGATGCTGGTGAGAGCAAATAATTTGGGGGTTTAGGGAATGATTAGGAAGGATTTGGGGTAGTATTGAAGAGAAGGACTATATAAAGACTATATAGGAGTTGTAATTATTGGTATTGACAAGGTCATAGTAGTAAGTGGCTGAGGACAATGCAAAAGACCATTGGTAGGAGGTCCAGGAATCCAAAGGTCAGGGAGTTAAAAGGATCATCTACATGGATATTACAATCAACAAAAAAATGTAATAGGAGTAATGCTGGAGAGCATGGCAATGATCAAAAGAGCCCGTGATCCTTATTGAAAGAATAAGGAGGGATGACCTGACCTCGAGAATTAGAGACAGATGACCGTAGCGAGGACAGAGAATGGGTGACACAAACTGATGACACAAACTTGAAACCTGGGGACTTTGAGGGAAGAGGAAAGGAGAATGGATTGAGAGGGGCAAAGAGGAGCAGGGAGGTTGCCTATCACTCCTCGAGGCCCAATTTGAGAAGAGAGTGGAAATGAAACTGGCCATCATTTAAGAAGATGGCACATAAGGAAAGTGTTCAGGAAAAACACAACATCAACAAAAAAACCAAAACAGATTTCCATTCAAGCCAGATGGTACAACAAGGGGTCACACAAGAGACAGGGGCTATAGAAAAATTTGTTAATAACCTACCATGAATTTCAGTGGTCACAGTGAGAAGAGATGGGAAGAGTGGACTATGAGGTCAGAAAAGGTATCAGGCAACATTATAGCCTAAATAATGTAGGCATCTTGGATTTCTTCTCGTGTTTGGCATCAATTGGTCTGAGATTAGAGTCTAGTCTTAATATTTCGAAGGCAGAAGGTGGTGGCCAGGGATGAGCAGGAGTAGGAGATCTTTTAAGGAATAGGGCTCCCTCTGGGCTCCTACTTTTCTCCCGTCACAAAAAACACAGATTTCTGCAGGTTAAAGTCTTGCTGCTTAGTGGAATTGATTTCTGTAGAAGGAAGCCTCCCGCCTGGCAGGGAAGCAGTCCTACTATAAGCACAGGGCATCCAGCAGCCTTTGACTGCAAATACAGGGGAATGGTCTTCCTTCAAGCACCTAGGCACCTTCTTGACTTCTGAAGGGGGCCCAGGGAAAGAAAGAACACAGTACGCACAAGAAAACTAGGAACTTGTTTGTACCATGAGTTTAACAAGCTTTTCCTCTTCTATTCCCTTGTTATTATTTTCATCTGTGAAAGTCTAGAAAGTTGAGTGGCAGCTCTCTTTTTTCCTCATCCCTGGTGACCTTTATTATGAGTGTAGTAATGTACACCACCATGAAATTACGATTTAATAAAAATTCAGAGTGCCTTTTGGAATTTATTATATCAGGATTATAATTTCAATTAGTTTTGACTGAACTTTTAATAAATATGTCTGTTGGAGTCAATTTTCACTCTTGAAATAGATATTAAGTACCCATCATATACTAGTCATACGGCCACAAACTGAGATACACTGAAGGAACTCACAGTCTAATAAGATTATAATACTTGAAGAAGATAATTTCATTTCCCCGATGACATGATGGAGCTACATACAAGAGTCTGTTGGGGGTGGAGAGGTAAGATAGGTAACTCAATTTGAGATGCTTTATTTGAAACTCTTATAGCAAGTGTTCTCACACTGTTTTCTGTCCTGGCTCATTTGACAGATGCAATGTGTTCTTCTTCTATGGCAGTAGCTTTCTATTAGAATACTTTTCAGTTAAGTGTATGGAATGTGTCATTCTATAGGCAATGGATCAGAATGGCCAAGTGGAGACTACCTAAGAGGGCTTAGATAGTTGGAAAAGCCTTTACCTCCAGATGGGTATCTTCCATTCAAGAGACATTTTTCTCCCACCCTGCGAGAATCTGCTTTGTAGGATAAGTAGTCTTAGTTAGAATTGGGAAAGTGCATTTTAGGGATATGGTTTGTGCAAAAAATAAGAGAAGCTAGGGGGAGGCACAGGTTGGGAGGAGGCTGTGTCAAGACATGAGATGTGAGATACAGACAACAAAACATGCATTAAATGGCATGGTTAAGAAGGTTTGGATTAATTTCTCTGAAAATGGCATGATATAAATAGGCACAAATTCTCAAAAGCTCATTCTGGTCAAAGAGTACAAAGGCTCATTCTGGTCATAGAGTAAGGATGAATTAGAGAATGTTTAGACTAGAAATTGAAAGACTAGTTGAAGATATTGCCCATCCAAACAAGCAACAATAACAGACTAATGTAAGGCAGTGTTAACAGAAATTGAGAAAAAAGAATGGATTTGAAAACATAAAGGAAGGAGGTTGAGGGAGTGATGGCTTGGACATATGTTCACCAAAGAGAGGCACAGCAACTGACTATTTTTTTGAAGTTCTACTCTGTGTTTCATGTTAAGTACTTTTATTTATGCTATCTTTTACACAAATCTGAGAATTTAGTACTGTACCATTTGACAGAAGAGAAAACTGAAGATCGAAGAATATATTTTACATGCCAAAGATGATCAATTATGTTGCATGAGAACTAGAATCAAGCCAGGTCACTTTGGTTTCAAATTACACTCTTCTCTCCATCATATGATAATTCCTCCAAAATTACAACATAATATTAAGACTATCAGATTTCTTAGTTGGCCAGTTTAGGTAAATGGTAGAACCATCAATAAAAGCATGTAGTAGGGTGCCTGGGTGGCTCAGTGGGTTAAAGCCTCTGCCTTCGGCTCAGGTCATGATCCCAGGGTCCTGGGATCGAGCCCCACATCAGGCTCTCTGCTCAGCAGGGAGCCTGCTTCCCCCTTTCTCTCTGCCTGCCTCTCTGCCTACTTGTGATCCCTCTCTGTCAAATAAATAAATAAAATCTTAAAAAAAAAAAGCATGCAGTATTGGGCAGAAGTGAAACATAATGTGTATAATTTTATATACTATGAGTTTGAGGACCTGTGACTTACAGATTCAGATATATATAGACAGCAGCTCCAAAGGTTAAGAGATACATATGCACATGTAACTCAAAAGATTAAAAGATACATAATCTGGATACAGATATACAGTTAGAGTTATTCATCTAATATTCCAGTGAGAGGGCATAAAATTATAAAAGGACCTAGGCAGAATTTGGAGAACAACACCCTTCAACAAAGACAAAAAGACCCACAAAAGAGAATGAGACTAGTCAAATGGGCAAGAGGACAATTAAAAGAAATTGTTTTTACAAATTGTAAGAGAGAAAAGAGCTTCAGGAGGATTTAATTATTCCCAGGGACAAAATGCAACAGAACATACAAGAAATATGAGAATCAAAATATATTCCTTGGCATTGAAAATTGGGTCATTAGCAGCCCCAGCGAGAAGCAGTTCATTGGAATGACAGAGGTAAAAATGAATATTAGAATTTATCAGGACTACTCTTCCAAAAACGGTAAACACAGCATGGATAACAATTGGAGATTATAGGTATGTGGTGTTATATGTTACAGGAAGGCTGTTCGTCAGAAATCATGCTTCTACCATACCTAATTAAATATATCAAACAAACTGGCAAAAAAGAAAAAGAGACATCCAATAGAAAAATGATCAAAGAATAAGAGCTGACAATTCACGAAAGAAAAAAAAAGATAGAAATTTAAATTTAAGGAAAGCATGTTGAATCATTTTGGTAAGTAAAATACTGCAAAGTAAACCACAGTGAATTTCTCATTGTTGGCAAACAAATTAACAGAAATATTTAAAACAGGGCACCTGGGGGTGCCTGGGTGGCTCAGTGGATTAAAGCTTCTCTGCCTTCTGCTCAGGTCATGATCCCAGGGTCCTGGGATTGAGCCCCACATCGGGCTCTCTGCTCAGCAGGGAGCCTTCTCCCCCCCCCCCTCTCTCTGCCTGCCTCTCTGCCTGCTTGTGATCTCTGTCTGTCAAATAAATAAATAAAATATTTAAAAAAATAAAAATAAAATAAAATAAAACAGGGTGCCTGGGTGGCTCAGTCAGTTAATTATCCAACTCTTGATTTCGGTTCACGTCATGATCTCAGAGTGGTGAGATCCAGCCCTGTGTTGGACTCTGCTCAGTGGGGAGTCTGCTTGAAATTCTTTCTCCCTCTCCCTCTCTTCTCCCCCTTTCCCAGCATGCTTTTTCTCTCTCTAAATGAAAAATCAATAAATCCTTAAAAAAATGTTTAAAATAATAAATAAATAACAATAATAATAATAAAATGCGTGGTTCAGTCCTTAAGCGTCTGCCTTCGGCTCATGTCATGAGCCAGTGGTCCTGGGATCAAGCCCTGTATCAGGCTCTCTGCTCAGCAGGAAGCCTGCCTCTCCCTCTCCCACTCCCCTTGCTTGTGTTCCCTCTCTATCTCTCTCTGTCAAATAAATAAATAAAATCTTAAAAAATAAAATAAAATAAAATATTAACAACCTGACATTGAGATGAAAGTTAGAATAACTTTCCCAGAGGGCATTTGGGTAATATGTATGGTTATGTAAATTTCCAAATGTAAAATTACTTTGACTCAGATATTTCATTTTTAGAAATTTGTCTTAAATATAAACATATGCACATAAACATGAATAAATATTTAGCTGTGTGATTTTAGCTCTTTAATGCTATATTAATAAATATATCTTATTTATATTTATATAATATTAATAAATATTAGAATATCATCATTTCAACAATGCTGATGAATTGATGGATCTAGGCATTGATCATCAATGGCTGTTACAACAGAAAAAGACAAACAGCACAATGTTAGGTGCCCTCTGAGGGCAACACCATACCACCTATGAAATATTTTTTTGAAAATATTTTATCTATTTATTTGACAGAGAGATCACAAGTAGACAGAGAGGCAGGCAGAGAGACAGAGGGGGAAGTAGGCTCCCCACTGAGCAGAGAGCCCGATGTGGGGCTGGATCCCAGGACCCTGGAATCATGACCTGAGCTGAAGGCAGAGGCTTAACACACGGAGTCACCCAGGTGCCCCCACTTATGAAATATTATTGCCAAAATATGAAACCTGAATTCTGGATCTAATTACCTTTTTCTAGGAAATATAGTTAATAGAGGTATACATCAAATGACACCAGTGATGATGCAATACAATAATCCAGGACAGGACAAATAGTATAAATCCAGCAATCTATTTTTTCTTGTTCTTTTTCTTTTTTTCCAACAAATAAATTGCAAGGAAATAAAGAGAGGGATGAAGAGGAATCTACTGACTAAGAGAGACTTCCTGGCCACCTGCAGTGCCTAGATCTTACCTGAATGTTGATTTAAATCATTTGGAGAGGGGAAGGGAAGGAGGGAGGGAAAAGATATCAAGGATTTTTGAACACTGCTTGAATAGATGATATTGGATAATATGAAGGATAATTTGATTTTTTTGAGGTACAATAACGGTGTTATGGTTATGTTAAAAAAAAAAAAAAGGTAGAGTGGGGAATGGGTGAGGCTATAGATGAAATATGATTGACCAGAAGTTGACAATTGTTGAAGCTGAGTCATGGGTACATGGTGGTTCATTAAACCAATCTTGCTAAAAAACAACTACCACAAACCTATTTAATAATGTGGGTTTGATTAAAAAATTAATGGCATACCCATGAGATAAAATAATATGCAAATATTAAAATGTTCATTATATTATATAGTCTGTAGAATGGTTAATAATATTCAGGCACTTGGGACGCCTGGGTGGCTCAGTTGGTTAAGCAGCTGCCTTTGGCTCAGGTCATGATCCCAGCGTCCTGGGATCGAGTCCCACGTCGGGCTCCTTGCTCAGCAGGGAGCCTGCTTCTCCCTCTGCCTCTGCCTGCCTCTGTCTGCCTGTGCTCGCTCTCTCCCCCCCCTCTCTCTGATAAATAAATAAAATCTTTAAAAAAATAATAATAATATTCAGGCACTCAAGTGTTCCTACAATATTAATAAGTGTAAAAAAGTCACAAAGCAACATGCAGAGAATTATTCCATTCCCATGTACAGAATGGAAATAAAAAGACCCCCCCCCCAATACATAATAATTATCTTGGAAAAAGAATTCTTGATTGTGAAGGGAAAGACATTGGAAGGGAACTTTAGGGACATTCTATATTTTTAGCTAAGAGATCTTTATATATTATTTTATTTATAGGTAATTTGATCAAGGACTTCCTATTTATCAGATGTTACGCTGGCACTTTACAACATTATGAAGCCTCTGTGAGATAACTGTATTTATTTTTAAGAGAAGCCAAGTATAGAAATTTTGAGACACTTGCCTAAGTTAACTAGCTAGAAAGAGAGCCAAGACTCAAACCTGCAGTTTGACTCAAGAACCTTCACGCTTAGCCACTGCCTCTTGCGGAAAAGCGGGAGAAGCGGAGATAGAAAGTCCTAGAGGGAGAAAACAGATGGAGGGAAAGCTCTGAGTACACACAGAGAGAAGACCCCATCCAGAGCAGGGGGGGAAGTCAAACAGTGGTAAATGTCTGTCAAGTGAGGGTATCTAACTAATTAGAAAACTTCCCCCCACACAAAAGGTCTAACACAGTTTTTTCAAATAGTTGAAAAATTTTCAGTTTTATTTTACAAACCATCTTTTTTCCTTTTGTAGGAAATTTCTGTTTCCGTATACTAAATACAGAGGAAAATTATAGATTCCCTATTCCGTTCAATTGGTTCATCTGCTCGTGTACAATAGCACATTCTACTAGTTACTGTGCCTTTATTTTACATTTTGATATTCATCCACAAAGTCAATGTTGAGCCTCTACTGTGTACTTGGCTTAATGTTTAAATGTTCATGGTGAAAAAGACCTGTAGACATTCACATCCCCAGCTTTCATGAAGTTAATCAAGCCCAGAGATTCACAAAATTTTTCCATAAGTAGTAAATATTTCAAGGCTTTGCAATTAATTCTCTCTCTATTATAACTAATTCAACTCTGCCATTGTAGCTGAAATAGGCCAGACAATCTATGAATGAAGAATGTGGCTGTTTTTTGACACAAACTTATTTACAAAAACAGGCAGGAGACTGGATTTAGCCCGAGAGACTTTTCTAGGTTGGCAATGGAATTCTCTGTATCTCGAATTGTTCATGGTGAAAAAAGAATTGTGAAAGTGGCGATGGAAATTTAAAAGACTCTCTGTTTTGTTGTTATGTGGCTCTAGTCCCCTGTTATTTGGGATTGAGATACAGTAACATACGTCATTGTTTGCCTCAGACATTGCAAGTTAATGCCCTTTATCCTGGTATAATAAACAGAGCTCCTCTTCTCACTCTGCAATTTTCCAGTTAGGATAGCAAAACTGTGTGGTTATCCTAAGTTTAGGAGCTAGAACAATGATCTTCCTCAATAGGAAAAGGAATCAGATATCAGTTAAGGCAAAACTATGACAGGAAGATATAAAGGATGTTAAGTTCTTTACTGAAAAAGCTTCTCCAGAGGGCATATTAGGAAAGGACTGGGAAGGAGATCAGTTGAAATTCTTATCCAATGGTGTCTTAGTTCAGGGTGCTGGAGCAAAACACTATAGACTGGGTGGCTGATAAGTAACAGAAATGCATGGCTCACAGTTCTGGAGGTGGGAAGTCCAAGGTCAGGGTGCCAGCACGGTTAGGTTTTGATGGGAATGCCCTTCCAGGATGTGGACTGCTGGCTTCTCACTGTTTCCTTAGGTGGTGGGAAGACTGAGAGCAGAGCAATTTCGGGGCACTCACCCCATTCCTGAAGTCTCCACCTTGATGACCTAATTACCTCCCAAAGGCCCCGCCTCCAAATACCATCCCCCTGGGGATTAGATTTCAATGTATGGATTAGGGGGGAAGACACAAATTTTCAGTCCATAACAAATGGTGTCTATGAAAAAAGAAGGAACTAGTTGGGGGTATGGAATGTAAAGAAACAGGAACAGTAAAGGAATAGAGCCTGGGAGAAGCATTAAAGATGCACTGTTTTTTGTTTTTTTGTTGTTGTTGTTTTGTTTTGTTTTTGGATCATTAGTACAAACAGAACACTATTGATAACCTGTATCTACCTAAAAAATGTCTAGCCTAAATACCTGCCTCCTCCTTATTCTGAAACAAGGCAAGTGGTCTTCTGGCAAAAGTCCATAGGGGAAGGGAAGGAATAGTCGAATGAGTCTATTCCAGGAATATTTACCTTCCTATTTGCCAAATGTAGTTCATTTTCAAAAAACAACTGGAATTGAGATAAATATTCAAATTTAGAATGTTTATCCATGCCACATATTTTAAAGCTACACCCTTAAAAATGTTTCCTGTTGATTTTTAAGATCAGTATTTTCTCACAACCTGATGCCTGGGCTCTCTGCCTGCAACCTCAGAGATGCCCTCAGTAAGGTTTTCCTCTATGCCCTCCAGCAGGATTAGCCCTTCTAGCTCCACACTCCCCTAGGGCACTGTTTTGTCCGACCTACACTTGGAAACCACCCTTGGAAATCGATTGGCTGTGAAGAGCCTGCTGCTTCCGTTGCAAGGTGAGCCCCGTTCCCAGCCGGAGGGAGGACCCTCCCGCAGGCTCCTGTGGTTCTCTGTTTTTGTGAAAAGGACGAATACAGGATTTTTAAAACTGCAATTGGAGAAGTCCTATCTTTTTTCACTCTGCCTTCTCCTACTTGACACTTCCTTAGTGTCCGCGGTGTGGGGGAAGCTGCAGGCACTCCTGGGATCTGGCTAAGGGGAGAGGTTGGGGATGCGGCTAGGCTGAAAGGCTTCAAAGTCACTTCCGAGGTGCAGCTGCGTTACTGTTGTTATTGTTAGCCTAGTGATTCCACGTGGAAATGGCTTGCTGCGGTCTCCCGTGTGGGCTCCCCAGCCTTAGGAAACGCGGCAAAACGCCGATCAGAAGCTAGCTGATACGTAGGTGTTTTTAGGTCAAGTGTTCTGTACGTGGAAGAGAAAGAAAGATGGGTACCTAGTCTGCCTTAGGGGCAGAAAGCCCCGTCTGTGGACACTGTCCTCCACCAGCCTGCATGCAGTGACTGAGGCACGGGGACAGGAGCGCCTGATCCAGGATCATTTTTTTAAAAGATTTTATTTTATTCTTTTTTTTGACAGACAGAGATCACAAGTAGGCAGAGAGGCAGGCAGAGAGAGAGAGGAGGAGGAAGCAGGCCTCCTGCAGAGTAGAGATCCCGATGTAGGGCTCGATCCCAGTATCCTGGGATCATGACCTGAGCGGCAGGCAGAGGCTTTAACCCACTGAGCCACCCAGGTGCCCCTGATCCAGGATAAAGGCCACTGACCAGCTGGGCAGAGTAACCGCCGGCCTATCCCACCTATTCCTTGGCCCAATTTTGCTTCATCTCTTTCTCTTTCACTGCTTAATCTCTACTAAGTACCATATACCCCTATCTCTGCCTCAGCATCTGCTTCTGCATAATCCAACTGTGGCAGTCATCTCAGGAAAATTCTGTGCAAGGATAACTTCCAGAAAACGGTAAAAGGACTCTGATGCAGATATAAAAGTGAACATATGTTGAAGAACTTATTTTACTCATGATATGAGGCAGAGGCTACAAGTGATTCAAAGGAAAAGTCAAAACAGTATGAATTAATACGGAATAAAAGGATGTCAGGATGAATTGCAAATGGAGACAAAACTAGATTTTTCCAGAGGGCGGAGGAAATGAATTAAATCACTTTTGCAAAAGACAGAATGTGCAATTATCAGCTACCTACAATTTATTAAGGAAAATAAAATAAAATTGCCAGTTAGCTCAGTGACAGTGAACAGGATTGGAATCTGATAACCTAGAAGAGTGTAGTATAGAAGACACATTTTCCTCTTGAAACACATTTTTTTCTCCGTACATCTCTTATTTGCAAAAGTGCTTTCCATCCTACCTCCCTTATATTTTCAAAAGAAATAACAGGTAAAGGTTAGTCTGCAAATTCTGTTGGGATTTCAGCACACACGTAGATTAAAAGTATTTTATAAAATTCTGAACAGTATTGGATTAAGTAATGCAAAAAACTCAACAAAACCCTAAATAACTATAAATAACTATAACTATCATTAAAAATTAAACATATTAGCTCAATACTTGCTTTTTTATTCCAACACAAGCTTTGTAACAGAATCATAAACCCAAGCAGACTCCCTTGAACAACAGAAAAATATTATCAAATTTAGTGTGTTGTAAGTATAAATACTGAATTACATAGTGACTAAGATAGAAAATATGCATTACGGATACATAATCTATAATAGTATTGTCAATATGTTGCTGACCTAGAAAGTTTTAGAAATGTATAAAATTTTGTCCAACTAGACATGTCTTTGGGGCCTAATTCATTTGTTCCTTGCTATTATGTTACAAATTCACAAATGAGATCAGTTTCTGGTGAGTCTCTCATTTTCAAGTTCAATTTTAAATGTACAAGTTCTGCCTTAATTAAAACTATTAGAAAAAAGTATAGTCTTCAGAAGTTTTGCACTTTTTTTTTTTAAATTTGACAAAGAGATTGAGAGAACACAAGCAGGGGGAGCAGAGGGAGAGGGAGAAGCAGGCTCCTCATGGAGTAGGGAGCCCAGTGCAGGACCCTGGGATCATGACCTGAGCTGAAGGCAGACGCTTAACAACTGAGCCACCCAGATGCCCCAGTTTGTGGACTTTAAAATGGAATTTTATTAGGTAGGAAACTGTTCACAGTGGATATTTTATTAATTTTTGTAATGGTAATGCTTAAATTTTCCAATTCAAATGTTTGAAGTGTGACAATAGATTTTAAATGATTGATGTGAGTAATTTTAAATGTGTTTAATATTTTAAGGGTGCTATTTATTCCTCACAATCCAGTGATGTGTATGGGTGGTTATTTGTACAATTCTTTCACATCAAATGGAAGAATAGAGTTCTTTGTATTCAAGAAGATATTTGGAAGCCTGTTCTAAAGATATAAAATTGCTCTCGGAAAACACCAGGAGAAAACAGGCTGTATTGTTCCTCCTCAAAGAGCACAAAAGGCAATCAAACAAGGGAACTAGAATATGGTAATTATTGAGAATGTTGATGGTACCCTTAAGATTAAGCCACTGAAGATAAATGCTTTTCTGGGGATGAAGTTCCTGAAAAATCTATTAAGTGGGGGTGGGGAAGGGATGGCAAATTTCTGCCTCTACCTTGCACAAAACAGTCCATTTGTGTAATCTTCCAAATCATATTTCTTGATTTTGCTTATAGATAGGGACAGCGAAATTGACTATGAAGGAGATAACAAACAGATATAAGGAACACCACCAACAAAAAAGAAACAGGTAAAATGAAGATAATAAAGGTGCTATTTCCCACGAAAAGCTTTGGCAGGTCAGAATTTGAAGGGGTAAAAACAGATGCGTTGCCTTTTGTTTGCAAGGCAGCCTCTGACAATGAAGATAAATTAAAGACCCAGAAAGCTAATACCCTTGGTGTTAATTCCCTTACAGTTCTCTTTCTTGCAGAAACTCCTTGGAGATCAGATGGCTAAGACCTAATCTTTATTTCATGTTTCTGTAACTTTAAAATGAATTTCTCTCTGCTGCTTCTCAGATACCGACAATAAATCCATAATGCAAATACTGAGAACGTTTGATTTTGAAAGAAACCAGAGAAACCAAGCCAAAACCTTTATTCTAGATTAATATATATTTTTGAATCAGTATCGTAATGGCTAAACAATCACATTAGAATCCACACTTACAGTTTTAGAGTGGGGGAGAGAACCTGGGGGCATGTGGAGTACCCTCTCCGATGATGCATCTTGGTTGACTGACTATTATTGATGAAAATATCAAGGCAGCTTTTCACTGGGTTATAAAATGTGATTATTTTAAATTACCCTCATTCTTTTTAGTTTTCCAACACTCCTACTTTTGACAAAACCAAGCCCTATGGTGTGAATGCTTATGTCCTTCTCAAAATTCCTATGTCGAGGGACACCTGGGTGGCTCAGTTGGCAAAGCGGCGGCCTTCGGCTTGGGTCATGATCCCAGGGTTCTAGGATCGAGTCCCACTTCAGGCTCCTTGCTCAGCGGGGAGCCTGCTTCTCTCTCTGCCTCTGTCTGCTTGTGTTCTCTCTCTCTCTCTCTGACAAATAAATAAGTAAAGAAGAAAACTTTAAAAAAAAATTCCTATGTTGAAATATTGACTCCCAAGGTGATGGCATGAGTTGGTACCTTTGGGAGGTGATTGGATTATGAGGGTAGAGCCTCATGAATGGAATTAGTACCCTTATAAATAGAGGCCTGGCACGCACCTGGCTGGCTCAGTTATTAAGCATCTGCCTTTGGCTGGGGTCATGATCCCAGTGTCCTGGGATGGTGCCCCACACTGGGCTCCCTGCTCCCCGGGAAGCCTACTACTCCCTCTCCCATTCCCCCTGCTTGTGTTTCCTCCCTATCTCGCTCTCTGCCAAGTAAATAAATAAAATCTTAAAAAAAAAAAAATAGAGGCCTCAGGGAGTTTGCTGATTCCTTCCACCACATGAAGATATGGAGAAGTTAGTAGTCTGCAACTGAGAAGAGGGCTCTCACTAGACCTTGGGCTCGCTGGTACCTGATCTTAGACCTCCAACTTCCAGAAATATGAGAAATAAAAATCGGTTGTTTATAAGCTACCCAGTGTCTGGTATTTTTGTTATAGCAGTACAAACGGACTAAGACACCAAAATATTTCCAGTGTGTTTTAAAATATAGAAACAGCTATGACATAATCCTACTTTTTGAAAAAGCAGACTAATAAATTTTAACAATTATTTCATACTTATAGGAAACCCTCTTGAGAAGTCCCTTTAAAAATGACATCTCCAGGGGGCTCAGCTGGTTAAGTGTCCAACTCTTGATTTCAGCTCAGGTCTCAGGGTTGTAAGATTGAGCCCTGCCTTGGGCTCCGGGCTGGGTTTGGAGCCTGCTCAAGATTCTGTCTCTTTCTCGCCCTCTACTCCTTCCCCCTACCCTGCCCTCTCTAAAAAACAAAAACAAAACAAAGGGAAAAAAAAGTATTATCTTAAATCTCCTACTTCATACTACTTACTATTAGGATTATTAACATAGCCCATGACTTGAAGGTACGTGTATGAGGGATAAGAATTTGTTTAGGCTGACACATATGCATATTTATCATAAGCACTGGGAATTGTACTATTTCACACAATATTATCATAAAACAACTTTATTCTTTGGATTCCTACCACCACTTTAAATTTATTCATTGGGACCATGTCCTCCCTCACATGGGGTTGCAGACTTGTACTGCACTATGACTTGACTTCCATTTGGTTTTGGTTATTGAAATCCCTATGGGCATCTTCCCATTTCAATTCCAAAATAAAGCACACTTGATTTTAAATTGTGATTTCTTCTTTTCCTCTGGCTGATTTCTTATCATATTACTGCCACTTCTCATGTAAATAATACTGCTGCTATCGTTCAAGAATTTTTTTTTTTTTTTTTTTTTAGCATCTCTTCTGTCCTGGTCCCTGCAGTAGTTAAACCAGACACAAATGGAAACTTCTTTCAAGGAACTTACAGTCTGATCAGGGGAGAAAGATAATAAAGATTTAAACAGACAAGTATAAATGAATAAATGATTGCCAAGCAATACAAAATTGGAAGAAATGCATGAAAAGCTTTGATTGACCTCTCTGTAGCGGTAGCCAAAATCTGATGGTGATTTCAGCAAATATTCCCATCTCAGCTTCCTGGAAAATATAATGTCACTTATTCCCCATGCTGCAATTAAACCTGAGCTCTGACATTTTCACTGAGTTTTACAGGAGTCTTGGAACAGCCTGAGTGCATCACCTAGAATAAACACCCTCCTGCATTAAGTGGTGAGTCTTAGAACCCATGGGACAAAAGCTATGCTCGAGTCACTACCCACAGAAAGAGGGTCGGTTTCACCAGCATGAAAAGCTGCAGGCATTTCTCAGTTTTACAACATAGGTCCATTGGATCAGAGTGCAATGCAGCCCTGGGATGATGGCCGGCAGGTTCATCTTCTTCCTCCCAGGTAACACATCCTCATCATTGTGAACTGATCAAGACACACACAACGATGGATATCACACATCGAAACCCACATTACTCAGCTTTTAATAACACAGTTCTTCTAACATAGCCTACTCACTCTTAAGGAGCCCTTCTCTATATCCGGTGCAATTCTTTATTGCAATATGTGCTCTGTTATAAGTAGAAAAGAGCCCACCTGTGCATTTATATGAGTAATCTAGGCCAATCTATCTTTTGAGGAAGCTCTTGGGTGAAAACAGAAAGGTATCCCAGGAACAAATCACAATTTTCACATATAGATCACCCTATATCCAAATTTAAATAGAAAATATTTTCTAAACATTTAGGGATACATTTAATTTACACTTATATGTGAATTCAAACCATGTGGTCTGAAATCCGCTCACTGATAATCAGAACTTATAATTAACAATGCATAGGGAATTGCTTTTTCATATGGGCTGTCTATGGGCTATCATCAAAGGATTGTTTTTAAGAAGAAAATAAATTCCCTAAAGATATTTCAGTATTTACCATAAAGAGCAAGAACTGCTTATGAATTCCTCCAAACACAATTTTTCCAGTCCAGATTTATCTAATATAATCCACCTGATTAAACATATTTGACTCTATACACAACTGAGCCATTTAAGGCCTGAATTCTTTTGTTTTTATCTTTGTGTTCTAGCATCTAGTCAGTGCCTAGCTGCAATATTTTATAAAATAAAAGCCTGAGTGAAGAAATGAAGGAATTACCTATACATTAAAGTTCAACCACTCAATAGCCTCATGGCAACAGTGAATCACTTAACCAATCAAAGGCTCAATTTCATCACCAATATATAATCCCTATGATACTACCATTTTGATAAATTGTCATTATAAGGGAGAGCTAGTGTTATTCGTGTTGTTGTTTTAAACAAATGAAACGAATCTGATTAGAGTTAGATTTATAAGTAGTGCGGTCCAGTCAGGCAATGGAGAATCAGGCTAGGGAAAGTGTCAAGGAACCAGGAAAATCATTTGCTCATATTAAAAGAAATTGTAGTCAGGATACCCCACAGGCATGATGGCAGGTCCTTGACTGCGACTCCATCGATTCAGGAGGAAACATTGTGGCCAATGATATTTACACACATGCTCTTTGTTACAGAGTCTTAACTATTTTTTATTATTGTACGGCAGTAGGTTCACCTTTTGTGTTAATAGGCCAAAGACATGTTACAGAGTCTTTCGAAGATGGCCCTCCAGAAAGACTTTCACTTGTAAACAAACCTCAGATACCAGATCGGTCACAATCTTTCTAAATTTCAGAGTGTTTTTTCAGGCCAATTTTAGTGGACATAGGAAATTTCCCAGATGGTACTATATTAGCGAGAGATGGATGTGTTTAAAAACACATGTTGACAACGAGAACATTTCTTTATGTCAAACATATCAGAGCTTCTTCCTCCTCCTACTTCGTTCTCGTTTCCTCTTAGAAATGTCCTGTAAATGTCTAGGATAAAAAGGGATGACTGGGTGATGGTTAACACCAGTGTTAATGTATTCAATGCCAGTGAATTGTATGTTCAAAATGGTTGAGCTGGTAAGATTTAGGTTATGTATATTTTACAATTTAAAGAAACAGATTGTAGAAGTATTAGATTCCGGTGTAAACATGATTGTGCTAAATAATGAAGCCCAATTTATTTTTATTGCTTAAATACTGGATTAGTTCATTAGTTCAACAGAGAGGTAGAGAAATTAAAGAAACTCTCAGCCAGGTTTAACCTGTCAAGATTAAGCAGTTGGGGATTTGTCTGTTTTTAGAGCTAATCTGGGTCCTTGGATTGCTGCATACCTGTGGCTAAGACGAGTGTATTTTAGATGAAGGATTCCTTTGAAGATCTATGAAATTTTTGGTTATTCTATTCCAAAACAACCAAAAAAGATTAAATGCCAATATATTTGCTCATCAACAGCTATAGGGACCAGCCCGAGCTGACATTTTTGAATGCAAAGAAAAATTTTTAGTGGAAACTATGGGTTTCTAACATTCTAGAGGATACCTCTCTGGGTGATCATTTTTTTTTTTTTCTTTTCTTTTTTCTGTTTGTTTTTTTGTTGTTGTTGTTGTTTGTTTGTTTGTTTTCAAATTTTATTTCTTTTCAGTGTTCCAAAATTCATTGTTTAAGCACCACACCCAGTGTTCCACAAAATACGTGCCCTCCATAATACCCACCACCAGGCTCACCCAACCCCCCACCCTCTTCCTTCCAAAACCTTCAGTTTGTTTCTCAGAGTCCACAGTCTCTCAGGGTCTGTCTCCCCTTCGATTTCCCTCCACTCACTTCTCCTCTCCATCTCCCAGTGTCCTCCGTGTTACTCCTCTCTGGGTTATCTTATTCTGATGCTATGGAAACTATTTTGCAACTGTGTATAGATAACTCATAACAATGCAAAATAATTCTTGTCTACAGACATACAAATTCTTTCCTGTCTGAGTAAAGGTTCGGCTGATTCTTTCTTCCCCATTTTGTGGAAAAACCAGTTTGCATCCATCTGCACATTTATTTCAATATTCCTTATCTACAAATGTGTCTAAGATTTGGATTCTTGTCAGACTGAGTTATAACATCTGCCAGGTTTTTTCATTGATTACAAGCGAAATAACATCCTTTAACACCTGTTCATTTTTATATCTGTATGAGAATCATGATTTTATCTTTTTTGAAAATTGGCTGTTAACAAGAAGAAATGAAGAAATTTGTTTTCCTTTAAGACATAAGGGAGAGAAAACAAGGAAGTTTTTAAGTCTGTCATTTGTTCAGCCCTGTGTATCAATTACGAAAAGATTCACATCAGAAAGTTAATTCTGTAATAAGGATTATTTTACTGATGAAAGTTTATCTTTAATGACTAGTTTTCTCAAATTTATGTTGCTTCTTGAGCCCCTTTTTAGTTAAAAATTTATACCATTGCTCATCTGTTACTAAAATTCCAAAAGATTATGTAAAATGCAGCATAGGTAGCATTTTATTTTTTTCTATGGAAAATTCCACAGCAAATAAACTACCTGAAAAATGTGTGGTGCAGATTTCGACAGCAGTGTGGTGTGTGGTGCAGATTTCAACAGCAGCTGGTTAACTAAAATTCAAACTATTTTCAATAAAGTGTAATTAGTATATTTTAATTCTAAATAAAATATGATGCTCCTTTTCTCATCTAAACATTTATGGTTGGTACCAGTGTTTGAGGGCCCATGTGTGTAGAAGAGAGCAGAGTGCATGGGGAGACATTTTTTAAATCACTGAATTTCAAAAACATCCATTAGTTTCAGCAATGTCTTTAATAAATACTTTTGGGATAGAATAAATATTTCCTTCCAGATGCAAAAAGAAAAAAAAAAAAGTCAAAGTACTATTGAATATGTCAGGGAGAAAAAGTCTGCAATATGTGTTTTTGTAGAATAACTCAGAAATCAATTTACCTGAATATCTTGGAAAATACTGAAAGGTTGGCAAAGACTTCTAAGTATGTCTAATAACAGTGTGCTTTTAATCAAGATAGCTGGGGACAATGGTCAAGATAGTAAATATTGAAGGTAATCTATAGTGAGCTTGATCGTGAGCTGTATCATAAGGAGAACTTTCACCAGCCTCCTTCATTCTCCCAAATTCTCCAAGATAGGTGTAATAGGGTTCTCTAGGGAGACACAACCAAAAGGATTTAGATATAAATACACATATAGACATAAACACATACACACACACACATTATATGCATTTCTCTATCAGAAGATTTCTTACAAGGAATTGATTTATGGGATTACAGAGGCTGACAAATCCTAAAACATGCAAACTGAATCCCAGGATTGCCGAAGGCTGGCAGTCTGGAGACCCTGGAGGAGTCAGTATTTCAGTTAGAGTCTGAAGCAGGAAAGCACTGAAGTTCCAGGTTAGGCAAAGCAAGTTCCTTCGTACTCATATGGAGTAGGCTCTGCCTTTTTATTCTATTCAGGGTTTCAACCTACTAGAGGAGAGCACTCACGTTAAGGCGGGCAACCTCTTTCATTCAAGCAACGGCTTCAAATGTTAATCTCATCCAGAAACCCCCTCCTAGAGGCACTCAGGGTAATGTTTAACCAAATGTATGGGCCTCCTTTGGCCCCGTCAGGCTGACACAGAAAATTAACCATCACAGGAAGTTCGCAAGGCTCAGGGCTCAAGAGAGTTTGTGTTATTGAAATTGCATAAAAGCATAAAGTTGAACAAAAATCAAAATGACTGTACCTGTGCTTCAGCGAATCTCGATTTTAAACTAAGTGAGCTTTTTCCTTCTCTTCCACAAACCTTCCCTACCTTACTTCCTGCCTCTTCTTAGCCTTTTGTTTTAGAACCCCTTATTCATCCTGAAAACCTGACAAAGGAGGCTGGTGCACTATTGCGATTCCTGTGGAAAACTGCTAGATCCCCCTAACCCTTCAGCCCTTTCCTCTAGGCGGGCCTGTGGTTTTGAAGCCCTTAGCCTGCCCGTCTCCTTTGCCCAGAAACCAACATGGCTGTTGCTCTTCTTTATCCCCAAACTGTCCTTGCGTTACGCATTTTGGCTCCTGAGCCCAGAGGTCGGTTTTTGACAACATGAGCACATCTATTTGTTCCCCAAATCTGTCTCTCTAGATAAAACAGGTCTAGAATATTCCCTTGCACACACCGTTTTCCCAAAGTTATCTTCTGGTTATTCTAACATGTTTTGATGGTCAGGGCTTGGAGGGTAATTAGAATCAGTTATTTGCACATTGACAATCGATTTTTGAGTAGAGAAAGTCATGTTTGCTTTCCTGTTACTCCAGAGTCTCTGGGATCATCGGCAATGATTCCAGAAAAGCCTGATAAATAAAAGGAGTCCTTTAGCTGAAAAATGATGTGAAAAGGGTAGGAAACACACATTTCCTTATATAGGTGGAGAACTAGGACAAGAGGACATAGAATAGATTGATTAAAACAAGGACAAAAGAAGGAAAATCGATATTTATATTACATCTCAATACTATATATTACATCTCAATACTATAGATAGTCTAGGAACTTTTCATAAACGGACTCATTTAATTTTCATAATAACTCTATCTGATAGGTTTTGTCATTCCCGGTTCATAGATAAAATAGCTTATAAGAAGCACAGTTGGGGGACGCCTGGGTGGCTCAGTTGGTTGGACGACTGCCTTCGGCTCAGGTCATGATCCCGGAGTCCCGGGATCAAGTCCCACATCAGGCTCCCAGCTCCATGGGAAGTCTGCTTCGCTCTCTGACCTTCTCCTCGCTCATGCTCTCTCTCACTGTCTCTCTCTCAAGTAAATAAATAAAATCTTTAAAAAAAAAAAAAAGAAGCACAGTTGGAATTGCTCCCCTGGTCTGTTGGATTTCAAAAACACTATGTTCTTCCCGTTTCTTCATTGTATCTACAGACTCTTGTCTTTTCTCTCTCGTTCTTTTCTCTTTGTCAAAACATCAAATATGGAAATCACATAAAAGCTGAATATTAATGTATTTATTACCTTTTCTATGTTTCATAATCATGCAAACTATCCTCTAATTTGGAATGTTTAACATATGAATGTGTATCATCTTGAGAACATGTACGTATATACATATACTCGAAGGACGGTTGGTAAACTTGGTTGTGAATAGAAGCTGGCCACCAGTAGACTGACTGGTGAAATTAAGATTCTTGACTTCAAAACTGAGGAACAGAACTTGTATCCATGGTGACTCCCCAAATGTGCCAACACCTGGCAAAGCTCACTCGGAAACATCTTGTCAGCTTCTTTCAGAAATGCACATAAAAAGGAGAAACAGGATAATAAGAAATCCATTGAAAAGCAAGTCGTGAGTAATAGAAATTAAGAAAATACATTTAAACACCTCTTTGTTTCCCATGTGCAAGTCACTGAGGAAGCAGAGATGAACAAAATATGATCCTTGCTCTCAAAGAGCTGAGGAAGAGAAGGACGTATAGAAATCACAACACACATCAACAGTCACAGGGGTTGTAAATAAAAACACAAAGTGTAAAAGGTTTGTTGATGAGAAGAACTTGGCTCGGAGCTCAAATGAGTAACATTCCTGAGGGGGCATTGGTAGGGGAGGGTGCTGAGAAGTAATGAGATCAAGGCCCTGAGGTGGAGGTGAGTCTGTCAGGAATGTCCCACGATGTGGTGGAAGGCAAGTCACCACTCCTCCCATGGACTGGCATGTTGAAGAGTTTTAAAGTAACTTACTCTATAGGCATCAATGACCTTGACACTGTTAATCTCAGTGGATGTACTTCAGTTATTAATCTGATATGTCTGCAGAAATTAGGGCTGCTAATCACTTCCTGCACCCAGAAAGGCTTCCTTCCTTTAGCTTCTTTGACTCCTTAGTAAACGAAAAGTCTTTTTTTTTCCCCTATAGCTACTCTCAAATTCCTATGTCCGTCATGTCTCCTCTGAGCTCCAGTGTCACCACTAAGAGCTTCTAATGTCAAATAAAAGCCAATATAGCTAAAACTGAAAGTAAAGTCATGTTGTTTTCCCTCCTCTCCCATTGTAAGTCTGGGATTACTCCAGTGTTCTTTTTCAAAGCAAATGACATGATTGCATCCAACTAGCTGCTAAAATCAGAAATTCGAGAGTCATCCTTAATACCTCTCTCTCCCTAACACTACCAGGTCCAGTGCATCAAGATTCATGTTAATATTCCCTTCAATTATCCCTCATCCACATATCTCTCTCTCTCTCTCTCTCTCTCACTATTCTTTAGCCACATTGGCTTATCCTGGTGTCCAGAACATACAATCCATCTTCCTGCCTTGAGCATTCGGCATGTGCGTATATATCATTTGGTTATTTCTATCTCCTCGTCCCATAATAACCACCCTTGTTTTTGGACCACAGCTTTTTTTTTTTTTTTTTTTTTTTTAAGATTTTACTTATTTATTTGACAAAGAGAGACACAGTGAGAGAGGGAACACAAGCGGGGAGTGGGAGAGGGAGAAGCAGGCTTCCACCTGAGCAGGGAGCCAGATGTGGGCTCAGTCCCAGGACCCTGGGATCATGCCCTGAGCTGAAGGCAAACACTTAACTACCAAGCCACGCAGGTGCCCCTCAACTACAAATTTCTTGATGACAACATATATAATCCTCCTTGTTAGATCTTTTTTTTTTTTTTTTGTTATATCTTACCACAGACTCTGGTGGTTTGTAACCCTTATCACAATTGTACTGTAAAGATCAATTTCATGATTACTTATTAACTGAGTTCATTAATTGCCACTGGACTGTAAGTTGCCTGAGAGTGGGGAACTATCTGCCTTGTATTAATACATAACAGAATTTAAGTACATATTTGATGAACAAATGGCTGAATAAGCCAACAACTGAACCAGAGGCAGGGAGGGTAGAAAGTAGGCAGTAATCTAGGTTTACTAATGTAGCAACAGTTGGGTTGGAATAGATGGTAAAGTTCTAGGAAATGGCACAAAAAAATACAATTAATAAAAAGGATTATTTTTTGGATGGAGAGACTTAGGGAAAGGGAAAATCAAGGAAAACTCCTAAATTTCAAGGTTGTTTTAATTTATTCACTGACTCTTCAGCGTAAGAAGTGCTGAGGGCTAACGATAGACCAGGGCATACCAACAGAAAGAAGATGGGAACAGTGGCAGAGAAGAACCAAAAAAGGAAAAAAAAAATATGAGGGAAGAGATAGTCTGTATAATGAATAATATAAATACCTTGTTCCTTATCAAAATTCTAATTTATATAATATAGACTTGTGGGTTTCCATTTTATTCAAAGGATTATAATACATTAATATCATTTATTTTGAGGCTCCAATTATCCCAGATGTGAGCAGTGGGAGTAATTTCATTTGGTTTCTGCGCCCTTTTGACAGTTCCCTGTTACTCTTTGAACATTTCCTTTCGTTCTGGCACAGCAATGTGTTCCAGCTTCATCTTATACTCTTTTTCTCCAGCCTTGTTGAAATCAGCCTTCTTTGTTTTTGTTTTTCTTCCTTTTTTATGTTTTTATTTTTACAAACACTCCTGGTTCCTTCCAGCTGAGAATGATATTAGAAATCAAGATCTGGGTGCTAGGTGTAAAACACACACACATACACAACACACACAGAGTATGTATTTGTACATATATATATATATATATATATATATATATATATTTATATCTATAGTTATCTACCTACCTACCTGCCTATCTAAAACCATGAGTTAACACTGACATCTCCAAATTCAAACACCATAGGATTCCTTCTAGTCTTCTTTTTCATATCAGTACCTCTCTCCATTAACAGTGAGAGACTGACTCTCATTATTCTTAGTTATTAATTTTATCAATCTCTCTGTATGAGATCCTGGCCTGTCTTAATCTCCTGCCACTTCCACCATCGTCCCGGCACAAACATTTCCTCTTCCCTGCTGGGGTTATGACACTCTTCACCAGGCCAGTGCCGGCCTGGGAGACCTTCCAACCTCTCCTGGGCTCTGGCACCCTGAGCAGGCCACCACCCTATGCAAAAGCCCTCCTCACTCTGCCATGGTTCCCAAAGTCAGTGTCAGGGCACCTCCTAGCACAGACACCTTCCTTGCTCCATAATGGTTCTGATTTTCCACAATGTCCACTGCCCCACTGGGGCTCGAACACCTGTCTCAACTACCACAGCCTACAGAGCTCAAACTCCTCTAGCATCTTTGGAGAAGAGCAGGGGAAAGACAGACTATATAATCTTTGTAAATCTACTTTTAATAATATATAATTGACATTTCCTATATTATTAAATGCTCCTCTCCTTTGTGACTTTTATGGTATTTCATGTTATTAATGTTATCTTTTATAGGCTGTTCTTTTTCTACCTTGGGAATTATTGACAATATTTGAGAAGGTGAATGTGATTTTATAGAGATTATATAATCTGTGCACATTACATCTGGGGTTTTCCTTCCTTTAGGAAAATAAATGTACTTTGAGTAAAAATATTTTGGTGTGAGTCCTCGCTTTGCTGTGTGATCTTCAATTTCAGTATCTCAGTTTCTCCCCTTAAAATGAATGTGTTCAGGGGCGCCTGGGTGGCTCAGTGGATTAAAGCCTCTGCCTTTGGCTCAGGTCATGATCTCAGGTCGTGGGATCGAGCCCCACATCGGGCTCTCTGCTCAGCACGGACCCTGCTTCTCCTCCTACCCCCGCCTGCCTCTCCGCCTATTTGCAATCTCTGTCTGTCAAATAATTCATTTCTGCCTTAGGGACATGGTGCTAGTTGCTTCCTTTGTTTGAATCACCCTGATCTTGGATGTGAAATTTATACTCTGGTCAGTCAGATCTCAATTCTCTGAAGAACTGGCATTTGAATCAGGATTTTCCTTTACATCCTTTCTGTAGTGCATGAAAGTCTCAAATCAGCTTGGAACTTTGGTTTAGTGAGTTGGTAGTGATAAAGATTGTAAGTGACATTTATTTAAAAAATAGCAATTCTGTAAGGAAAATGCTCTATTAGCTTAATAAACAATACAGATTAAACGTTATATGAGGACAAACAGTCATAAGTGGTAATGATGGTTGAGATGTTGGCAAGTACCAAAAACACCTTGGGGAAATTTTTTTACCGAACAACTAATGCATATAGGTCTCCCACAACCCCTTCCCATAGAGAATTAGGGCTTAACCTCTCAAGTTTTCCATAAACCTCAAATATGTTGGGTTCTAGAAATGCTGAAAACACAGTTCTTCTCTGAATCTCTGCATTTCTCTACCTCTTATCATCTGCTTATTTATATCCTCACGATTTTCCCATTTAGAGTTTTGTTTTCCCATCACCTCAACTCAGCATACCCAAGGGGACCCCAAATCTACCTCATGGCATCATCTCCGCTTTCTTTCCCACAGATAATTGCTTCATTTACTCTCATATGTTTTCCATTCAAATTTCTGTGCAGGAGAGTATGAGTGCCTCAGCTATCTGTGAGAAAATGCCACACGACTCTGTCACACTTTTCCATGGCCTGGGAGAAGTGTCACCTTCTTTATATCAATAGAGGCTGCAGAGGGCACGGTGTTGTTTAGAAAGGACAATGGTCAAGACAGGCACAAATGGATTTGTCTGCTCTGATTCCAGCAATGATTTTAGCAACAACAATAAAACCAGAAACAGAACCGCAAAGTGGAAGCACATTAATATAACAGAGAGGAGATTCATATTGTCCAATCATTTTTTTAAGGTATATGGAGTCAGTTATTGGTATTGTGATGAATTTGATTCTTCATTTATGAAATATGTAAGAATTATTTTAAATGCTATCAAGGATAGAAAGCTGCTTGCGATCTGTAAGCCTTATTCCTTTCAAGGATGAGATTATGTGATTTGAATTTCAGAATTTTGTTTTTCAAGTTTTATTAAAATAATTCCTGGGCTATACTTGGTTTACAATACTAATAAAGATCTACTAAATTTTCCCTGAGAAAGTATCTCTCACCCATCTGCAAATAGTAATTTCTATATAAGGTCAATAAATATTATTCATCTTACTATGTTCAATATTATAAGTTATAGAAAATAGAATCCTGATATTCATATTTATGAAAGAAATAGAAGTAAAGAATATTTTGTAATTCTAACAAGTGCAGTACCGAAATATTTTTCCAAACCAGAGAGAGACAGATTGAGAGAGACAGAGAAAGGAATGGGATGGGGGGCAAGAATGAATGGGGTAGGGGTGTCTGGGTGGTTCAGGGGGTTAAAGCCTCTGCCTTCGGTTCGGGTCCTGATCCCAGGCTCCTGGGATCAAGCCCCACATCGGTCCCTCTGCTCGGCCGGGAGCCTGCTTCCCTCTCTCTCTCTGGCCTGCCTCTCTGCCTACTTGTGATTTCCATCTGTCAAATAAATAAATAAAATCTTAAAAAAAAAAAAAAGGATGAATGGGGTAAAAGGAAGGAGAGGTTAAATACTAGAGCAAAACCATGCAAGGCAAAAGGATCTTAGAGACCAACCAAAAGCCAGTGACCACACTGGCAATTTGGTATCTTCTATAATCTGAACCCAAATCGCATTAGGGTATGTTCAAAGCAGAACACGGACATGAATTTGGGGTAACTTCCAGCAGTCTTCCCGAAGAAAGCCTTTGTTACTTACTAGATACTGTGTTTCAGAGCCAGGCACCTGTCTCCACATCTTTAGCTGCCTAATCTAGAGGTCATTCTGGAATACTGATACACTCCTGGAGATATCTTCTAAGACATTGAGATCTATAGGAAAATACGGTAAATACACCATTAGGATATAAGTACCCTAACTGTCCATCCTGTGCAATGTGAATGGCTCTCCTGATTTTTTTACTAGATTTACATTTAAAGATTTTAGTTGTATGTACCAGATTGATGAAATATGCCTCGTTTTATGCTTAAGAAAACTCAAGTCGCATTTAAAACCGTTAAGAAATATTGTTGAACTGCATGTTGAAAAACAGCTGTTTTCCACTTAAGCTTAGTTAGCATTTTATTCTCCCTCTCGCCCCCTCCCCCCCTCCCCCGCTTCTTCTTGCAAACGCGAATGTCAGGATTCTGCCTATCTTCTATAACTTCTATTTAACATGGCAAAGTGAATAATATTTATTCATTTTACACAAGGGGAAGAGGCCACATCAGAAAAATCCCAGGCTTGGTCTGGGAGTAAAATGAACCATGGCAGTCCCGGCAGGGAGGGAGCTGGTGGCGCAGAGACGGGCAGAGGACAGACTCTCACACCAGGGAGCCCAGGAGCCAGGAAAGGGAATCTCCATAATATTTGCTTTTGAAAGTGAGAGGCATCTAATCTCTGGGGTTCTTAAACCAGCGGGAATGAAAGGCTGGAGTTTAACAAATCAGCTGGCTGGGCTCTAGGAGAGCCTGAATGGCTTTAGCAAGCAGAGCCTCCACTCTTAAAGAGGAAGTGTGATAAACAGCCCACAGAAATATAGCCTAGAACTAGATGTTTGAAAAGCAGCCAAGGGCAGACAGGAGGGAGAGTGATTTGCTTATCTCGGAGTGTGGCCTGGAGAGACAGGGATCAGAGGGACAGGTTTTCCAGGAACCAGGGAGCTAGCAGATGTCATTCCCCTGCCCTGCCCCCTACCATTAACAACAGCCACCTGCAGGAACCAGCACGAAGCTCATACCTCTTACTGACTTGTTTGCATCGCCCCTGCCTGCCCCCAACCCAGCACTTTGGCAGATCTACCTTTTCCAGTCACACTTCCTTCAGTACCGGAACTGTGGCCCCTCCCCCAGGAGACCAGCAAAATCCATGCTAACAGCCCATCTCTCGACCAGCACATTTTGCTAGATTCAGTTCTGGCCGCAGGAGCAGGTATGGTTTTGCAAGCAGACTACTGCACACCTTGCTGCCAACAATAGTTAAAGAGGGCCTCTGCAGACACCTGGACTGAAGGAAAAAGAGACCAAGATTCAACAGCAGAGCCCAGGCAACAAGTGTAGAAGACACTCCCTGAAGTGGCCAGCCCCAGGGAACAGGAAACACTGCACTGCAGGGTGCTACAGGACCTCTTCTTCATAAGACTATTACAGTTAAGAGCAAGAGAAGTGGCTGACCTTCTTAACACATAGAAACAGACACAGGAAGTCAGAGAAAATGAGGAGACAGAGCAACATCTTTCAAATGAAAGAATAGCATCAAACCACAGCAAGAGACCAAAGCAAAATGTATGTAAGAAATATGCCTCCTAGAGAATTTAAAGTAATGATCAAAAGACACTCACTAGACTAGAGAAAAGAGTGGAGTACATCAGTGAGACTCCTAGCACGGAGATAAAAAAGAAGCAATCAGAGATCAAGAACCGCATAAATGAAACTAAAACTACACTCAGTGGAATAAATAGCAGGCAAGATGAAGCCAAGTTGTGAACTAACAACCTGGAAGACAGTAATGGTAAGTAACCAAGCTGAGCAAAGGACAAAATTGAAAATTCTTCAAATTGAGAGTAGTCTTAGGGAATTCACTGATTCCAACAAGTGTAATAGCTTCTGCAGTATAAAGATCTCACAAGAAGAGAGAGATGGGGCAGGAGATTTATTTGAAGAAATAATAGCTGAAGACTTCCCTAATCTGGGGAAGAAAACAGATATCCAGATCCAGGAGGCACAGAGATCCCCCAAAAATTCAACCCAAGGAGGTCCACACAAAGACACATAGTAATTAAAATGGCAAAAAGTAGCAATAAAGAAAAAAATTTAAAAACAGCAAGAGAAAGGAAGACAGCTAGATAAAAAGGAAAACCCATAAGGTTATTAGTGGATTTTTCAGCTGAAACTTTGCAGGCCAGAAGAGTAGCATGACATATTCAAAGTGCTAAAAGGGAAAAATCTGTAGCCAGAATGTTCTATCCAGCAAGGCTATCATTCAGAATAGAAGGAGAGATAAAGAGTCTCTCAAACAAAAACTAAAGAAGGTCATGACCACTAAACCAGTCCCACAAGAAATATTAAAGGGATTAAAGGGGACTCCCTGAGGGGAAAGGAAGACTGTAAGTGAGGATATGAAAAGTAAAAACAAAAACATAACAAAAAACCAAACAAATTAAAAAATAACACAAACCCACAAAAGCAATAAAATAAATATATCTGTAAAAATCATTCAAGAGACTCATAAAATAAAAGGATGTGAAATATGACACCATATACCTACAACATGGAGAGGAGGGGAATAAAGAATGGGCTTAAACTTAAGTGACCATCATCCCAATATAGACTGCTATGTGCAGATGTTAAATACAAAGCTAATGGTAACCACAAATCAAAAACCAGTAATAGATTTGCAAAGAGTAAAGAGAAAGGAATCCAACTATATCACTAAAAAAAAGCCATCAAACCATGAAAGAAAGCAAGAGAAGGATCAGAGAAAATCTACAGAAACAATCATAAAACAAGTAACAAAATGGCAATAAATACATATCTATCAAATTACTTTGAATATAAATGGACTAAATGCTCTCATCAAAAGAAAAAGGATGACAGAATGGATTAAAAACAAACAAACAAACCAAGGCTGACCTATATGCTGCCTATAAGACACTCTTTTCAGACCCTCATTTCATACCAGCAGAGTGAAAGTGAGAGGTTGGAGAAACATCTATCATGCAAATTGATGTCAAAAGAAAGCCAGAGAAGCAGTACTTATATCAGACAAATTGACTTTAAATAGAAGTCTGTAACAAGAGATAATGGAGAACACTATATAATAATAAAGGGGGCAATCCGACCAGAGGCTATAACAATTGTAAATATTTATGCACCTAAAATGGGAGCACCCAAATATGTAAAGGAGTTAATAACAAATATAAAAGAACTAGTCGATAGTAATACAGTCATAGTGAGGGAGTTTAACATCCCATTTATATAGAGAGACAGCTCATCCAAACAGGAAATCAATAAGGAAATGGTGGTTTCGAATGACACATTAGACAGATGGATTTAACAGACATACTCAGAAAATCCCATCCTAAAACAGCAAAATATATATATTTTTTCAAGTGCACATGGAACATTCTCCAGAACAGATCACATACTGGGCCATCAAACAAGTCTCAACAAATTCAAAAAAATCAAAGTCATACCATTTGTCTTTTCTGACCACAATACTATGAAACTAGAAATCAACCACAAGAAAAAAATCCGGAAAGAGCACAGGTATAGGGAGGTTAAAAAACATGCTATTAGACAATGAACCGGTCAACCAAGAAATCAAAGAAGAAATTAAAAATTTAATGAAAATGAAAGCACAATCATCCAAAATCTTTGGGATGCAGCAAAAGGAGCTCTAAGAGAGAAGCTTACAACAATACAGGCCTACCTCAAGAAGCAAGAAAAATCTCAAACAACCTAACTTACACCTAAAGGAATTAGAAAAAGAACAACAAACAAAACCCAAACCCAGTACAAGGAAGGAAATGATAAATATTGGAGTAGAAATAAATGACATAGAAACTGAAACAGCAGAACAGAACAACAAAATTGATAAACCTCTAGGAAGACTCATTAAAAAAAAAAAAAAAAAAAAAAGACTGAGGACCTAAATAAACATTATTAATGAAAGAGGGGAAGTAACAACCAACATCACAGAAATACAATTATAACAGAATATTATGAAAACCTACATGCTAACAAATTATGCAACATGGAAGAAATGGATAAATTCCTAGAAGTATATAATCTACCAAAACTAAAGCAGGAAGAAATAGAGAATTCAAACAATCTAATTATCAGCAATGAAATTAAATCAGTAATCAAAAAACTCCCCCAAAAGTGAAAGTCCAGGATTAGATGGCTTCACAGGTGAATTCTACTAGACATTTAAAGATTTTGTAATTTATTTATTTGACAGACAGAGATCACAGGTTGGCAGAGAGACAGGCAGAGAGAGAGAGAGAGAGAGAGAGAGAGAAGCAGGCTCCCCACTGAGCAGAGAGCCCGATGCAGGGCTCGATCCCAGGACCCTGGGATCATGACCTGAGCTGAAGGCAGAGGCTTTAACCCACTGAGCCACCCAGGCACCCCTCTACTAGACATTTAAAGAAGAATTAATACTGATCTTCTCAAATTATTCCAAAAAATACAAGAGGAAGGAAAACTTCCATGTTCATTTTATGAGGGCAATATTATCCTCACGCCAAAAACAGATTCAGATACCACAAAGAAAGAGAAATATAGGCCAATATCTCTTATGAATATAGATGTAAAAACCCTCAACAAAATACTAGCAAACCAAATCCAAAATATGAAAAAAAATCATACACCAAGATCAAATGGGATTTACTCTTGGGATGCAAGGGTGGTTCAATATTTGCGAACAGTCAACATGATACATTACATCAGTATGAGAAAGGATAAAAACTATATGATCATTTCAATAGATGTAGAAAAAGCACTTGACAAAATACAACATCGATTCATCATAAAAATCCTCAACAAAGTAGGTTTAGAGGGAACAAACCTCAATAAAGTCCTTGTATGAAAAATTCACAGCTAACATCATACTGAGAGCCCTTCCCCTAAGGTTAGGAACATGACAAGAACATCCACTCTCACGTCTTTTATTCAACACAGTCCTGGAAGTCCTGGCCACAGAAATTAGACAATAAAAAGAAATAAAAAGCATCCAAATCGATAAGGAAAAAATTAAGTCTCACAGATGAGAGTCCACCAAAAAGCTGCCAGAACTCATAAACTGATTTGGTAAAGTCACAGGATATAAAATCAATATACAGAAACCTGTTGCATTCCTCTAAACTAATAATGAAGAAGCAGAAAGTAAACTTAAGAAATCAATCCCATTTACAACTGCACCAAAAACAATAAAATATCTAGAAATAAACTTAACCAAAGAGGTGAAAGACCTATACTCTGAAAACCATGAAACACTGAGGAAAGAAACTGAAGATGATATAAAGAAATGGAAAGGCAGTCCATGCTCATGGGTTGGAAAAACAAAAACTGTTAAAGTACCTTACTACTCAAAGCAATCTACAGATTCAATGTAATCTCTATCACCTGACAGACAGCATTTTTTCATAGAACTAGTACAGGGCGCCTGGGTGGCTCAGTGGGTTAAGCCGCTGCCTTCGGCTCAGGTCATGATCTCAGGGTCCTGGGATCGAGTTCCGCATCGGGCGCTCTGCTCAGCAGGGAGCCTGCTTCCTTCTCTCTCTCTCTCTGCCTGCCTCTCAGTGTACTTGTAATTTCTCTCTGTCAAATAAATAAATAAAATTAAAAAAAAAAAAAAAGAACTAGTACAAATAATCCTAAAATTTGCCTGGAACCACAAAAGACCCCAACCAGCCAAAACGATCTCAAAAAACAAAACTGGAGCTAGCAAAATTCCAGATTTCAAGCTATATTACAAATTAGTAGTAATTAAAACATTGTGGTACTGGCATAAAAATAAACACATAGATCAACAGAACAGAATAGAAAAACTAGAAATAAGCCCACAACTATATAGTCAATCTTCTGTCAAAAGAAGAATGAATATACAATGGGGAAAAGTCTCATGAGCAAAAATATTGAGAAAACTGGACAGCTACATGCAAAAGAATGAACTGGACCACTTTCTTATACCATAAATAAAAATAAATTCAAAATGGATTGAAGATCTAAGTGTGAGATCTGAAAACATAAAAATCCTTGAAGAGAGCACAGACAGTATTCTCTGACCATAGACCATGGCAATCATCAACAAAACTAAAAGGCAGCCTGCTGAATGGGAGATGATATTTGCAAATGACACACCTGATAAAGGGTTAGTATCCAAAATATGTAAAGGACTGGTATAAGTCAATATCAAAAAACAAATAATCCAATTAAAAAAGGGCAGAAGACATGGACAGACATTTCTCCAAAGAAGACATTCAGATGGCCAACAGACATAGGAAAAGATGCTTAGCATCACTCATCATCAGGGAAATGCAAATCAAAACTACAATGAGCTATCACCTCACACCTGTAAGAATAGTTAAAATAAAAAACATAAGAAATAGCAAGTGTTGGTGAGGATGTGGAAGAAAATAAACCCTCTTGCACTGTTGGTAGGAATACAAATTGGTGCAGTCACTGTGGAAAACTGTATGGCAGTTCCTCAAAAAATTAAAAATAGAACTACCCTACAATCCAGGAATTGCACTACTGGGTATTTATCCTCAAACTAAACTAATTGAAAGGGATACATGCACCTGTATGTTTATTGCAGCATTATTTACAGTGGCTGAGATATGGAAGGAGCCCACGTGTCCATGGATAGATGAGTAGATAAGAAGATATATATATCTTCTTATATATACATTATATATAATTATATATAATATATTATAGATATATATTTTATATCTATAATATCTATAATATAATATAATATAATATATTATAGATATATATTTTATATCTATAATATATATATAATGGAATATTACTCAGCCACAAAAAAGAATGAAATCTTGCCATTTACAACATGGTTGGAGCTATAGAGTAGAATGCTAAGCGAATTAAGTCAGTCAGAAATTTAATACCATATGAATCAGTCATATGTGGAATTTGAGAAACAAAACACATGAGCAAGGAATAGTGAAACAGAGAGGCCAACCAAGAAACAGACTCTTATATAGACTGATATATGACCTCTGATGGTCACCAGAGGGGAGGAGGGTGGAGGAACGGGTTAAGAATTAAGGTACGCACTGTCATGATGAAAAAAATAAAAATAAAAAGAGGGTTAATAGGCTCTGAGTGAGGACCAAAGGAAGTGTTTGCCAAGAAAATTGTATGACCTTTGAGGACATTAAAACTCTCAACATCTTGAAAAAAATACAATAAAAAATGCAGAGCTAGTATCAATAACAAAAACAACAATAAAGAATAAAGACACGAAAATAATGGGAGAAATGACCCGGACCCACAGGATGAGACAGGCAAAAAATGGGAACTACAGAAATAAAGGGCAGAGGGGACAAAGGCAGCTTCCACCCAAGACACAAAGGAAGAAGACTTCAGAGTTGCAGAAAGATTTGAGTCATTAGAGTTATCTGATTAGAAGAACCCAAACAGTAAGTTAACGAAAGGCCAACACTTGATATACTTAGGGAAGTTTAGAATCTCAAAGGTGAATTTACAATCCCACAACATGCACATGGGGTGACAATGGTCATCCACAACGACACAACAAAAGTAGACATAGCCCTACAGCAATAAATACTAGAAACGAATGGAGCAAAACCCTCAGGGTTTGAAGAGGATGTTATTTTGATACAAGATATGTGCAGCTACAGGAACAAGCTCTTGATGTTTGCTTACTTTTGACTTTTGACCCATTAACGTCTGCTGTTATGTTCTTGTATTTTCAAGAATCCTTAAGTATATATGTGTGTGTCCAATACCTAGTGTTTTCATTAGCAACAATAGTGGGCGCCTTTCCTTAAAACAAAATTCAGCTCTCTAAATGTAGCTTTGTGGAGTTTTGGTGAGCGAATGCCTGATGCTGCTACTAGATGGCGCTCTCACTTGATGTTGGCGTTCTGCGATCTCACAGCAGAGCAAAGTGTCACCATGTTGGGAGGATAAGCCAATGTTAGGAAGAGTTTTCTGTTGTTTCATGTCTACTTCCTCGTCGCAAGCAAAATAATCCCAGAGGAACTGTACCATATTCAGGAGCATGGCCACTTAGAATGGGCTTATGGTGCTTTAGTGGGGTAAATTACACCCTCAGCGAAACATAATGCACACATACACAGGCAAGGTAATTAATGGTGGGTGTGTGAGTGTGAGTGAGTGAGTGAGAGTGAGAGAGACAGAGAGACAGAGAGACAAACATTTTACCAATTATCTAACTGAAGTGTCGATAACATGTTGAATTTGGAATGTGCTTTGCAACTGTATATGTAATGCTCTTAAATTATAACTCTGTACCAGTGATCTTGGCAGTTGAACACGTTGCCATTGTTGAGAAAAGGATTACAAGCTTGTGATTTATACTATTTTGAATGGATTAATTTTCTAAGCTCAGAATACCTTGATTGTAACCTTTGTAAGACCCTAAGCAGAGGACCTGGCTAAGTCATACTTGTATAGAAACTGGGTAATAGTACACGTGTGGTGCTTTAAATTATGAAGTTTGTGGGGCGCCTGGGTGGCTGGCGCCTGGGTGGCTCAGTGGGTTAAGCCTTTGCCTTTGGCTCAGGTCATGATCTCAGAGTCCTGGGATTGAGTCCCACCTCGGGCTCTTTGCTCAGTAGGGAGCCTGCTTCCCCCTCCACCCCTCTACCTGACTCTCTACCTACTTGTGATCTCTGACTCTCTGCCTACTTGTGATCTCTGTCAAATAAATAAATAAAATCTTAAAAAAAAACCCTATCAAGTTTGTGTTAATTTATTACTAAGCAAAAAGAATATAGTGGGCAGCTTATATTTGTCCCTGTCATACTGGAAATGCCCTTCTAGTTTCCCTATTAAGAAGAATGATAGATTAAGACCGATCTATCAAATAGAATGTATGACATAGAAGACAAATTAAACATTTTCAAAAACTGGAATGAAAAACAAAAAAGGAAAAAGGAAAAATAAAGGAAGTAAAGGAAAAAAACAAAACAAAACAAAAGGAAAAGTAAAGCCCCAGTCCATAGTGTTAAATAAAGACAGAGCTGTAGGAAAGAGCTGGACCCTTTTACCGTATTTTATCGCTTCTGTGTTGTTTCTGACACATCTCAGCTGTCTTTGAGAGCCTTTACCCATGTGGAGTCCATGGATATCTATCTTATAATTTCATTGAAACTACAGTCTGTGGATAT
Source organism: Mustela nivalis (assembly GCF_964662115.1). Classification (NCBI taxonomy): domain Eukaryota; kingdom Metazoa; phylum Chordata; class Mammalia; order Carnivora; family Mustelidae; genus Mustela; species Mustela nivalis. Next base: position 80,137,234 of record NC_139031.1, read on the forward strand.
ATTTTTCTTTTTTTGGCATGTGTTCAGGTAAAGGAGAAATATGTTTACTTATTACAGATATATGCTAATAAGACATTCTGCCATCTTTTAGATAACTCCCTTTTGTTTACCTTGAAAGGGCATGAGATGTTTTCTCCTTTAGAATTAAGCCTTAGCTATTTTTTTCTCTGAAGTTTTAGAGCTCGAAATCTACTCTATATAAAATATAATTTTCTAAAAGAATAATAAAACTGCTTAAAAATGGGTTAAGGATTAATATTTTAAAAAATTTTGAGTAGTGTATGGATGGAGATTAATTACACATTTTTGCTACTTACATAAAACCTAATTAAAAATCAAAGAAATTGAAAGGTGTAGGATTATGCTCTTACATTAGGCAGTGCGTTTTCTCCAAGTGAAAATGGTTAACAGGAGCTGCGTTAATTAGTGATCAGGACTATTTTTTTTTTAATGTTCAAGAGAATATTTTAAAATCAGTTACCACATTAAAAGAGGCTTATTCTATATGACACCTGAAGTCCCTTTCAGCTTGAGAATTTTGTTATATAAAAAACATTTTTGGGGCGTCTGGGTGGCTGAGTGGGTTAAAGCCTCTGCCTTTGGCTAGGGTCGTGGTCCCAGGGTCCTGGAATGAAGCCCTGCGTCGGGCTCTCTGCTAGGCGGGGAGCCTGCTTCCCTTCCTCTCTCTTTGCCTGCCTCTCTGCCTATTTGTGGTCTCTGTCTGTCAAATAAATAAATAAAAATCTTAAAAAAAAATTTTTTTTAGTTTAAATTTACCTGATTTCAGAATAGATGGTTCAAGACAATGTTTTTAAACATCTTGCGCTGTTTTCAAGTTTATTGTGAAGATTGTTTTTTCTTCAGAATATGAGCTACAGAGAGTGTCATTTGAATAAGGGCAAATATATAAAATGTTACAGAATCAGAATCCTGTGAACATCTTTATTTCAATTATACTAACAGTGAACTGATTGCAAGCCTTGGTTGATATTTGACATCACAAATGCTACTTTGCCACCTAGTGGTTGATTCTGATATTTCCTTAAAAAAATTTTTTTTAAATACCGTAAGATACTTACTATAATCATATTTAGGATGAAATGATTCAGAGAATCACTCAATTTATATTTTTTGCATTGTATCTTGGCAAGCACATAATACCTAAAATATTTATTTTTATTTAAAATATTTTTATTGAACATCAAACTGGGGCAATATAAAATGCTTAGTTTAAATGTTTCTTTGAAAAATTATCTCTTGCTGCTGTCCTTATTTGAAGGATTAAAATAACCAAAACTATTGAATTATTTAAAAAATAACTTTCAGAGAGTAGTAACATCCTATCTCCCATGGAGATACAAAAATAAACATATGTTAATTTTATTTAAACTAATAATGAAATTGATCATGTCTACCCACTGGTACAAAGAAAAAGTAGAAAAAAACCCACATTTATCATTAAATTATTGTGCAAATGAAGGTAAAACTAGCTCCTTATGGAGTGGAGGAAGTCATTAGACCCTTTTCCAGAGAGGATGTACATGTCTCTAGACATGGTTATCAGCTGTCTACACTTTACAGAGCTACAGAATATTTTCCAGAGAATCATATCAGATGTGACCTATAAACATGTGTGTTCTCTACAGAAAAACCCAATTCTCCTTATACATTATATAAGTTCTGTCTGTTTTATAGCTCTCCCCATGTAACAGACTATGGCATCTGCATTGTTTCAAATAGTTTCATCATTTGACACTAGAATCAGCAACTGAGCACATATGTCAAGTCATGACCAGTTTCTATTTCTATTCATTGGTGGACATGAAGTCTATAGCCACTTCTCTTGCCCCCTTAGGTGCCTCTGCTGCAGGCTGTGGGAATCACTGGGCTAATATTAGCCAAAGTTGAGAACCATGGACCCGAGGGCAGGAATTTGCAACCCTGTGATGCATTAGAATCACCCGGAGAAATTTTAACAAATGCTCATGCCTGGGGCCCACTTCCACTTAAAATCTCTGGATACAGAATCTAGACATTGATGCTAAAAACAAACAAACAAAATCTTCCAGGTGATTTTACTGTGTATCTGGCTTTGAGAAATAGCCCTCTGATGGCCACGGAAGGATTTAGCTGTGGCCCCCGACAGACTCCGCCCCATGAATCTGTCTTGGATGTGGAGAAGGATACAGTGTAAACGAAGGAGGATAATTCACTGTTGTGAGCAAATCACCATTACTGTGCCATGTGGCTTGATGTTTTAGATAGTCAGTCCCTCAGAATCCATATTCCTTAAGGAACTTCTGTTTATCGTTTGCTTTCTCATGCACCATGCCTATAGCTAAGAAAACACTTGGGTCACACTGCCCCAAAACACACCTGGTCCTCTTCAGGAATATTTCCAGCTTGGATTCATAAACTGGCTCTTGTGTTTTTTACGTAAATCTTGTAAACTTGGTTAATATGAATGTGCTTAGAGGTGGAGTCTGAAAAGCTTTAATTCTGGGCGGTGGCGGCGGGGTGGGGGTGGGGGGTTGACATCCCTACATGACCCTGTACATGTATATCTTGTTTTTTTTTTTTTTTTTTTTACCGTAACCTTGTTGTAGTTTATGATGATTAAGAAACAAAATGTTTCCAAAGCACACAGATGATCTTTGTGTTTTAACTAGTGACATAAATGCCAATTACTACTATTTTGGCCATTCCCTTTCTGCAAAGATTACCTTACATTGGAGGGCTTCTCCCAGTTCAAATGTTTCCACACATCTCACTCTTAAAATCCTGGTTTAAGCTCTGTAAATGATTTTAATGTTTAGCCAGAGGGCGAAGTCCTGCTCTAGACCAGCACCTCTCCACCTGCATCAGAAACAGTGTGTGTGGCCGCCTGAGTGGCTTAGTGGGTTAAAGCCTCTGCCGTCAGCTCAGGTCATGATCCCAGGGTTCTGGGATGGAGCCCTGGGATCAAGCCCCGTATCGGGCTCCCTGCTCAGTGCGGAGCCTTCTTCCCTTCCCCTCTCTCCACCTGCCTCTCTGCCTACTTGTGATCTCTGTCTGTCAAATAAATAAATAAAATCTTAAAAAGAAAAGAAAAACTTGGGTTTTTATAAAGGAAAAAAAAAAAAAAGAAACAGTGTGTGTGTGTTGGGGGGGTGGGGGAGGTGTGGTCATAAAACTCACAAATGCAGGAATTTGCATTTTTAACTAGTTCCCAGGTAGTAATGGTAAGGCTGGTCCAGGAACACTGAGAACTACGATCTAAACAGTGTTGGGATCAGCTTTTGAAAGTGGTGCTTCACAATTAAAGTTTCACTTTTAATCTATTTAAAACAAGGCTAAATTACATTTAGAGTAGTTAGGGTGAAGTAAGCTATAACCTAGGGCCCGCGTCTTTTCGTCATAGACTTTCTAACTGCCTGTTTCTTCTTCTTCCTCTTCTTTTTTAATAGAGATTTTATTTATTTATTTGATAGACAGAGATCACAAGTAGGCAGAGAGGCAGGCAGAGAGAGAGGAAAGCAGGCTCCCTGCTGAGCAGAGAGCCCCATGCGGGGCTCGATCTCAGGGCTCCACCCCAGAACCCTGGGATCATGACCTGAGCTGAAGGCAGAGGCTTAACCCACTGAGCCACACAGGCGCCCCTCTAACTACCTGCTTCTAAGCAGCATATCACCCAGCTATCTTCCTTGAACTAAGGCCCACCGCTGTCCAGCTGAGACCCATAGAGACCATGGACCTTACTACTGGGCCTGCTCCAGTGTCTGATAAGGACTCTCTGATGTCAAGGAGGCTGAAATCACCACCCTGGTTGTGTCAAGGCCTCCATCTTTAGAATATGTAACATAAAGCTTGATCATCTATTGTGCCTTAGATCAATGGCTGTGTCATCTTTACCTCCCTCTTTGTAGCTCATGATGGATCACATTTGCCCAAGCTCTCCCTGCCAAAGAATCCCCCACACCCACGCCCTGGGGGAGGAGGATTTGAGCTTTTTTTCTTTCATCTCCTCATTTGGCTGTCTTATGACTTAAACTTCTTTGCTGCAAGCCTACCGTCAGTGCTTAGCCTTGATGGGTGTCAGGCACATAAGCCCTTGGTCCATTATGCTTTGCCTACATTTCCCTTTTTAAAATTTTAGACAGAGAGTGAGTCAGCTAGAGAAGGGAGCAAGCAAGTGAGGGAGGGAGGAGGGGAGAGGGAAAGGGAGAGAATCTCAAGCAGACTCCCCACCAAGCACAAGCTCAAATAGGCATTTGATCTCACCAAATCATGACCCGAGCAGAAATAAAAAATCTGACCATCAACCAACTGAGCCATCCAGTTGCGCCCACCCAAGTTTTCCTTTACCAAGTTTCTTCAGACTTATGAGGCTGACTAAATCCACTTCTAACAATCTGTGGTAAAATAACATAATTTACAAGATTTTTGTGATTCCTTACAAAGAAAAAAATGCATAGGTTGTATGTACTCATGTGTATGTATTCTTTACACAAAGGGAATACATTATTAATTTTCAGTGTCATTTTTCTAGCAGTAAAAGTTACTTATGTAGCTTGACAACACAAGACAGAGCACAAGTTTTCAAGATTGTTTTGTGCCATAGGAAACGTCAACCTGGGATTACGAATTTGCAGCAGATGGGTTACAGCAGATAAATTTTAGTTCAAATTATTGCAGCCACAGTTTTTAGGAGACTTGATAAAAATAATTCATGTAAACCCTTGTTACACTACACAGATTATGGCCAAATTATACTATTGATATTTAAAATTGTTTTTCTGGTGTTAGAGGTATACTATTTTGTAGATGGCTCTTGCAAAGTTAATAGTTATTTATTAAAGAACATATAGCTTAGTCCTGACTTGATTAACAAGCTGTTTGCCTTGAGCTAGTCATACAACCTCTCTAGGCTTTATTTTATTTGAAAAATGATCTAGGTGTTTCTTTCCATATATATAAGAATATATATATATATAAGGATTATTTCCATATGTATATATACTGTATATATATTATATAAATATATACAGAATACATATGTATTCTTAAAGTCTACTATATACAAATATCAAAGAATATTTGTTTAAAATTATAAAATATAAAGAATGTTAGGAACACCTGGTTCTACCATCCAGTTTATGAAAATGTTTTTACTATATTCTTTAAAATTCCCATGTGTCCCTATGTGACCCCATCCTTTTCTTTTTCTGCTTAGAGAAAGCATTACCATGGACTTGGGATTATCATTCCCTTGATTGTCTTCATAGTTTTTTCACAGATGATCTATAATATGTTATTTTAGATGCTTTGAACATTATACAGATGTTTATATCATATGTTTTCTCTTTGGTGATGGGCAATTTCTTTACTGTAACAGTACATATACAGTTTACTGATTAACCTTGAGTACCCTGTTAGACTTCCTACCACCAACAGTGTTCAGCTTCACTTCTTAGGTAAGTGAAATTAGAGCTCAATTCACTTTTATTGGTTAATATTCTCAAGGTGAAAATGGTCTGCTGTTTATTTGTCTCTGATTTCCTACTTAGATTTTGGTCTTGATTATCCCTTATTTTCTTGTTAGTTCCTCATTACATTTAAAAATGTGGTTTCAGTATCTTATTTGTAGTTTTAGTAGTGCAGTAGTTTGGGCCAAAGCTTATATTAGGCACTTGTGACAAAATAAAATTAGTCATGGTTACTGACTTCTAGAATATTTGATCTGGACTATAAGAAGATAGTCACATAAATAAACAATGAAAATACTTACTTACTGAAAAAATATGTATTTGCCTTCCATCACCAGACACTAACTAGACTTAAAGCAAGCAAGAAGAATGATTAGAGCATAAATTGATAGAGAATATAGAAAGAGAGGGGAAAATCAATAAAATCAAAAGTTTATCCTTTGAAAAAAGATAACAAAACCGATGTTTAGCTAAACAGGTCAAGGGAAAAAAAGAAGACTCCAATTACTAGAAACAGGAGTAAAAGAGGAGGTTGACTACTTTCAAAAACGGTCTGACAGTTCCTTAAAAAGGTTAACCTTAAGGTTTGTACGAGCTAGCCCTTCTACTCCTATATGTTATGCTCGAGAGAAATGAAAATAAGTATGCAAATACTTGTACATGAACCTTTAGATCAGCACTATTCACAAGAGCCCCCAAGTGACAACAAGCTAAATATCCATCAATTGATTAATGGGAAAAAAATATGGTATATCCGTACAATGAAATATTCGATAATTAAAAAAACGAAGTGCTGATATGTGCAACATGGATGAACCTTGAAAGCATTCTGCTAAGTGAAAGAAGTCTGCCACAAAACCATGTTTGTTAAAACTCCATTTGTATTGGGGCACCTGGGTGGCTCAGTGGGTTAAGCCTCTGCCTTGGGCTCAGGTCATGATTCCAGGGTCCTGGGATTGAGCCCTGCATGGGGCTCTCTGCTCAACAGGGAGCCTGCTTCCCCGCCTCCCCCTCCGCCTGCCTCTCTGCCTACTTATGATCTCTGTCAAATAAATAAATAAAATCTTTAAAAAAAAACAAAAAACTCCATTTGTATTGAAACGTCCAGAAATTGAAAGTAGATTAGTGATTAAATTGGACTGGGTTGGGAAGTTGTGGGAAATGGCAGGGTGAGTGTAAAAGGATATAAGGTTTCTTTCTGATGTTATCAAAATATTTTAAAATTTATTGTAGGCATGGTTGAAGAACACTGTAGATACAGTAAACACTGTTGAATAGAATACTTTAAAAAGGTGAATTGTATGGCATGTGAAATATAGATCAATAAAGTTGCAAATGAATGGAAATCACCAAAGCTCAGTTTCAAGTGAGATATTTGTAACTATTTAGCACCCAATCACAGCAGAAAAATCAACTCTAACCTAGCTATCAGATTAAATGACAAATTTTAAAGAGACATATGGGGATGCTATGTGAATCATAGATGCTTTAGGGAATAATATTGGAACTTATTTCAAAACTTCACTTTGTTGTTATCAGTGGTAGTCATTCAGATAAACTGACTTAATATCTTTGAAATCTACTTTCCTAATTTGTAAAATAAAAAATGACTTTTTGGGTGAACACTAAATAAATCAAATCATAGAAAGACCTCAGCCTGTTGGAAGGTAGCTTAACACTGTAATTATTAATTTCCTTGCCTTGTTTATAGAATGATTCTGGACTCTGTTATAGTGACTATAGAAGTGGGAAAAGACATCTTGGGTGTATTTTCTAGCATACTTACACAAAAATACAGCTTGCTGGGAATTCACATCTCTTAAGTCATACTTGATCACATAGAACACATGAACAAAGCACTTGCAAACACAAAGGGAAGACGTATCCAAATATTTACTTTCTCCTCATTGGCCTTCCTTCTGTCTATGTTTTTCCTTTTGAACCTTGCTCTCAAACAGAATCAGAGAACATTAAGGGCGGTCAGCTGTTTTCCTTCCTAGCAACCACCTTCACCGGCTCTTATTTGCTATTTGAACCTATTATCTATCCTGCTGCTGCGATGTGCCTCTTTTCCTGGGAGCACTTGGGGTACTTTGCCCGGCATGTTAGGCAGCAGCGAAGCAGAGAAAACAAGGTGGCCTTAACGGCTGACTTAATGGTGTGTTAAGTGTTCCTTTCTGCTGAACTGAACACAGGCTTGGATGTGGGTGTCTAGTTTTATTGGAATGCTGTCAACCAACTTGCACAGAGTACTAAATTTTGAAGAAATCTGTGTTTTGAGTGGAGTATGAGGAAAACAGCTCCGAGGGTGTTATAGGGTGATCACAGTCAATAAGGCTAGAATGCTTATTTCCTCTGCCTCCACGCATTTTTTTTTTTTAATGTAAGCATGTGTCAGATATTTTGCCTTGAAATTATTTTCTTCCCCTGAATTAAGAGATCTACCAAAAAAATAAGAGATTGCTAGAAATACTGGATATCTTATTTCGCTTTACTTTACTTTCCCACAGGAAAAAAAAAAAATCTAGTAATTGTAAATATTTACTTTCAGTTATCTTACAACACTTACTAAAAGAAGAAAGCTATATTAATTTAGTATTCATGAAATGGTTTTAAATACATGAAGTTCAAAACAAAATTTAAAATTTAAGAACTGGTAAGGGGTGCCTGGGTGGCTCACTGGGTTAAGCCTCTGCCTTCAGCTCAGGTCATGATCTCAGGGTCCTGGGATCAAGCCCCACATCTGGCTCTCTGGTCAGCGGGGAGCCTGCTTTTCCCTCTCTCTCTGAGGAGGGACAGGAAGAAATCACAGGTAAGCCTCTCTGCCTACTTGTGATTTCTCTCTCTGTCAAATAAATAAATAAAATCTTTAAAAAATATATAAGAGTCTTAGTATGTGAAGTATATTTCAAACAGGTCCATTGTTTAATGAGAATAATATTTATTGAAAGATGAATAAGTCATAATTTAGCATCCCTATCTTTGAAAATACACTGACATATTAGTGAAATGATAGCTTTAGGACTTATTTATAATAATTGAGCAATAAGGAAAAAACAAACATGAAAAATATTGCTGAAGATTATTAACAATGACCCTGGTGTAATTACATACTAGGATTGATAGAAGATGATATAAGACAAAAAACAAATTTGCCACATTTTTGCTCATATCCTTTCAACAAACCTCAATAATTAGAAGTCAGTGCTGTCCTATACAATTATAAAGTAAGAATTGTAAATTTAAAAAAACATGATTTGTGGCTCAGTTGGTTACGTGTCTGCCTTTGGCTCAGGTCATGATCCTGGGGTCCTGGGATCGAACCCCCACATTGGGCTTCTTGCTCAGCGGGGAGCCTGCTTTTCCCGCTCCCTGCCACTCCCCCTGCTTGTGTTCTCTGTCAAATAAATTTTAAAAATCTTTTTTTTTTTTTTTTAAAGAGGTCTGTCACTATTTAAAAAAAAAAATCTCATGACAGGTTTCTGAGCAGGTAGGATTTAAAATACTACTGCCAAGGGGAATTTCTGAAGCTAAAGCTACAAGACTGATGGACATGGGCCAAGCACCACAAAGCTGTTAGAGAACGAGCCACCCAACTGGAAGACTCTCTTGCTAGGACAAGTTGGTCACAGAATGGCTTAGATTGACACGAGGTCATTCATCAACATCAAGAAAATGTCCATGCACCAATTTTACACTGTAAAACACCACAAAATCCCCTACCATGTAACACCTCTAGGTATTAATTTAACTCTGAGAGAGCCAAAGCTTAGCTACAGTAATGGGATCCTCATGTTTCAAAGACCTGAGTGGTCTACCTTCTGACACACCTATTTTATGTCTAATAACTGTGGCGACAGAAGCTCTAGACGACTGCAAAACTGGCCAAATCCTACAAAGACAATCTGGAATTATAAGGGCCATTATGAGGAATGCTCCAAATTAGACCAGATCATTCATTTAAAAAGCACACTTGAAAGCAGGGGTTCCCAAGTCAACAAACAGAATGGGATACTTTAATTGGCATGCAGAAGCCTCCAACAGACTTCAAAATTCCAGAATAGCTTCATTGAAAAACTCATCACAGAAGGCTAATAAAAAATTAAAGACACGAGAAGCACCTAAAACAAAAGACTATAAAATTGATGGGACGCTGACTACTCCTCTTTTATTTGAGTACTCAGAGTCTACTTTCCTCTAGCTTCATTGCCTTTCCACTCTGCAGAGCCCACAAGACCTTAAACCAATGACTACCAACCCAGTGGACTTACAACGGCAATAGCTCCAAGGCCAGAAGAAGCGAAAATAACAGGGCCCCCCTCATAACATCAACCTAGGGGTCCTTTATCAAAACCCCAGCCAGAAATTGGTTTCTCATTTCTAACTCATAGTGGAAAAAAGATTGTCCCAGAAAGTTTTGTCAAATCCTTTCACACACTCCCACTCAAAATGCTGCCATATCTCTATTCAAAAGAGGGTCTCCATATGGGCCCCCTCCCGTGTTGGTGGGACTCTGCGAAGTCCCCAGTCATCTTCTACCACTTATTTCCATACAAAGCCAAGGGGAAACTAAAATTAAAATTAACAGAAAACTTTGGCAAATTCTGGTAGATACCAGGCTATACTCTCTATTTTAAATCCTACCTGCTCAGAAACCTGCTCAGAAACCTGCAGATTGGATCCTGGGAAAACTGGCTCCTGCCAGCAAAGGGTGAGAACTCTTCCTAGAGTCAGCTCTCCTGGATCTCCTCAGTCCCTGGTCAAGAAAGGAAGTGATCATCTGTATATTGGGACTCACAGCACAAATATAAACCCACATCAGCCTGCACTTACTGAAAACACCTGTCAAGGAAATGTAATGTACACCACTCACAATCCTCCAACTCAGCCTTAACTAGCTTACCTTACCCTACAAAATAGGACCGTCTAGCCTTATAAAGAAATTCCCCACCTCCTGCCCTGTTTCTGCGTTACCTCTTCTGACAGTCTATAAAACTCTGCCCTTGCCCAAAATCCCTCAGGAAGAAGTGCTTTGCTGCCTGTGAGGGGTAGAGCTCTCCAATCCACAGACTGTTTCTCCTTGAATAAAAGACATTAAACTCATTACTAAATCGTTTTAGTTTTTTTCATTGGACACAAAGTAACATTTCATGTTGTTCTTTCCCAATCTACCCTCTTATAAATTTGGTTTTGGGAGTGCCCTTTGGGTATTGATCCTGCCTCTCCCAGGGATAGTTATTACCTTCTTGTATCATTTGTGTCCTGAAAACTTGGTTTGGCTTCCTGAATGCCTGGGACACACAGTCTGCTGGTTCTTGCTTTTGCGGGCAGCCCAACTGTCAGGTTGGGGGCCCCCAAATAGGGCCAGACAACAATGTGGATGCACTCCATTTGTAGTCAGGATCCTACCAACTATTTCCAGCTCTAAGGCATTATCTTTCTTTCTTTGGGCTATCCTTGGGAATAGTCTGGATCCTGGGTTGATCCTACCTTTTGTACCCTCTTTAGGGATGTCACTTGAGTTGATGGGGTCATTCGATACTGTCAGAAGTATTTACTACTTGTATCAGCTGAAACCTGAGAAAATATTTGAAAGGATTTAAAAAATTAGTATGGTTGAAGCATCCTTGACATACAATGCTGTATGAAAGGATTTTTAAAAGTAGTTCTATGGTTGCAAGTTGGCTAAGTTAGAAACTGATATTCAGAGTCTGATAGGAAGTTTTTCGGCCTTCTTCCCTAAGCTAAATGAAACCATATACCCATAGGGTAGGAAAAACATTCCAAAAAATAAATAGCTCAAACCATAGAATATAAGAATCTTCAGATTTTTATCTTGGATGAAGATCTTCCTGATATACATAAGCAAAGTGAAGATACTATAGTTGGGTGAATGGGCTGATGTCTTGAAATCACTCAGATTACAATACGATTCTTTGATAAACTGGAAATTGCCATCCTTTTCTTTAGGGGACCAGAAGTGTGGCCTCAGCAACAACTCAACAAAATCTACTTGTTTCCTCAAACCGCAATTCCCCTCTATTCATTTTAGAAGGTTTGGAGGTATTGCACAAACTCTGGCCTTAGGAAGCAAAGGTTCTACTTGGAGGAACTTGCATTCTTTCTTGTGCCTTTGTGTTGTAAATGTTCTGCCTCCCTTCTCTAGGGCACGAGGGCCATCTTTTTGAAATACAAACTTCTGGGAGGTAATTCTTATCAGAAGGAAAAAAGACAAAAACTATTTGGAAACTAGGCACACAAAAAAAATCTTAAAAGTCTTATCTAAGATTGTAAAATGTCCAGCCATCTGAGCAGATAACCTTAAATTATTCCACCTGCCAGAAACACAATTTGGATCCAACTCTTCTTTTATAAACTAATGAGTTTTGCATTATTGTTCCTACCTCATGGCTAAAATTTTTAAAATGAAAGCTGTAAGATCTCGTTGTTTATCTACTTATGTACAATATGAATGTGTAATTTTTTCTACCCAGTTGTATTTGTAAAGAGTGCTGTTCTGGTAGCTAAAAGATAGCTAAAAGTGGTTGATTTAACTAATTTATTTGACAGAGAGAGACACAGTGAGAGAGCCAGTACAAGCAGGGGGAGTGGGATCCCTCCCACTGAGCAGGGATCAGAACATGGGGCTCAATCCCAGGACCCTGGGACCATGAGCTGAGCCAAAGGCAGTCACTTAAATGACTGAGTCACGCAGGTACCCTAAATAGAATGTCTTTTGAGTTATCAGCATCAAACACAATACTTTTATCCTATTTACATTTACTCAAAGTAAAATAAGCTCTTGTTGTCTCTGTTACACAATTTGTCACCCCAAAAGATAATTAGCTGTTTAATGCCTCACAAAATTTTCATGAATAACCTAAACATAATTCTTCAAAAGAAGCAAGTTAAATAGATGTGAATTTGTAACTAAACTTTACAACAATAATTATGCTATACAACAATAAGTATGTCTATTTAAAAACAATTTCTAAAACCTTTTTAGTAACTTGAAATCTTAAAGTTATACTGGATATTCACTGAACCTCTAGATCATTTCCAAGTAAGATAAAATACCAAAACATTAATTACTGAACATTTATCCACTTTTGGTTTCCTTTTACAAAAGAACTAGAGGTATTTTGGGTCTATTAGTAAACATATTTTGTGCTACATCGAAAAATGTACTGCAAGAATGTTATGCCCGAGTTTTCGCATCCGAGAGACCACCAAGAAGCCAACACCGATGTAAACACACGAGGGTTTATTCAGCAAGCTTAAGCTTGGGCCCAAGTATACCCAACACAGCAGAGTAGGGACTTGGACCCCGAACCAGATTACAGTCAGAGTTTTTAAAAAGGCAGAGTAGGGGTGGACTCGGCAGTAGATAATTGGGCCAAGACTGCTGGCTCAGCAGTAGGTGAGGACAAAGGGGATGTTCAGAAGGGCTATCAGGGTAAGAAGACTGTCAGGATACTGGAGGCCTGGTTATTATCAATCAAGGCCGTTTCACCCTCTAATGAGGCACTAACATGACGACAATTGGGAATTTCCTGGTGGAATGTCACATTTCTCCTATCAAGCATTCTTGTTAGTGAGATTTAGGTTTAACTTTGTTTCAATTTTCTTCCGCCTCAGCCTCCTTCAGTTTTATGGAGGGAAGGGCAATGTTAGGGCTAGACTCGAGGTGGGTACAGCCTTGTTTTTCCTGGCCTCCACAAGAAAGAACATACTTGTAGAAATTATGAAGTGTGGGGGCACCTGGGTGGCTCAGTGGCTTAGGCCTCTGCCTTTGGCTCAGGTCATGGTCCCTGGGTCCTGGGATCAGGCTCCCTGCTCAGCTCTTCCCCACCCCCATCTACCTCTCTGCCTGCTTGTGATCTCTGTCAAATAAATAAATAAGATCTTTAGAAAGAACAAACAAAAACACCCCCAAAACCAAAAAACAAAACAAAATGAACTATTAAAAAAAAAAAAAAAGAAATTATGAAGTGTGTTTAAAAGTTTGCCAGTCCATAATTGCTTACTTCTTAGTTTCCACTGGAAATTAAGGATTCTATGAGTTAAGAGCTCTAATATGTGTATTTACAGCTATTAGAAATAATAATAGAAGGTGTAAGAAAACAATTGTGTATGAAAAGTAGTCAAGGAAAGTCGATAGTGTTTTTGGATAAGGAGAGGTATAGTAGACATGCTTTTTGTTGTTGTTGCTTTGTTTTTGCTTCTGGTAAGGGAAAAAAGAAAAGATGCTTTGATTGCTCCAGAGTGAGAAAGAAGAAACACAAGACAAAACATGAATAGATATAAAAAGTTGTGGGTTTGTAAAAAAAGGAATTCTGGAAAATGAATTGTATGTGTGGTTAAGCTGGCTAAGATTGGAATGGATTTAAGTTTTTTAAAATGAGCTTTATTTAATATGGGGCGCCTGGGTGGCTTGTCCATCAAACATCTGCCTTCAGCTCAGGTCATGATCCCAGGTGCTGGAATCAAGCCTCACATCAGTCTCCCTGCCTCAGAGAGCCTGCTTCTCCCTCTCCCTCTGCCAGCTGCTCCCCCCTCTTCCATTGTGCTCTGTCAAATAAATAAAATCTTGGGGGGGAAAAATGAACTTTACTATCAAAAATATACTCTTCTTTGTTAACAGGGCAAAAGACTACTGGACTGCTCTTACTAATAAATTGTGAACAAAGTTTTTTAAGTAATTTGCCTAGACAAAGTTTTTAAAGTAATTTGCCTAGACAGCAAAGATTTTGTGTCTTTCCAAAATAATTTCCTGTGCTTCAAGCTTATCTTTATTAGGTCTTTAATAACTTATGAAGGCCCAGTCTTCTCATTAAAAGAGTTAAGTTTGTCACATTACATAAACTTCTGTATTTGCCTTTAAAATCTCCCATAGACATTTAGGTTAAATAGATAACGAAGTATTATTTCATAATTATTCATGATCCCATTTAGCCAGATGAGCAAATCTTTGATGTTTTGATCACTTCCCCAAATTAAATTCCAAATGGATTCCTTTTGTCCTCGAAATCACTTCTGTTGCCCGGAGGATCCCTGGAAAGTCTCAAAGGATTTGTGTCTTGCCTTATAAAAGAGAGATGTTACACTAATTATATTGGACATGTTAAATTACATAGGGTGCACCATCAGATAAGAAGTGATGTTCACACCTTCTTAGGTTACATTTGTCTTTGTTATGAATATAAGCGTTCCAGAAATTGTTTAACCTTTCTAAAAACCTGATTATCTTGGTGTGTTATCAGTCATAACTCCAGTTACTGTCCTAAGATGTTTTGTCACAAGTAACCAAACTTTCTAATCATTTACATTATAACTCTCATCAGATCTTTACCAATGATCATTTTAAAGTCTTTTGTCATTTACGGTCATCTTTTCACTCTGAGGCTTTTGCAAAAGAGAGAGTCTGGGAAAGGACCTAGGAGGAACACTTGACCACTGACACTGCTGTGGGATTACAAGGAGTCAAAGAGACTCGGATGCATATTTCACAGTTGAAGAAGGCTGGCCTTGACATCCGATCCTATGTAAATGCTGGAGACCTCAAAATCAGAAGGACAGGGAAGAGAAGGGGTTGACATCGAGGGAGACTGTTTCTTCCCATAATGTCAGATCAAGAGGATCAAGGATGTTTCTTTCTATTCCTTCTTCTTTTGCTGACCATCCTTTTCTCCTTTTTTATACTGTACTTTTCATCTCCGGGACATATTTGTACTTCTTTTTTTTTTTTTTTTTTAAGATTTTATTTATTTGTCAGAGAGAGCGAGCGAGAGCGAGCACAGGCAGACAGAGTGGAAGGCAGAGTCAGACGGAGAAGCAGGCTCCCTGCCGAGCAAGGAGCCCGATATGGGACTCGATCCCAGGACGCTGGGATCATGACCTGAGCCGAAGGCAGCTGCTTAACCAACTGAGCCACCCAGGCGCCCCATATTTGTACTTCTTAATCCCCTTGATTTCACCCATCGACCTACCCACCACCCTTCTTTCTGGCAACCAAGTTTGTTTCCTGTATTTAAGGGTCTGTTTTGTGTTTTTTAGATTCCATATATAAGTGAGATCACATAGTCCTTCTCTTTCTCTGACTTACATGACTGAGTATTATACCCTCTAGGTCCATGCAGGTTGCTGCAAATGGGACAGTCTTGTTCTTTTCTATGGCTGAGTCATACTCTATTGTATATATTTACCAGATTTTCTTTATCTATTCATCTTTCAAGGGACACTTGCATTACATCTATATTTTGGCTATTGTAAATAATCCTACAATAAACAGAGGGTGCAAATATCTTTTTGAAATAGTATTTTCCTGGGTTAAATACCCAGTAGAGGAATAACTGGATCATAGGGCAATTCCGTTTTTAATTTTTTGAGCATCGTCCATACTATTTTTCGCAGTGGCTGCACTAACTCACATTTCCACCAACGGTACACGAGGGCTGCTTTACCTCCACATCCTCACCAGTGCACGTTATTTCTTGTCTTTTTGATTCTAGCCACTCTGACATATTTAAGGTAATATCTCACTGCGGTTTTGATTTGCATTTCCCTCGTGATTAGTGATGTTGAGCATCTTTTCATGTGTCTGTTGGCCATCTGTATGTCTTCTTTGGGAAAATGGCTATTAAGATCCTATGCTCATTTTTAAGTCAGATTGGGGTTTTTTTGGAGCGGAGTTGTTTAAGTTCTTTATATGTTTTGGATACTAACCCCTTAGCACATATAATATTTACAAATGTTTCCCATTCACTGGGTGGATGGTTTCCTCTGCTCTGCAAAAGATCTCTGTGTTGGCAGAGTCTCAATAGCTTAGTTTTGCTTTTGCCCTTGCCTTAAAAGACATATCTAGTAAAATATTGTTACAGCTGATGTCAGAGAAATTATTGCTTATGTTTTCTTCCATTATTGCTTATGGTTTCAGGTCTCACATTTAGGTCTTCAATACATTTTGAATTCACTTTTGTGTATGGTGTAAGAAAGTGATTCAGTGTTCCCAGCACCATTTGTTGAAGAGACTTTCTCTCATTGCATAGTCTTGAGTCCTTTGTCATAAATTGACTAAGTGTGGACTTATTTCTGGGCTTTCTATCCTGCTCTATTGATACATGTTTATTTTTGTGCCAATACCATTCTGTTTTGATTACTACAGCTTTGTACTTTATTTTGAAATCTGAGATTGTGATACTGAAACTTTTTTCTTCTCTCTCAAGATTGCTTTGGCTATTTGGGATCTTTTATGGTTCCATACAAATTTTAGTATTATTTGGTTTAGTTCTGTGAATAAATGCTATTAGTATATTGATAGGGACTCATTAAATCTGTAAATTGCTCTTGGGTAATATGAATATTTTTACAGTATTCTTCCAACCCTTGAGCATGGAGTATGTTCCCATTTATTTGTTTGTGTCATCTTCAGTTTCATTCTCTAAATGTCTTATGGTTTTTCAGAGTACAAGTATTTCACCACCTTGATTAAGTTTATTCCAAGGTGATTCCTCTTAAATCTTTCACCATGAAGAGGGACGCCTGGGTGGCTCAGTTGGTTGGACAACTGCCTTCGGCTCAGGTCATGATCCCGGGTCCCGGGATCGAGTCCCACATCAGGCTCCCAGTTCCGTGGGGAGTCAGCTTCTCCCTCTGACCTTCTCCTTGCTCATGCTTTCTCTCACTGTCTCTCTCAAATGAATAAATAAAATCTTTAAAACAAAAAATCTTTCACCATGAAGAGCTTTAGGACTCCCTCTCTCTCTCTCTCTCTCTTTTAAAAAATCTTATTTGACAGAGAGAGAGACAGTGAGGGCAGGAACACAAGCAGGGGGAGCAGGAGAGGGAGAAGCAGACTTCTTGATGACCAAGGAGCCCAATGTGGAGCTCGATCTCAGGACCCTGGGATCATGACTTGAGCTGAAGGCAGACACTTAATGACTAAGCCGCCCAGGCGCCCTTTTAGGACTCTTTTATACATCTTTTTCTTTGCCCTGGCTCGAAAAGATAATGCCATTGTACACATATCTCAGACCATTGCAAAAGAGGGTAATCCAACCTACGACTGACTTGGATTTGTTATGATGCTGGTGGGTCCCATAGTTCTTTCTACTCATCATAAACTTCTTCTTGATTTCCAATATTTCAGTTTCTCTGGAACAGGTTTGCTGGAAGAACACTTCTGGGGAAGTGGAGACACAGCTACACAAAATACATAGAGGGGAATTGTCTTAAATACCTCCCACGCCTTCAGGATAATTTCTTATTGATTCTAGCTGATTTGGGTAACAGGGACCCTGGCTCAAGAGTGCTCTCCAAACCACGGGCATTGTTTTGTTAACAATTATTATTGTTTCCCTGATACACTGGGTTCTTTCAAAAGTTTTACATCCATGTGGCAGCCATTGACCAGCTGACAGATGTCGTCCCTGACTAGAACAATAAAAGAGAACAGAAGAATGTGAGTGGCTCCAAGAATAGGAACCTGACATATTTTTTTTGAATAATATACTGAAACCCAAGAAGTAATGGTAACAGAGAGTCACACTTAGGTTGATTTTTTTTTTTTAATTAAATTTCTTGAATAATCAAGAGGATAATCCCAAGAGAGAACTGTAGAAGTAACTTTCTAGTCCCATGATGGAATCACTCCTGACAGGGTGCCACATCAGCAAACTGAAGCTTAGATGACTTTATTATTCTTATAAACACTTTGCTTGATCAAAAAGATGGTAAATTCAGCAGCCAATCTCCAAATACGAAGTCAACTCTGTAGCTTCTAATCCCAAACAAGGTTGACTGTGTGGATCCAGCCAATCAAACGTTTTCTGTTTGTCTCTTCCTTGTTCTTTATTCTTTATCCTAGAAACGTTTCTTGCCTCCCACCCATTTTGCAGTTCTTAGAAAGGAGAATGTCCCCTCCATGAAGTGTTAAAGTTTTCTGTCTCACATAAATTGCCTTCTTCAATCATTTTTAAACAAAGGTAACTTATTAATTTATACAAGACTAAAACTAAAATACATGTAACAAGTCATTATGAACCTGTCTCAGAACTCCTCATTTTGTGCAGCAGCATTGCTGAGGACCATTCTCCATATTTGTGGGATGTTCACAAAGGATGTGGCTGAGTCAATGAATATTTAATTGAAGTAATTACATTGTAGCATTTCATATTAGCACACAATCTGTCAAAATTGGCACTTGCTGGTCAAACAAATATTTTCTACAAGATTTTACCAAACAATTTAAGTTAGCCTTTACCCCAGAATTCATTGGTTTTGGAGTAGTTCTTCTGATATCATTATTCTTGATGAAGTAGCTGATTACACATGACTTGGGATATAGTCAGTATCTTCAGAGAAATTCAATTATTAATAGCATCATGATGCTTTTTACCACACAGGCATGATTTCTATCCAAAGGAAAATTAAAAGAGAATCCTTTGTGGTACAATGCAATTGCCTTATTGTCAAAGAATGTCAAGGAATGATGTCTTCATGATTTGCAAGCATGAAGATATACAAACCCCAGATCATAACTTTTATTTAATCCCTTGACTGAATTTAAGAAAAAGTCCATGAGGGAACCAGCATGACACATTTTAACATTTATGCACAAAAATTATAAATATGCACTCATATTTAATAGAACAATATGTGAATTATGTACCATTTAACATGTTTATAAGCATTATAGGATTATCTCCTAGGATGTCATTTCCTAGAACTTAAGTGTTGGGGAATTATGGTTAAATGATTATAGGAGGGAAGCTAGAAGTTTTCTTGTATCCCAGGAAACAAGCTGAACTCCCTAAATCTGTGCACATTACACGTACGTGTGCATGTGCACCGCCATTGTTTGTAACCATGTTTGGATGGCAAAAGTCAAATAGAACAGTCCTGCTGCCCCTTAACAACAAAATGTGGGTATCTGCCTGGTCCCCTCTTTGTGGGACAGCACTATCAAATCTCAAGATTTGGAGACATTGTTTCCTCACCGATACTTTTCTGAAGAGTACTGTTGACACAACAGAGCCCCTAAAAGTGGCTAGCACAAATAACCAATACATTTTTTCTTTTGGACTGACTTCTGTTGCCAAGTCAGGAAAATGTGAACTTCTTCTTTTCCTTCATCATGCATAGTTTGGGTTTTAAGAAATCTCAATCATACTGAATAAGGTAAATTCACAAGGTAACAATAACAACCTGAAAAGGATTCACTGGACCTCATGTGTCCAGCAGATTGCCTGGCTTAAAATGTAACCTACTTTGTGCTGCCACTAAAAAAAAATCTCTGGATAAAAAAATGAATGAAAGTCCTTGAAATTGTCCTAAATCAAGGATAATTTATTACTATTTAGAAGTAATATTTTATTATTTTGTTACAGTATCTAGTGAATCATTATTTAAATGTTGCCCTAGTGTTTGCCTGAAATTTTCTTTGTTCAGTATTCCCTTTCCTAACATTTTAGTCATGATCAAAATACATGTCTTCAATAAAGCATACTGCCTTCACAATGGATAGGCTCTTACCTTGTGGTCTATTAGCAAGTACAGCACAATTTTTAGCATCGGTTTTTCTAGGAGATTAAAAATAAGTGAACCTTAATGATTTTCAAAATTATAACAGAAATCCTGTGATACACATTTGTACCTAATAATTTAAAAATTACTCAATGTGGCCACTAGATAGCAGTATAAGTCTTTCGACTCAATATGAAACATAACGAATAATTTTTAAATTATATGTTTCATAATAGTTTTCACTAAATCTAGCCAAAATGAAAAATCTGAGGCAAAAAGCCAATGTTATGGTAGAAAGTGTTTCTGAGTTGTGTTCTACCTTCATTCGGTATCTTCCTTAGTGAAATTAAAAAATTACCTAGTAAATTTTAACTATGGTTAACAACTTAGATTTATTTCATTTCACTTACTTATTAAATGCAAAAGTAGGGGCACCTGGGTGGCTCAGTGGGTTAAAGCCTCTGCCTTCGGCTCAGGTCATGATCTCAGGGTCCTGAGATCAAGCCCCACATCGGGCTCTCTGCTCAGCAGGGAGCCTGCTTCCTCCTCTCTCTGCCTGCCTCTCTGCCTACTTGTGATCTCTCTCTGTCAAATAAATAAATAAAATCTTTAAATGCGAAAATAGGATGTATTTATCTCTGAGTGAGATATTCAACAATGATGTCAGAAACTAAGTTGAGATTCTTTAATATACACTGTACTTTCAATGTCATCATTAACCACACCCATGAAAATACATTGCTCATTTAAAAAATGTCTGAATATGCTTGTTGTAAGTAAATCTTTAACCTGTGCATACATGAAAATAAAATACAGAGGTTTAGACTTTTGCTCCAGTACAGATGAAACTCACTTAGTCCAAATCCCATAAAAACTATAAAAAATAAAAGTGACCAGCATCCACTTCATTCTTGAAAATGTAAGGGGATCTCATAAGTGTGATAGAAGCATTGAGCATTTCAGAGATAAACTAGATGGAGCTCAGTGGAAATGTTCTTTAAAAAGCAAGCATAGACCTTCACGTGCTCTGAGAAACACCAGAGGTACCAGAGAAGCGAATCGATCATTTTCCCCCAACGATCATGGAGAAAGCTTAGATTTGGCAGCATGAATGGCAAGTATGACAAATAAGGGAATTTAGAGACCACGGAACCATGTTGGTACACAGCTTTGTGCATTCACAGCAGCTGGCCATGGTGTTTACTTACAGATTAACGCTGGCCAAATTCTCTCTGCATTAAATAAATGAAGCACCTTACAAGATCTACTTTGGGTATCAGGGCTTGAAAGAGACCCTGGTTATATTTAAAGAATTTCTTTCTTTCTTTCTTTTTTTAAGATTTTATTTATTTATTTATGTATTTGAAAGAGAGAGAGAGAGTGAGTGAGAGAGCATGGGTTAGGGGGAGAGGTAGAAGCAGACTCCCCCACTGAGCAGGGAGCCTGTTGCGGAGCTCGATCTCAGGACCCTGGGATCATGATCTGAGCTGAAGGCAGACATTTAACCCACGAGCCACTCTGGCACCCCTGTTTAAAGTACTTCAAGTCCACCACAAGTATTTATGAAATCAAGTTATTTCTGTCACAGGAAGGAAAAGTCCCAGAGTCTGACACAGAGAACTTATTTTGTAGCTGGAAGAATGGTGTTCCATGTCAAGGAATGCTGTAGTTTATACTTTTGTGAGTGACAGTGCTAAAGGGATTTAGGTTTCCTTAAAAGGCCAATATGATTAAGCAAAGGGAGTAAGTCCTTTATAAAATATTCTTCATTATGAGTTCTGGGTTTCAAAATAGGTTTATTTCTTGAAATGCATGATCAAATTTTTCCTTTAAAAAAATATTTTTTTAAGGGGCACCTGGGTGGTTCAGTTGGTAAGCAACTGCCTTCGGTTCAGGCCATGATCCTGGAGTCTCGGGACTGAATCCCACATTGGCCTCCCAACTCAGCAGGGAGCCTGCTTCTCCCCCTGATTCTCCCTCATCTTGTGTTCTCTCTCCTGTTCTCTCTTAAATAAATAAAATCTTTAACAATAAAATAAAATAAAATAACTAAAAATTAAAAAAAAAATTTAAGACCTTAAGGTACCAGTTTAACTGTTCATCCCTATCATGTGTAACATATGAAAGAACTTTAGCTTCATTATTTTGTGAAAAATTTAAGTGCTCCAGGAGAGTACCAAAATTTTCCTATAGGCTAACATTTTAAAAGCTTACTATGTATCAAGAACTATCCTGAAAAGTTCTTCAGATCCACTTAAAAAATTAATTATTAAAAAAACCCCAATGATACTGGTCATATACTATCATCTGAAGAGGTGTCAGTAAAATGCTAGTTAATTCTTAGTGAGTTATAGTCCACAGATGTGAGTTTCCCAGTCCATGCCCATGCTATTTGTGGTAGACAGGATAATAACCCCCCACTATGTCCCAGTCCCCAGAACCTGTGAATATGTTACAGTACATGGCAAAGAGGAATTAAGGTTGCAGATGGAATCAATGTTATTAACAAGCTGACTTTGAAATAGGTAGATTATCCTGGATTATCCATTTGAGACTAATGTCATCACAAAGGTTCTTAACAGGAGAAGAGGGAGGCAGAGAAGGCAGCCAGAAAAGGACTGGGTCTAGTAGGTCTAGGGTTTAGAAGACAGAACAAGGAACCACAAACCATAGAGTGTGGGTGGCCTCTAGAAACTACAAAAGGCCTTGAAACTCATTCCTCCCTAGGTCCTCTAGCAGGAGAACAGTCCTGCCCATATCTTGCTTTTAGTCAGGGAGAACCATTTTGGATTTCTTATCTACAGCTCTGCAAAGGAATACAGTTGTGTTCTTTTAGGCTATTAAGTTTGTCACAGCAACAATTAAAAAACAAAACAACAGAAACCTAATACACTTTTATATTCTAATTTTTCTCTCTCATCACAGAGCAAGTTATCAAGTCTGCTAACATCCCGGAGATGCCTTGCACCATACTTGGTCTGAGAAGTTCTCCTGTCAAGCCTTTACCTCCCTAAAGTCCTGAGGCTTCCAACTGAGTCAGGGCTTCCTGAAGTAACCCAGTGAATAACAAATGTCTATAAGAAATAAAAGAAACAAACTGAGGGTTTTGGAGGGGAGGGGGTTGGGAGGATGGGTGAGCTTGGTGGTGGGTATTAAGGAGGGCACGTATTGCATGGAGCACTGGGTGTGGTACATAAACAATGAATTCTGGAGCACTGAAAAGAAATAAAAAAAACTATTTCTGGCAAAAAAAAAAAAAGAAAGAAAGAAATATAAGAATCCTGTTCTCTAGACATTTCTCATTGGTAAGAACTCTTGCCCTTCCATTTATCAAGCTCAAAGCTGACCTTATGAATATATTAGCCTCTATCATTCTAAAAGTCTGCCCACAATAGTATGATCACAAAGTACAGAGCACCATTTGTCTGGGCTGCTGAACTATCTTCAGTCAACAGCCAAGAACAGCCCCTTGGCTCCATGACACTCAGGACCATCAAAATTATCTGTACGCACATTACTAAGCCCAACTGTTGCCTATTTTTATGTGAGCATGAGATTTGGTTAAATATTGTTATCATTCCTTTTTTAGAAAATTAGTTGCAAAACAAGTGATAATATGGAAGAAACATTAGATAGGGAACCAGGGGACACAAATTGGTCCTGATTCAGTCATAAGTGGTCTGTCACCCCTGGTGGTTATTTAATCTTTTTAAGTTACAGACTCAAGGGAAAGATAGCATGACTGGAGGAGAGTAGTAGTTCTGAAACTTCTAGCCACAAAGCTGTTTCTTCAGAAAACACAGGCAGATGAAACGGAGAAACGTTAGCATGCTCTGGCTCTGAAGGAAGGAAGGAATGGCTTCCCTGAAGCCCTCTCCCTCTGCATTCCCTTCCCTCATGTCTGTTGTCTGTGTGTGGGGGGTGGGCGTTCGTCGAGGATGTGGGGAACGCCACTTGAGAAATCACGGCATTATCAACTCTCTCCAAAATCTTCCATGGAATGGTGTTCATGATGTGCACATGGTAAAAAGGAAGGATACACAAGTTACATTCTTTATTGTATTGCCGTCTAAGAGTAAGAACTGGATTCTTTGAATATCGATTAAATGAAACAACGTAGTACAAATATTTAGAAGGTATTTCCTTCCGAACCAGGTAGACTATCCTCTAGAAGAAACTGAATTTCAAATACACCATCAGAATCAAAAATCTAAATAGGAAATACAGAAATGTGATAGGACACTTATAAAGTCAAGCACACATAACAGGTGATTAACTTTAAAAACAAAACTGTTCCTTTTGGTACCTTTCTGTTACTGCCGATAGCAAATACTCTTACTTCTTTACCTTAACTCTCTGGTCTACCTACCTTAAGTTTTTCCTGCTCTATGTGGCTAGGACTTCTTACTATAGATTCTGACCCCATATTTGAGAAATGTAAACTCACACACTTGTGGAAACTTATCTTTCCCTTTAAATGGTCCAGAGATTAACAGAGAGAACAAATGTTTCCTCACTTATTTGTACTATACACATCATTTCTTGTATATTTCCTCTTACTGCAATAAAGAAAACACAAGAGTAAGAGAAATCTCGGATAGCTCTAAAGAAGAATGCTTTAGAAGAGCTTATAGCCACAAACTAGGTAGTTTTAAAAACATCATTTTGAATAAATGAATATATCTATAACTATATATTTTAGCTTATTATAATCCCAATGTATAGAAATTTATTACGAAATTCTAGACTTAAATGCATACACACACACACACGGCTTAGTTCTTTTAATATTTAGAGGTAATATATAATATTATCTAAAATTTGTATGTGACTATTTGAACAGCTCTATGAGAATTTTGAGAATTATGCTCTTTAGGCCCTGTTTGCTGTTCAGAAATCCAGCCTTCCATATGTGGGGTTAAACTATGACCTTATGAGTATGTTAGCTTTAAAGTCTCAACAGCATCCATAGAATATGTGCATATGTTTGGAGTGTAATATTCACTGCCCGCTAAGTTCTGCTGTGAGTAACTTTTACTCATGTTGGGCAATAAACGGGAAGAGGTTAAAGAGCTACTTAAATATTTTAAGACCTAATTGGTTTTCAAGAGAATACTTTCCAGAAAAAATGGGGAGAACATGGAAGAATATATCAAGACCAAGAGGAATGTAATAAAAGGACATGTCGACACCAGCCCAAATCTTTCCAATTTTAAAATAAAAATTCTTCAATCTGTGATAATGCCCAATCTATGATGATAACACAATTTGAGTGGGGCTAAAATGTTTTAAAGGTCGTATTTCCTTTTCTCAGCCAAAAATACTACGAGCAAGACCTCGAGCCTTCAGAAATTGTCTAAACCACAATAAGGACCTTCATTTCCATATTCTTCATCTTTATCACCATCTTCTTCTTCATCTTCTTGCAAGTGGCTACAAGCCCGGGTGGGGAGAGGGAGAGGGACAAATCTTAACCACGTTCCATGCCTAGCATGGACCCCAAGGCAGGGCTCCATCTCATGACTCTGAGATCACAAACTCAATCAAAACCAAGTGTTGGATGCTTAACCAACTGAACCATCCAGGTGCCCTCACAGTAAGGACCTTTGTGATACCTTGGGCAAACACAAAAACAGATGGGTCACATTTTAAGGCATTTAATATGTATTTGAGTATTAAATGACTTCTGTAAAAAAGCTATATATTGTGCACTCTTTATTCTGAATTGTTTGCACTATAGTAGAGATTTTAAAACAACTATCATTAAAATAACTTAGTAAGTAACCAAATATATATTTGCCTATGTATAAAGCGCTACATAAACAATGGGAGTAAGACAATCTTAGCATCCTGGAAGAACTAGCAACTTAATATCTAGTGGTTTAGTTTCATGGAGAGCATCTAGAGAGACTGCTGGAGATTAATTATGTTAGGATTCCTATATATTTCCCATTAGAATAAAAGAATCATGATTTCAGAAAAGAAAATGACACTTTATGTGATCATTTTGTTGAAACTCAATGGGAAAGAAAACTGAAATATCTTGGTCTGCTTTGTATGAGCCTCTAGCCAGTAACGGCAATTTTAACTATTTTTTCTTGTGTACAATACATTGTCAAAATCATCCTGCTGTGAGAACAATGAAAAGATATAAATGGGGAGAGCTTTTGCCATTGGTATAGTGCTTCCTGTTCATATATCTGCATTTTAAATGCCTGGCAGTGTCTTTGAGTAAAAATATAACTAAAGCAAGATAAACAGGTCAGAAAACTGACCTACTTTCTTCATCTCTCTGTTTAACAGTGTATGGCTACGCTTAAGAAAGTGAGTTTCAGTAGTTCTCAAAACTTGAAAATTGCAGCAACAGGCAAAGAAGATGCACTATAAGCTTAGCCATCCCTAGCAAACAAGCAAACAAACAGCTCTTTACATAAGATGCTGGGGAAGATGTTGAATGATGAAAATGTGTAAATAACTTTCTCAGAAAATAATTTAATTATGTCTACTTAAATGGAGGATGATATTTGTAGAAAAACTAATTACTAGTTGGTTTTTTTTAAGTTATACTATGTAGATTCAATTTTTAATCATTTAACAAAATTTCTTGAGAGACAAATAAAGGACTCTGAGTCCATAGTAACTGGTCACATGATCTTTGCCCACCAGAATTTTTTGACATAGTTCCCACAAACACAGTTACAGTCCATAAGTGCTGAGATACAGGTATTAATGGAATTCTGCAAACACTGGGTGACCATCACCATGTTAATATTTGAGTTCAGGTTTGCAGGACCTGCCCTGGCAATTTTCCAAGCACTTATGTTAAGAGAACAGAACATGCAAAGTGCTGAGTGACAGATTCAGTGCAGCAGTGATGCCCAGCACAGGGCTATGCAGGGTTACGTGAGAAGAGGCTGGAGAGGTAGGAGTAGGAAGGAATATTGAGCATTGTGTTCGTTAAAGTAACACCAGGTGTCTCAATATATGCATATAGTATAGATATGCACATACCTATATATATACACATATACACCTTTACTCATTCACCTGTAGGCCAAAATGTTACTCCTGGTTTTGGTGGGGGGTGGCTCTGGTGGGCTTGAGCCTTTGGGTTCGCTCCCTCACTTCTGACACAGAGCTTCTCAGGGAGCCCTGGGCATCAACACACACCCGGAAGGCTGACCTAGAAGTGGTCTGTCTTGCTTCCGCCCACATTTTCTTGGCCAGAACTCAGTGACCTGGCCATGTCTTACTGAAAGCGAGGTTTGGCAATGTAGTCCAGCTGTCTTCCCAGGATGAATGGAAAAATGATAAACATCGGGGTTGCCCTTGCCGCAGGCCTGACGTGCTGTGCTAGCGGAGCCTGATGGTTTTTCTCGTGTCTGGAGTCTCACAGTCACGGGAGGTCCCAACGAGGATCACTTGAACAGGGTGTGAAGAAGCTACTAGACCAGGATTAGCTTGTTCATGGAAAATGGTGATGAGAACAGAAAGACAGTGGCAGCATCAGAGGAAAATAGAAGCAAAAAACATAAGATATTCCTGAACTACAGCCAGCTGGATTTAGTGACTGACTACAGACTGAACGGAGGGACAGAGAAGAGTAGAAAATGAGCATTTTACGGAGGGACTGTATTGATGGTAATGCTGTTAAATAGTCAAGAGCATGTCAGGTGAGACAGAGTCATACGAAAAAGGGGAGCACGTTTTTAGAAATGGTACATTGTTTGCATTTGTAGGACATCTGAGTGGAAGCGTTCAATGGGAGAATGAAGCTACAGATTTGAATCTTGGAAAAATACATGAGCTGTGCTTCTTGTGGGGAATGACAGTCAACCAAGACTCCAAAGCTGGGAGACCAGAAGCAAACACCCAAGGAGAGGCCTTGAAGTAAAAGAAGAGAATAGTTCTCCTACCCTTGAAAAATTAAAAATAGGACTTTCCTTGTTGGCAATAATAACATTATCTTTCTCATTCATTTGCTATAGGGATTACATCAGTCACATGATGCATTTAAAGGACTAGACTCCTGTCTGACAGATGGGAAGAACGTAGTCAATGGGAGGTTTAACGTGAATTCTAAGAGTGATAATCACCAGTTGACTCCAAGTGTCTGCCACCATTGAGCGGGGAGGGCTCTCTTTTCCTTCACATCTACCTTTGCTTTTATGGATTCTGCTCCACCCTACAAGCAATGCTTTCCCCTACATGCTACATAAATGTTCTGCTAGATTTTTTTCTGAAGCTAAAGGAAACTGCTCCATGCACTGATTGAAAATTCTACACAATTATTCCTCACGGTGCTGTACCTACTGTCTGGGGGTGATAATGGCCTTTCAGAATTCTAATAATATTCTTTATCAAGTGATTGCTTTGTCCACAGTTGCCACATTAAGAAATACAATTAAAATTAAAGTCAAAATCAAAGCCAAAAATCTAGGGCTACTGTAGCAATACTTTTTATGGTGGGAGGAACAGTATGTTTACAAGAGCTTTCATGTTTATGTATAATGTACCTTTACCTTAAATTTGATTCCTGTGGGTGTTCAGTTAATACGGAAACAACAAACATTTTATCTCCTTCCTTGAATTTTGCTATTAGGATGACAACTACTAATGCATTTCTTGTTCTATTAGGTTCTTCTCAGTTAAAAAAAAAAGAACTGTTTTATCATAAGTGAGAAGACACAAAAAAGAAATAATTCTAACGTGCTACTCAAATTCAAGTTATTATTTTATCACTTAAATGAATCACAGCTAGATTCATTTAAGACAGTGCCAGTAATTTTGCTAGTCTATTCAAAAGTCTCTGCTGGGTGTAAGGGATATGCCCTCAGGAACTTGACAGCAGGGAAGATGAAGGGCTTCTCACTCTGACATTATGTAAAGAGGCTGATCTGAAAGTCAAGAAAGTAACTTGGAAGCACAGTGTGACCTGTGAGCATAACAAGTGAAGAAGAAAGTTCAAGAATGACCGGCTCATTCAGAAGAGAGAATGGGCAGAGTGCCAGTCAGATAGGCTCATATCTTCATGAGACCAGGGACCCTGAACGAGACGGCCTCTCTTTCCATGACAGATACCACAAATTGTGGGAATCGCTGCCTCTGTATAGCTTAGTGCCATTAAATATACAAATCATCCAAATAGTGTTTCTTGTTCTGATTAGATGATCATCAAGCCATCTTCTGATTTTAATTTGGCATCTTATGGTTTTTCTGATGTGGAAAGGAACCTTCTGGTCAGAAACACCTATCTTCATCTTCCATCCCTGTGGCAGATATATTTTTCAATATAACTTAATAATTTAGGTAATTTAGTTATAGTTGGTTTCATGTGAGTGAGTTTGTATGACTCTCTCACAGTCATCTGTGATGACAAAAATAAAATTTCTCAGGCTGCAAAATGGAAGACCAAACCAGAGATCGAGCACTGTCTGGAGCCTAGGAGGTCTCTTGGAAGAAAGTCAACAAGGAGATATTCCTCTTTAAACACCCTTATAGCCAATATCATTTAAATATGGAGGTTGAAAAATGGACTAACTTCCGTATAGAAATACTGATAATTTGCAAGCTTGGTTTTTATTTCGGTATGATAATAGCTAACGCTTATGGAGTCTGAGGAAAATTAAACTGTTCAGCTTAAACAATGCGTGGAAGTTGCAGGCTTTATGGGCCTGAACACTTTTAAAAGCTCGAGGATTTATCACTTTCCCAGCCGGAACACTGTGCCCAATCCTCAGTTCTCAACTGATTACCATCTCCTTCACACTAAAAAAAATAATTGAAACTACAGCATTTAAAACCTTATTTTAACTAGAGTGAAAATACATACATTTTAACTTCTCTTAACTACTGTCATGTCTAGCACCCATTTAAAAAATGGTCGCATAGTCTGGTAAAGACTCAGAATATTTCATAGAGCTGTTTTGATTACTCATCACTTTGTACCCTAACAAAATGCACTATATATAATTAGAAAAGATTACTTCAAGTCCACTAATTTTAGTTTTGGAAATTTATTACTGAAGTATAGTTGAGATGAATTTTCAATAAAAAAGTGACAGGAGTAAAATGAAGTTTTTCTGACCATGTGCAAAGATGGAAAAAGAATCATTAAAGGTCTGGTCTCTTAGACTCTCAATGCTAATTATTTTCAGGAATATTGCATGTACCTCTAGGTCAATGCTACTCCAGAGTCCACATTATGCAGCAAACACCACCCAAATATTCTAACAGGCACACACCATTATATTTTTAATTTGTAGTTTTCAGCAATTACCAGAATGGGAAAGCTAAGTCTTTGTGGTATTTTTTGCAGGTGGTGAGTATTAATGTTTAGTGCTTATTTTATATATATAGATAAAAAAATATATATATGCATATATACATGCATATAATATAATGATTATATTATCTTTGAATGGCAGAATGACTGCATTTTTACTCTCTTATTTTAAGATCAGATATAACAAAGTTCTTTTATGTGAAGATTAAAAAACTTATTAGTGTTTCACATAGGTGTTCTTCAACATATTTATTGTAAAAATGCCACTTTCACCATCATTGCTTATTTGATTTTGAAGGATATTAACACGTAACTTCCAAGGGGGAAAGAAGGATATCCATTTCATTTTTTTTAAGATTTTTAAAATCATTATTTATTTATTTGACAGATCACAAGTAGGCAGAGAGGCAGGCAGAGAGACAGAGGAGGAGGAGAAAACAGGCTCCCTCCTGAGCAGAGAGCCCGATATGGGGCTCGATCCCAGGACCCTGGGATCATGACTGAGACGAGGGCAGAGGCTTTAACCCACTGAGCCACCCAGGCGCCCCTGGATATCCACTTCAAAAGTGGATTCAAGATAATAATGAAAACAGAGGAAACCACTGTTATTTATCTCACAAACATTTTTCCTTGTAACAAGTAGAAAGGTGCCTACTGTTAAGGTTTGGTTAGTAGCTTGTTTTCTAGTAGGCATGTGCATATATACGTGTGTGTGTCCTATGTGTTTATATATGTATGTGCACATATACACATATTTGGTATCACCTCTGAAGCAATCCACTCTTCAGGGAAAAATTATGAAATTATCAGCTTTTCATTTACTGACCTTTATTCTGGCTTCAAAAATAATATATTGTTTCCTTTAGATAGAAACAATTGTTACAAAAAAATTAAAAACCAAGTTGCTATACTTAATATTCTTTTATTTTCAGGAATAAAACTTGCATACACAAAAGCACAGTAACACTTGTCAGCGGTTTTTATATTCCCATTGCATCATTCAACTGAAACATAATACAGTGTTGTGTGTGGACCACAGATCCTTAGTACAATACCTGTGAGTAATTTTGTTTCTTCTTAAAGGATTTGGATTCCAAATGAGCCACTGCTTGATTCCAACGATCAGCAAGCACCCATGGTGACATGTTGCACTGTTCTGAATATGGGTGAATACAGTCATTTTTTTTTCCAAATAGGTGTATACAAATAATAGCAATAGCTACGCTTCATTTTTTATTCTGTAGTCACATAGGGCATTAACAGTTTTGTAGGTATGTTTGTCATTTTAGTGTAAAAGCTTTGTGAAAGCGATTTTATCCACCCCCATGGTACAGACAGAAACCAGGGTGTCTGGAGTTTAAATGGTTTTGTCCAATGTCATAGTAGGAAGAAGTGAGTAAAACTCATCCACATTTCTGCTGGATTCCAAAGCACGGGCTCTTCACCGCAACTGTATCTTACTACAGATGTTACCAACGTAACATACACTAGATACTAGTTATGTCTATGCACAAACACAGGTAGGGCCCCTTGACAAAGATGTATGTATGTTTTCAAGTCATTCCCATTATTTTATTAGACTTCATCTATTAGTGTATATCACCTATTAGATGTATATCAAATTAGATGTATATCAAATCTCAAAATTTCATCCCATTATGGCCAGTAGTTTCCAAGCGTTCAGAGAATTATTCTAACAAGATATATGTGATATGGGACAAGAATTTAGGTATCTGAGGCCTGAAACAGAACTCAAACCTCCCAAGATAACGCAATCTCTTTTCTTATAAGCAACCATTCATGATGTAGTAAAATTATGAAAAAAAAAATGCTCACAATTTTTAAGGTGATTTCTAGAGAATGTAGACAGAGCGTATTTTTAGAGGGCTATCTATTCTAAAACATTCAAACTTTCTCTTGACCAGTCTATGTTACTCTTTTTGTAAATAAGGGGGAAAAAAAAAACCTATAGAGAATCACAGGGAAAGCAGAGCAACGGGTGAACGAAGCATATAGGGGAGCAAAGGAAAAGTGGAAAAATGTATTCTACCCCCAAACCCTCGGTCTTCATTAAACCTTTGAGCCTCCAACAGAATCTATCTTAGTCTAGGAGGGGGATTCTCAGCACGTTCATTGTTACCCGCTCTCTAAATTGTGACAATGATCAAAATGCCTGTGTATAGTTCTTGACAAATGGAAAAAGAATTCTGTCACAGAGCTTCTAAATGGTTATTAGAAACATGTCTGAGTTGTACTGACAGACTGGCTTAGATTCTAAGCCCTGTGGGGGAGGGACTGATATCTTTCCAGGTAAGGTTGTCAGAACTTACTGCAACACTTAATAAAAACAGCAGTACAAACAGTGCAGGGAAGGGGGAGAACCCTTTGACCCCAGATCGCCAGCTTGGAAGGACATCTAGCACCTTTTCTGGAATTTCATTACCAGTGTTGATAGGAGTTTCAAGGGGAGGCTGCATTTAAAATATGTTATTTGTGACACACATTCTGGGATAAAAGTTCACATGAAGCAAACAGGATTATTCATGGTAGATTCTTAGTGGCTAACAAAATTAACCACTCTCTATGGTGATATTAATCAGCGGTGCTTCCAATATGCCTGAACAAACAGCAGCTGACTGTCGGCGAGCTGCGCCCAAAGACGGCTGGTGAATATCAGCATCTCAGTAAACCATACGGCAAATTAGACTCCTCTCTGGTAATTTACCCTAAAGAAAATAGAATAATTAGAAATCACTCTCAATAACTGCACTTGCACATAGCAGCTCAGTCACTGAAATGAAACGGTTTTCAGAAATGTGTGGTTTGCAGGTATACTCCAAATGACAGGCTACAAACTAGCTGCCTGTATTACACATCATCATGGAAAATGGGCCTACAGACTGAATTTTAAACTCTAAAGTTGTTCTCCATCTGCTTTCTCTTTTGACTTGACTTTGAAAGGTTTTGTTTTTTGGTTGAGAAAAGGCCTAATTGGGAAGATGTCAGACAAGGTCTGTACATTTCCGTATAAGGGATAGCCCTAGAAGGATGACAGAAACCAACATGACTTACTCAGTTTATTCTCTCCCAGGGATGTGCTCTATTATATTGGAAAATTTAAAATAATTTTAATTATTTTATCATAAGTATCATAAGTATGAAGATACTATGGCTCATGCTTCTCCTTTTTATTTTATTTTTTGTTTTGTTTTGTTTTATTTTTTAAAGATTTTATTTATTTACTTGACAGACAGAGATCACAAGTAGGCAGAGAGGCAGGCAGAGAGAGGGGGAAGCAGGCTCCCTGCTGAGCAGAGAGCCCAATGCTGGGCTCGATCCCAGCACCCTGAGATCATGAATCGAGCCAAAGGCAGAGGCTTTAACCCACTGAGCCACCCAGGCACCCCACTTCTGTTTTTTAAATGTGCTTATGAATCACCTGGACATTTTGCCAAAAGGCAGATTATGATTCAGTAGGTCTAGGGCTCAACCTTTTTTGTGTTGCTGATGCTGGTCTGTGAGTGACGACTTGAGTAATAAGGCTCAAATACATTTCACTAAGCAAAAGAGTGCTCTCTCTCTCTCTCTCTCACACACACACACAAAGGACATTTGCAACCTCTTTGTCATGAGAAGCAGTAACTGTTTTTCTCCTGCCCTTTGAACTTTGTTGAAAACCAAGGAGTGACTTCTCCAATTCAAGACCTAAAGGTCGTAGGTCATTAACCCCAACTGGCAGAAAAGTCTTGAAGTATTATTAATACATTATTCCATAAATAGATTGGCATCTCCCCTGGGTAAGGGGCGAAAAGCATACATGGTTCTTGGCAACATGAGGCTTATAGTCTAGGTGAAGAGGCAAAATAAATATACATAAACATGTATTTCTTCTGAAAGAGGTACTGAATACTACAAATGCAAGATCTAACCTAGTAGGTCTTATCAGAGAAAGTGACATGTAGATAAGCCCCAAAATATACATTAGAATTATGGTACCAGGGGCAAGGCACAGCTGGCCAGCCCACATAGAGAAGTATCAGGGTCAGTCAGGAGGCAAAAAGTTGTTGGGGGGTAGGGATGGGGGGGTGGGAGAGTATTTAGTGTGGTTTTCTCAGAAAGTGATGGGTGAGCAGGGTAAAGAGGTATAGGACTTCCTTGCTCAAATACTCTGAGCAGACCGTAGAGTACATGGGTTGTCCCCAGTAGTCTTACCCTGAGGTGATTTGGGCAGGGGAATGAAATGTGAGAACTGATGGAGTTGGCTGTTGAGAGTATGGGCTCTGATTTGGTGAGTTTGCATTTCAAAGATGTGCTGGGGAGTGAGCTGTTTATTATCTCTAGAATTAGCTAACCCTGGGAGGGACAGCCCCTTTGTGTACAACAAGGCCTCAGATGTCAAAATACCAGAATACAGAAAATTAGAAAAACAAAACAAAATAAAACAAAAACCCCAAAACACGATTAATGCAATCAATGTATTCAATGGAAAGGTGGATATATATATTGGAAGATCAACATGAAGGTTAGGGTCAGACTTAAGTTCAGGAACCATAAACAAAGGAATGTCATTCAAAGCCTGGAGGTGATTAACATACTCTCTGGTGAGGGGGTACAAAATGGGGAGAAGGAAGTCATGGACGAATATAACCAATTAAATTTTGGAAAGAAAAGGAGGAATTCTCAGCTTACTGACAACGATTGGTCAGAAGAGCAGGGGAAAGTCAGGAATGTGTAGCTTCATGGGAATCAAGGAATGATAATAAGGCTAGTTCTATCAATGGCAGTAAATATGGATGAACAGACTCAAGAGAGTTTGTATGTCATCATGCTGATTTTTTTCTAAATTGTTTAAACTAACTAAAATGACTTTTGCAATTATGTATTCTCTTCAATCCACTGCGTTTTTTGTCTTATAGCTACAGATGCTATTGTGAGTTTTAAGCAATTGGGATATTAATCATTATAAATATTACCATTTAGAGTCTAAACTTAAGATTAATACACAATAAAAATTAGACTGAACTTTCACTGATTCCTTTATGATGACATACTATATTCATTGTTCTGTCCTGAGCTGGGTGAGTTTTAGACATGGAAGTGTTCCTGTATGAATTCAACAATCATTCTTTAAACTAGCTGGTATGGCCATAGTCCCAGAAACCATGTAGTTATAAGATTACATTGTTTACTCAGTTGATTTATAAAGGTTTAGGGCTCATAACTTATGTATGATGTTTGGTTTTATTACCATCTTTCAAGGATCACCTTCTTCAGCTGATGCCAAATCCAGTAACAGGCTGCCCTTTTCTCTTTCAAGATAGTTCATTTAACCTGACTCCTCTAATAGGCAGCCATTTTACATTCATATCCACTCGAGAGCCACCTTCCTAGAACTTGACACTGGGGCTTGCATGATTGAATCTCTTGCCCTCTCGATAGGTACCAGAAACTATCTGAGGGCTTATGCCTTTTCTCCCTAGACATCCTCAGGTACCTCAATGGTCGTCATACGTATGGCATGGCTTCAGCTGCACCGCCATATTTACTAGTTTGATACACTATAGAATTTATTGGTCTTTCTACGAAAGCCAAAAACTAATCTCACTACTCTAGATGTGGTCCAAACAGTATAGGATAGGACTATTAACTTCCTGGTCTTGGACACTATATAAAGACCATTGCTGGTTTTTCAAATAGCCACATCATGCTGTGTGGATGGGTTGAACCAATACTCGTCCAAAATTCCCTAAGTTATTTTTTGCAGATGTGCTATCATGAATTTTGATATGCTCATCTTAGATTCTTATTTGATTTCTGTGGAAAGATACATAAAATTTCTATGGGTTCTATTAGGGTTTGTTCTGTTTGATTTCAATTGCCTTTCCTATTAATCCTTTCCAGATCCTCTGAGTAACTTACATCATCTCATATATACGCTTTATCTCTTAACTTCCTGTCAACTCCCAATTTGAGAATCATTTTTGTCTTGTCATATGAGCCATTGATGGTTGAGTTTTTCAGTGTGGGCCAGTGAAAGAGCCCTTGTACACACAAGGTTCCAAAGTGATGTTAGTGGGAATACCAATCAGCTCTCTAGTTCATGTTTCCTCATTCAACCAAAGGGCAAACCAATAAGCTATATTCAGCCATTTTTGCCTTGTGCTCCCTAGACTACTGTGGAAATGAAGTAAATGCTTTGTTGAAACAAAAACTCCACATTTACTGCCTTTCTGTCACCAGTCAATAGTAACCTTATAAAAATAATGTGTCGATATTTAAAAAGAAACTTGGACACAAGAATAGTGATAAAATTGCTTATAAAATTTTAGGTAACTGGATTCTCAGTTTAATGCTTTTCCTCCTCCTCACCCCATTTTACTTTGAGGGCTTAAGAAACAATCAGGTAAAACATGGCAACATCTCAGAGACAAGTATCCAAACCCTCACTGCCTGGGTTATTAGTTACTATTAATTCTGTGTTGAAATCACCTTTTTTTTAGTCAGAGGTAGAACTCTTGTGATTTGGGGCTTTAATTTTTTTAAACAGGAACATATGGTAGTGCGGATCTTTAGAACAGGACTTTATGCACTATAAATCTGCACTGGTATTACAGCTATAAAATGTCCAGCTATGCATACACTAATAAAGAAATCCTACTGCATGGGCTGAGAGAAGAGTATCAAAATAAACTATTTCTTCCTAATATGAACTTTATCACCAGCTATTATACAGTGAATATTTAAACTCCATTGTCTTGCCTCAAATGAGAAAGCTTTCCTGCATCAGCATTTCTTAAACCACATGAATCACATGTAATGTTAATATGTGGTAATAAACACCTTCGGCTGCACTTTACCCAGCTGGGGTTCCCCAGAAACAATTGTCACATTAATGCTAGTTTATCAAAGCCTGGTAGGAGGTTTGTAACTGGACACGTAAGTCATAGACTAAATACTCAAGTACCTAGGAATGCATTTCTACAGTTTTTCTCCCTTCCTTTAGATTCCCAGACCACCCTTGAAAAAAAAGACAGTCATCTGATCTCAGTATCTCTCAGCCCCAGCTAGAAAAGAAAATAACCAAAAAAAAAAAAAAAAGTCACTTAATCGTGTGTACTCACTGATTTTTTTTTTAACATAGCATTCTAAAGAAAATTTAATATTGAAGTACTATACATTCACAGGAAGTTGTAAAAAAAAAAAATCTACAGAACAGTCCTGTGTATCCTTTACAGAGTTTCATCGAATCAAAACTACTGTATAATAGAAGCCAGGAGACTGATACTGGTACAATCAGAAGAGCTTATCCAGATGTCAATTCCACATGCATTCGTCCTGTGTTTGTGTGTGTGGTTTCACACAATTTTAACCCATGCACAGATTTGTCACCATCACCACCATCAAGATAGGGAATTGTTCCATAACTGTCAATCTCCTTTGTGCTATTTTTTTATGCCACACCCTCCCCTCCCCTAACTCCTGACAACCACCTATATGTTCTCATCTCTATAATTTTATCTCAACAATATTATATAAATGGAATCATACAGTATGCGACCTTTTTTGACTGGCTTTTCCCACAGGGCATAAATCCCTTGAGAGCCAACCAAGTTCTTGCATTTTTTCACTATGGTATTCCTTTTAATTGCTGCATAGTATTTTAGG
The DNA here is from genome assembly GCF_964662115.1 of Mustela nivalis. NCBI lineage: Eukaryota > Metazoa > Chordata > Mammalia > Carnivora > Mustelidae > Mustela > Mustela nivalis. The sequence continues at coordinate 80,175,172 of NC_139031.1, forward strand.
GTGTGGGTTTGTCAGCTTTTTACTCATTCACAAGTTGAAGGACATTTAGATGGTTTCCAGTTTTGGACTACTGTGACTAAAGTTGTTATGAACATTCCTGTTCTGCTTTTGGGTGAGCATTAAGTTTTCATCCCTCTGGGACGAATAGCCGAGAGCCTGATTGCCGGGCAGCATATGGTTAAGGGCACAGTTAGTTTCATATGAAACTGCCAAACTATTTCCAGAGGAACTGTTCCATTTTATACCCCCACCAGCAACGTAGGAATGATCGAGATTCTTAATAGCCTCATTGGCATTTGTCACCAAATGTAATTTTAAGGTCACAACTAGGTTATAAATTTTTTGTGGTAGGGTGCTGTTTTACATCACCTTAAAAAAAACATGTTTATATAACAGAGTAATATTGATTTAAGAGGAACTTCCTAGAACCAGGATATTGAATGGGACAAAGAAATGCCTTTCCTCCAGGCAGGAGCTCCAGGTCCATGTGCATGAAACAGCTGCCAACTCAGATGTCAGAGGACAGGCAGACCACAGAAATGAGTAAAGCTACCAGTGAGTCAGGGCACATGCGAACGTGGTGGAGACTATGGCCCACTGGAAAGACAAGCCTGGCTCAAGTCACGCTGGCCCTGAGCAGCCATTCTAGCCACTCTGGCCATGTTTCTAGACATTCTGATTTTCCTAGAAACAACTACACCACACCACCATCATCTCCTGACTTGTAAATGTAGACTCCAATTTTGAAAGACTCCAGCCTCCACAAAAAGCATTAGGGATCAGTTCTGGCCTAAAGACAAGTTAAGCAGTGCCTGGGTGGCTCAGTCATTAAGTGTCTGCCTTTGGCTCTGGTCATGATCCCAGAGTCCTAGGATCAAGCCCTGTTTCAGGCTCCTTGCTCAGAGGGAAACTTGCTTCTGTTTCTCCCACTCCCCCTGCTTGTGTTCCCTCTTTCACTGTGTCTCTGTCAAATAAATAAATAAAATCTTGAAAAAAAAATTAAGACAAGAATGATTATTTAAAGAAAGAAGCAGCCACCTAAAAGGAAAAGAAAAGACACCAGGAAAAACTTATTTTAGATGGGAGAAATACCAAAAGCCTTTTTAGAGTAGGATTGCACTTCTCAAACTCAAATATGCTTATGAATCACCTGAGGATCTTACTAATCTGAATTAGTAGGTCGGGATGAGGACTGAAGACTGGGCTTCTGCATTTATTCCATATCCCTTGATGCTGCTGGTCCAGGAACCACTCCAAGCAGCAAGCATGTGGATAATATCTGAGCTGAACCCTGAAGGTTGGGTAGTGTTTGTAGATGCAAAAATGAACCCCAGTAGAGAAAATGGTATATTCAGTCATAAAGGTAGGTAAACTGGGAATTATCTGGGGAATTGTAAAATCTTCAGTTTGTATTGTAAATAGTTACACAAAAGAAAAGTCACAGGTCACACATTTAATACACAAACACTAGCTTTTGGGGGTCATTGGTCCACTCGGTCCACATGTAAGTAAATTTCCCACATTTAAAAATAAATGGAAAAAAAAAAGAAAAAGAAATGAATAAGCAAATGAATGAAGAATGAATTTCTATTTTAATAGAGACATGATGGCGGAAATAAAGGGAGATGAAAAAGAAAAGTGGGAAGAAACACCTGGTGGAGAGCCTGGGAAGAAGAGCAGAGACCTGACAAGGAGGGGAGCAGGGAGGGGGTGGGGGGGGGTGGGTCTAAGATTTTCAGACTATAAATCACCTTTGAAAAATTTGAAAAATTGGTGAAAAATTAAACCTGTAAGGGGTAGGACATTTCTATCTCTGATGACCGATATCTGTCATCAGCATTATTTTTAGTTCTCTTTCTTCCACATTTTAATTAAAGCAGGTCTTTAATTGTTCTTGGTTATTATATGGTTCTACTTTATGAGAAGCTATGGAAATGTCACACATAATTTTCAATGAGGTCATTCCATACTATGTAATTTATTTTTACTTATTGTAGAAATCCTTCCTATAAATCCATACTCCAAGTCATTATGCTCTTGTCTTTTTATAGGTTCATAACATGGGATGCTTGCAACGGCCAAGAGAACATGGCTGTGGTCCACCAACTAGAGCAGGTGTAATTGACCAACAGCCCTAGTAACTACCTAAAATTCATCACCATGTTTTGTGCCAGACCACGTCTCCCACAAGCTGCTCCCAGCTGATGACTGAGTGTGGCCAGAATCCCTTATGTGTTCCTCTGATGGGGCTGACTTTGGCTGGAAGACTGATGGCTTTGCCAAACCCAACTTAGCCTGCACAGCAGTCTATGATGCTTCCACCTATCTCTCCCTCTCTCCATATTGGAGTCAGCCTTGCTTTGTAACTTGATGGCTCTCACGGTTTTATCTGTTACCCTTACAATTTTCCCTCCTAAATGCACTTGCCCTAATGAGATCCTTGCCATCTGCATCTCTGAAGAAACAGACTAAGCATTGCCTGCACCATGAGGTAGAAAATACTCCTTGATTGGTAGACATTTAGCTTTTTTCCAAAAAATTTTAATATGAATATCATAGTAACAATTATCTACTAGTAACTTTATGTATTGATAGTTTTTTTTTTCTTCTTTTGACAAGTTCTGGGAATGAAATTACTCAAAGGGTATGTTTATTTGCAGTTTAAATAAATGTAGTACAATTACTGTAATGAATACATTTAAACCAAAATACAACTTAGAAAAACCCTGGGTATTAATGAAATACTTTCTCATCCTGAAGTGACAATATGGTACAAGTACAGACTAAGGAAATTGAGCTAGATAATATGATCTCTATAATCTGTGTCAGGGTTTAACAATAAACCTCTTTAGGCTTATATAAAATATCAAAAAGCTGACATATCTATTCATAATCTACAATAGGGGTGCCTGGGTGGCTCTGTTGGTTAAGTGTCCAACTCTTAATTTTAGCTCAGGTCATGATCTCAGGGTTGTGAGATCAAGCCCCATGTTGGGCTCTGTCTTGGATGTGGAGCCTGCTTAAGATTGTGTCTTTCTTCCTCTCTCTCTTCCCTTTCCCCCCACCACTCTCTCCCTAATTACTTAATGAACATGGATTATTGCTTACCTTTTGATTGCTAGTGTTTATATGAAAGGGTAAACTAAGAAGAGATATAAAATGGAAATAATTCTAATGTTTATTTTTATTCAGGAAGATTTATAAATTATTAATATACAAACAATGACACCTAGATGTTTGTATAATCTGTAGCTATATTTTGTTCATTTTCCCCTTTAAAAGTTTCCAAGGATTAGTAAAACAGGACAGTAGTTGCAAATTTCAAATCCACTGAAATCCACTTTAAAATGTAATATATAAATTTACTGTGTTACATTTATCTCATCAATGTGCATTACCTGGAATCTCATATAACAATTGATCATAGATATGAATTAAACAGGTACAGTGGTTATCTAGAATAAATCATTTTATATTATGTTTATTTTTCATTCTATTTTCTTAAATTCCAGTATAGTTAATATACAGTATTATATTAGTTTCAGGTTTTATGAAGTTTGTTTTAAACATTGCCGGGTAGCTAAATGTTTTGATCAAAAATAAATGCTGTAATGTCACCAAGATGGTAACATAGGTTGCTCCTGACATTGCTCCCCATTACAGGAAGAACATCAAGCAACTATTGAAAAAGACCCAACTGACAGAATCCTAGAACATGGGCTGAAGCTAAAGCACCCCCTCATACCAGAGAACAAGACAGATGGCACTAGAAGGGTAAGGGATGTGGTTCCAAAAAGGCACTATCATTCCCTCAGGACAGCACAACATGACAGGAAGAGGTTTCCCCTGAGGCTTCTGTTCCTTCAGTGAGAAGAGAGAACCCGGGGAGTTAGTGAGCTTCCTTGGCACTGTAGGTTGCTTTCTGGGAGCCCCTACTCTGTCTGACCTTCCATCACAGGGATTTTAATGGAATCTGTAGGGTTCAAACACTGGGAATCTGACTGTTAGAGAGAAGGGGCTTGCTATAACGAGCCTATGGATCTTGGCAGACTGAGTTCATACCTGCAGTGCCCAAGTAGTAATCCTAACCAATGGTTTTGCTCATCTACAATACCAGATCAGGGACACTCTCTGACTAGGCAACCTGGTGCGGCACATGTGTGCCTAATTTGGATAATCAAGCAGAGTTCTGCCAGCCCCAGATCCTGGTTTGCCCGTGCCCAGACAAGGAGCTGTTCCATCTGCTGTGGCATGTCCTCCTGCCCCATCCGACTGAAAGGCCTGGCAACAACTCTGGAAGCAGTGTGGTCCAGTGGCACTTGAGTGAAGAGTCAGGCAGACAGAACTGATCACCGTCCAAGCAAAGCCAGTGGTACCAGGCATGGAAGCTCCTCATGGGAAGCACAGGCAAGGAGGATTAATTTAGAGCCAAGGCTGAGTGTAGCTCCCAGGCTCTCCCAACTGGAGAGCCTATCGGGGAAATTAAGAGTAGCTCTGGAGCAGCCCTGCAGCCCTCTCACCCAAGCGAGGGAGCTGAAACATAGCCCCACACACTGTGGAGAGTATCTTCCAGCCCCATCTGACCAGAAGGGCTGTAACAACTCCTGGAAGCTGTGTGACCCAGCGGCACTCAAGTCAAGAGGCAGGTGGCAGAACTGACAGTTTTTGTAACAAAGCCGGTGGCCCTGTGCAGTCATGGAACTTGGGTTGTGGTTTGGCTTTAAGGCAATAAATAAAGAGCTTTATTGGCTTAATAGGTGCTTCTTCTGCTGCTTCCAGAGAGGATATCTAACTCATAGCCCTACTTATCACTGAATACAGCTTTCAGTCTGTCTGGGACCCGGGAACCTAACAGGAGCACACGGGAAGCTGCATAAGCCTTTCAACAGCCCTCAGGCCAATGGCACTTAGGGAGTGCAGCCCCCTTGCAGAGCAAACTGGTGGTCTCAATTGACCAGGGAATTCAGTATGCACTCTGGCTTAATTCAAGGTCCCTAAAAATGAGTTATAAAGGCCCTGAGTCCAATCATACTGCTTGTCAGGGCAGGAAAGCTAATTCATAACCCCATCTACTGATTAATATAATACCTGGCTATGAACATCTAGTAGGACCTGACCACACAATCCTGTCAACTATGGGACATATCCTACAGCCTCACTTGGGTTGGGAACAAAGACAGCAGTTCCACCCAACTATTCTCAGCCCTTGGTACTCTTCCCCATTCCTGATGGATATCCCTGATGAATACTGGCCTGTAGTTTCCTTTTCTAGTAGAGTCCTTTTCTGGTTTTGGTATCGAGATAGTGGTGCCCTCATAAAATGAGTTTGGAAGTATTCCCTCCTCTCTGACTTTCTAAAAATGCTCGAAATCCCATTTCCTCTGTCTCAAGAAAACTTTATTTCCTCTTTAATTTCTTCCTAGATGCAAAAACTGAACAACACTGAATTCGACAGCACATTAAATGATCACACACCATAATCAAGTGGGATTTGTTCCCAGGATGCAAAGATGGTTCAACATTTGCAATTCAACCAATGTAATACAACACACTAATAGAATAAAATGAGAGAATTATATGATCGTTTCAATATGCACAGAAAAAAATAAGACTAAATTCAACATTTATTCATGATTAAAACTCTTAACAACTTCAGTTTAGAAGGAATGTACTTCAGCATAATAAAGACTATATATAGTAAGCCCATAGCTAACATCATACTCAATGATGAAAGGTTGAGAGCTTTTCCTCTAAGAGAAGGAAAAATACAAATGTGCTCAGGCTCAATACTCTTAATAGTACCAGAAACCCTAGCTAGAGCAATCAGGCAAGATTAAGAAATAAAAATTATCAGATTTGGAAAAGAGGAAGTAAATTTACAGAAAACTTAAAACTTTATACATAAAAATATCTAAAGACACAACCAAAAAACTATTAGATCAATGAATTCAGTAAAATTAACAAACACCAGTAGTATTTTTCTAAATGCTAACAATTTTTCTGCAAAATAAAAAAAATCCCATTTATAATAGCATTGAAAACAACAAAATACTTAGAAATAAACTAAAGAAGTAAAAATGTCTACTCAGAAAACTACAAGACATTGATGAACAAAACTGAAGACAATGCAAATAGAAAGTATCCCATGTTCATGAAGTAGAAGAATTAATATTGTTAAAATGTCAATATTACTAAAATTCATCTACAGATTCAATGCAATCCCTATCAAGATTCCAATGTCATTTTTTTTATGGAAATAGGAAAAGTACTCCTAAAATTTATACAAAACCATAAAAATCCCTGAATAGCCCAAGAAATGATGAGAAGAACAAAGCTGGAGGCATCACACTTCCTGATTTCAAAGTATACCAAATGGCATAGTCATCAAAACATTGGCATAAAAAAGACAAGAAGACCAATGGGACAGAATCTAGAGCACAGAAATAAACCCAAGGATATACAGTCAGTATTTGACAAGGGAACCAAGAATAATCAATGGAGAAAAAACATGTCTTCAATAAATGGTGTTGGGAAAACTGGATAGCCATGTGTAAAACAATGAAACTGGACCCATCTTAACACTCAGAAAAATTAACTTGAAATGGGTTAAAGATTTTAAATGTAAGACTTGAGATCATGCAACTCCCAGAAGAAAGCACAGGAACAAAGCTTTCTGATATAATATAGGTCTTGGTAATATTTTGGGATATGATACCTAAAGCACAAGCAATTAAAAAAAAAAGTAAGACTCCATCAAACTAAAAAGCTCCTGCATAGGGAAAATGAAACAAAACAAAACAAAACACCACGAACAAAGCAGTGGAAAAGACAACCTACAGAATGGGGAAAATTTTGTACACCATACATTTTGGTTAATATTGAAAACAAAGGACTCAATAACAAGAAAACTCAATTAACAAGAAAACAGGGCAATTGAAAAAATGGGCAAAGGACCTGAAACACATTTCTCCAAAGAAGATATGAAAGACCAACAGGCAAATGAGAAGATATTCAATAGCACTAGTCACTAAGGAAATGCTAACCAAAAACCACAATGAGGTATCACCTAACACTATGCCCATCGTCAATAAGACAAGAGATAACAAATGTTGGTACAAATGTGGAAAAAAGGGACTTCCTGTGCACTCTTGGTGGGACTGTAAATTTCTCTAGTCACTATGGAAGATACTATGGAGGATCTCAAAAAATTATAAATAGAACTATCATATGATATAACAATCCACTTCTAGTAATACACCCAAAGGACATGAAACCACTAACTGGAAAGATCTGCACCTCCATGTTTAGAGCGATGTTACTTATGGTAACCATGACATAGAAACAACCTAAGTGTTCGTCAGTAGATGACTGGATGAAGAAACTGTGGTATATATACAATGAAATATCATTGCATTATAAAAAATGGGGAGAGTCTACCATTTGCAACATGGATGAACCTTGAAGGCATTATGGTAAGTGTAATAAGTTAGATAAAGATAAATACTATATGATCTCACTTGCATACAGCATCTAAATAAACAACAACAAAAATAACTTCTAGAAGAAGATAGAAAAAGAGCTCAGACCACTTTTGTTTGCCAGACACAGATGGTAGATATAGGAGAAATTAGAAGAATGTGATCAAAAGGGTATAAAGATTATTTTATTACTTATTGGATAAATAAGTACTGGGAATATAAGGTACAACATAATAAATATAGTTAACACTGCTACAGGATATGTAGCAAAGTTGCTGAGAGTAAATCCTATGAGTTTTCATCATAACAGGAAAATATTTTTTTTTCTTTTTATTATATTTGTGTGGGAATGTGGATATTAGCTGAACCTACTGTGGTAATTATCTCACAATATATGTAAACTAAATGATCACACTGCACACCTTAAACTTATACATTAATGTATGTCAGTTGCTTCTTTTTTTTTTTTTTAAGGTTTTATTTATTTATTCGACAGAGATCACAAGTAGGCAGAGAGGCAGGCAAAGAGAGAGAGGAAGGGAAGCAGGCTCCCCGCTGAGCAGAGAGCCTGATTCGGGGCTCGATCCCAGGACCCTGGGATCATGACCTGAGCCGAAGGCAGCGGCTTAACCCACTGAGCCACCCAGGTGCCCTTGTCAATTACTTCTTAATGAAACAAAAAAACAAACACATCATTGTCAAATGCCATTTGTGTTTAAATGGAATCTGCATAAAGCATCTCTATTTTGCATATTTCTTAAGAAATTATTGTAGTTATGTATCAAAAAAGAATATTATGTCATTTTTTTCCCCACTAGGCAAGGATAGCATAATATAGAAAATCGGGATATAATTTAATAGTTTAAAAACCACTGCAGAGCAATATTCTTTGACACTAGCATTTCTATAAGTACTTTTATATATTCTGCTAAAATATCAAAACACTGTATCTATCTATATAGTCAGCCACACTCTATCACTCTATCAAGTCAAAATTAAGCACGTGATCTGTAATTACTCAGAGGAAGGAAAAAAATGCTATTTTAAAACTTGCTAATCTGATGAATTAATCAAAGGCACTTTTTAGACAGATCCTTTTATATCTTCTTTTTGCTAATATGTGTAAGAACAGAAATGCACTCCACGGTCATATTAAAAACAAAATCTTCAGTGAGTTTTTTTTTAATCCCTTTAATGAAAACTCTTTCTTTAGCAGGAAAAACAAAGACAAAGAAAAAAACCTCACTATCTTATGTGCAACCAGGTATGAAATTAACCAGGTGCTATTTTTACTTTTTCTGGTTACAATGGATATAGAAATATGAGGAAAACTTGAAGTTTTCAGTTTTGATACTAGATACTTAAAAATCCATTTAGGCAAAACTCTAAAATACAGAGCAAAAAAACCCAACAAACAAATTAAAAAAACCCCACCAAAAAAGTACCTCTTTATTTTACCTTGGTCTATATAGATCTTTCCATCTTAAATATTTTGTTGGCAACTTAAAATAATTAAAAAATTAAAATTTAAAAGATATCATCTAAACAGATTAGCCTAAGACTATGAAATATACTGAGCGTTTCAAGTTTTCCACCTCATTTTAAAGGGTAAATTACAAATATAACCAAACTCTAGTTCAGAAATTTTTAGTCAAGGGACTTCCCACCCCACATATATAACCAAATTACAAATATAACCAAACTCTAGTTCAGAAATTTTTAGTCAAGGGACTTCCCACCCCACATAAGCCTAGTAAATTTTTAAGAAGCTTAATGTAGAATACGTACACTTAAAAAAAATTATATAAACATGCCAATACTAACCTCTGTGCCTGCTAGCTTTTCTATGGAATGGGGCCCTATACCTTGTCACTATCCTCCTCCACTCTACTCTGTGCTCATGGGGCTGAGGGAATGGGCTCCATCAATGGGCTCCCTTGCCCTCTAGCTTCTGGTTAGTTTAGGTCAATGGCTTTTGAGCATTTGCCATGGGCGTGATTCTAGATTCCTAAGCCATAATCTAGTGAGGAAAATAGCATAGTACCCCACAAAGAAAAGAAAAAAATATAAGTTGGAATAATGTTTTGTGTTAATTAGTCACATTAATTCAGTCTCCTTCTAGTAATCATGAAATTGATCTAGCTACACATTTTACTCCAACATCACTATTTTCAAATGCTTTTAGTGCTCTCCAGAATTAGACTTCTATTATTACCCAGCAAGAAACTGCTGGGTAAACTCCAGTGTCCACTGTTCTATAGCCAGTGAGGCATTTGTATCTCTTCACACCTTGGAAGAACTCGAGTTTTAAATTTCCTTACAAGTTCTCAAGGAGATGATCTCTCTATAGGTCCCACTGCTTCATCGGATTTCAGGGACTCCAAGGAGAAACAACACTTTCACATTAATGCCGATAGCAGTTAGGTCTTTAAGGTACATTGTGATTTCTATTTTTCCTTTTAAAGCAGGAGCAGTGATTTGAGAATGAAACACAATTGGAATGATCAACTTTAATCAATATAATTAGATTAATGAATTAACAACTCCAATACTCCAATCCCAAAAGTATTCATATAAACTAATGACGGAGCAGAAACCAAGACACGGGACAATCTATTCTGAGTCACCAGGGAGTGAGGAGAGCGGGGGGGAAACTGCTCAGCAGAAGGAGCCACGAGTGGATTCGTGAAGGCATGAACAGGTCTGTGGTGAAATATACAGAGTCTGGTGTGTAACCTGCCCAAGTTCAAATGTGGAATGTAGAATGGCAGAGAATGACAGGACAATAAGGAGTTACATTTTTAAGGAGTTACATTTTTAAGGCATTATTTTTTAAAGCACTTGCTACTTTCAGCTTCTGGGCATTCTGCCAAACTCTTCTCATTTATTGCAGAGTGCTAGTCACTACAAGGAAAGTATAAAATATATCCTTGTAAGATATATACCTTCTCAGAACATACTCCTTGAATGACTTGATCAAATAACATTCTTTTATATTTTTTTTTTTACTGTGGTTAAAATTATTTTAGTTATGAATTTCCTAGATAGTCCTTATTGAGTTTAAGGTTTTTTTCCATCAACCTTACTGAAATTTAAAGTGTACCACATGAGGATTTTATGTGTATATACACTGCAAAAGGATTCCCCAAGTTAATTAACCCACCTACTGCCTCACGTTCTACCTTTTTGTGTGTGAGAACATTGAAGTTCTACAATTAGCAAATTTCAGTTACACAGTTCGGTGTTATCAACTATACTCTTCATGTGTTAAGTTCGATCTTCAGATCTTATTCAGCTTAGAGCTGAAACTTTGTAGCCTTTTACCAACCTCTCCCCATTTCCTCCACCCCCAGGCAACCCCTTTTCTATTGTTTCATTTGAGAATGAGTTCAACTTAGAGAGAAAGAGAGAGAAACTCCACATGTAAGTGATAACATGCAGTATTTGGCTTTCTGCCTGGTTATTTCCCATAGCATATTGCTGACCAGTTTCATCCATTTCACTGATGACAGGATCTCCTTCTTTGATAGGGCTGAGTAATATTCCACTATGTACGCAGACCACATTTCCTTGATCCTTTGATCTATTAATGGGCACTTAGGTTGCTCCCACACTGTGAATAATGTTGCAATGACAGTGGCAGTGCGGATTAGATATTTTGTATTTAAACAAGAAGATACAGTGGCTATTTGAGAGAGCCTTCAAAGTCACAGTAAAGTTTATTCTAACGTAAGCTTAAAATCATCAAAATAATCACTGAAAGGCAGGTACAGATTCTTGTACTTCCCATTTCTTTGTTTGCCTCTGCTTCTAAAAGCAACATGTTCAGCGTTTTAAAATTAGGATGCTTCTTGCTTAACCAGCAGCAAACGTCAATGGGAATATGCCCATTGCTGCAAAGATTTACTCCTTTCACAGGGCATCTGTGTAAAGGGGATTCCTTTCTCCCTCCTCTCTGTTGCAGTGATGCCTATTTCATTTTGTAAGGCTCAGTGTCAAGACATTCCCCACAGGGAAAACTGCCCTGCCCTATCAGGCTGCATTAGGGGGCCGCATATGTGTTTTCTCATGCCTTGTGCGCTTACAGATTGGTTGTGACCCAGGGTGTACCTACTATGGAGTTTAGTGATTATTTATGTGCTTATTTTCTCACTAGACTATGAACTCATTAAAGATAAAAACTTTCTATTTTTCTTCATATTCCCTGTACCTAGCATGTTGTTGGCTATTTCACAAGTAATAAATATTCATTTCATAAAGGCATAAATGAATTTCACTTCTTTATACCAAGACAAAGCCTTAAACAGTTGTTCAGTCAAGCCTAACTCTCCGCAGAATAATGGACACTGAACGTGCTCAGAGCAATTCCAGCCTCCTCAGAATGGTTAAGCCCTTCGGGAAACCACTGGCTCTGGAAGCAGTCTTCAGAAATTGTCACTCCTCAGTCTACGGCCATACCACCCTGAACACGCCCGATCTCGTCAGAAATTGTCACTCCTCAATACAACCCATTCTTGACTTCCTTTTAGTCGTTGCCATTGTTTTGTTATTACTGTTTTTTTATTTTTTTTAAAGATTTTATTTGTTTATTTGACAGAGAGAGATCACAAGTAGGCTGAGAGGCAGGCAGAGAGAGAGAGGGGAGGAAGCAGGCTCCCCGCTGAGCAGGGAGCCCGATGTGGGACTCGATCCCAGAACCCTGAGATCATGACCTGAGCCGAAGGCAGAGGCTTAACCCACTGAGCCACCTGGGCACTCTATTACTGGTTTTGCTGTTGTTTTTGTTTGTTTGTTTTAAATATGGGGATTGTGGCTTAACTTAAAAGGTACCTTGCCAGCAAAGCAATCCATTGGTTAATCCTCGCTAACTTTGGTTCTGATTGGATCTGAGAAACTGACTATGAAACTAGGGAGATTTCACAATCGATTGCTTGATTTCAGGCATTATCCCCTATTGCTTACCTAACAAAGCATAGTGGATTCATGGCTTCTTCCACCCAAAGAACATTCTGAGCAAAGGATCATAAAACACAATACTCGATCGTCTGCACTTATTTTTCATGTCTTAAGTGTGGTTGGGCATAGCTGAGATTACCTAGCTAACATCATTTGTCCAGTTTTGTCTTTTCTTTCCATCCTACCTTCCATCTTGTTTTTTGTTTTTTTTTTTAAGATTTATTTACTTGACAGACAGAGATCACAAGTAGGCAGAGAGGGAGGCAGAGAGAGAGGAGGAAGCAGGCTCTCTGCTAAGCAGAGAGCCTGATGCAGGGATCATGACCTGAGCTGAAGGCAGAGGCTTTAACCCACTAAGCCACCCAGGTGCTCCTCCTTCCACCTTTCTATCACTGGCACTTGTTCCTGATCATGCCCTCGTCCCATGCACAGATACCCTGCTAGGTCGTCCTCCAGTCTGGGACACAATGTGGTCTTCCCAATGCTCACTCATTGTCCATCACTGAGACCCTCCTCAGATGTACTGGGTCTCATCTCTGCTAGGCTCTCTGAGCTTGTTAAGAGAATATTAGCAAGACTAATCTGATAAATGAATGTGTTCACTGGAGGAAGATTAAGAAAACACTCAAGGACTTACACAGTTATAATTACTGTTCTCCAATTCAATGGTTCTCTACTTATAGGGAAATGTGTTGTTTCATGGCCAGTTATCAGGGACTCATTTTGATCCTGAAGCATGCTCTACCCTTCCATTCCGTATCTGTGCAAAAAACCATCCCTGGTTTGGTTTGCAATACATTTAAAGGTAAAGTAGGTTTTCCACTTCTCACTCATCTGTCTTGACCATATTTTCTTGCTCCCCACACACCTTGAAATTTGAATCCATAGGGGCGTCTGGGTGGCTCCGTCCTTAGACCTCTGCCTTCAGCTGGGGTCGTGATCCCAGGATCCTGGGATCGAGCCCCACATCTGGCTTCCTGCTTAGCAGGAAACCTGCCTCTCTCTCTCTCTCCCACTCCCCCTGCTTGTGTTCCCTCTCTTGAGGTGTCTCCATCTATCAAATAAATAAATACAATCTTAAAAAAAAAAAGGAAAAATTTGAATCCATATGAGAGAGAGAGGTAAAAGAGGCATGATGTGGTAGAAAGTTGCTGCCTCCGATAACAGGAGACCCATTTGCTTCCTTAACCAGTCACTTACTATCCATGTAACTCTGGTCAATTTTTTTTTCTTTGAAGTATCTTAGCTTAAGTTTCATTATCTTAAGGATTTTTTAAAAAATATTTTATTTATTTATTTGACAGAGACAGATCACAAGTAGGCAGAGAGGCAGGCAGAGAGAGAGAGGGGGAAGCAGGCTCCTTGCTGAGCAGAGAGCCCGATGTGGGGCTTGATCCCAGGACCCTGAGATCATGACCTGAGCCGAAGGCAGAGGCTTTAACCCACTGAGCCACCCAGGTGCCCCAGTTTCATTATCTTAAATGGGAGATCATAATTACTGCTTTGCCTTTTTTGTAGGCTTGTTGTGACTGCCAGATAATTTTATGGTAAGAAATGTGTGCAAAATATTTGTTAATTTATTCATTGGCTAATTGCCAATTCTGTTACCGCATGGCCAAAAATTATTGTTCTAGTAATTTCAGCATCTTCAACTTTTATGATTTTTACCCTCCTGGTTTGGTTTGAATAATTCGAAAATATCATGTCTATACCTGGGAAGATTTTCTCAAGTTGCTGTCGTATCAATAAGACACATGCTGAGAGCATCCATGCATGTCACTCAACGATGAAATGTTTTTACGACCTTCATGAAGCACCTATTTTTCATTTGTTTTTGTTCTTTTTTTTAAAGATTTTATTTATTTATTTGACAGAGAGAGATCACAAGTAGGCAGAGAGGCAGGCAGAGAGAGAGAGGAGGAAGCAGGCTCCCTTCTGAGCAGAGAGCCCCATGCGGGACTCGATCCCAGAACCCTGAGATCATGACCTGAGCCAAAGGCAGTGGCTTAACCCACTGAGCCACCCAGGCGCCCCCCTATTTTTCATTTGTGATTGAACAATACCCTCCATGTACTATAATTTATCAAGAATCTCCTCCATGCAAAAAATTTGATTCCTTCTCTCAACAGCATTTTGCATGTGCTATATTAGATCATGAATATTTGTTTTATAGGTCTTTATATTCCAAGAGAACCAGGACCACAACTACTAGACACTGTATTTGCAGTTTTATAAATAGACCTAAAGGACTTAGCATAGTAACTTCAAAGTAATGGTTTTGAGGTTTGCTCAGGATTCACTAATGAGTAATTTCAGTAAGTGATTAAGTATGGGCTACTAAAACACTTCATAACACTCAGGCACAAATTTATTTATCTCTTAGCCTTACTACTGTTGCAGAAATGCAGGCTTCAAATTTTGCCAAAATGTTCTTAAAATCTTTAACTGGAGAATTCCGCAACAAAATAGTTTATTTCACATACATTGAACATAAAACAGTGTCTAATACATAAGATAATGCTGTTGTCTATTTTAGTGAAGACACCTGATGGATCTAGACCTTGGTGCTGTTTCCTGTTGCCCCAGAAACAATATTTTTTACTATTAAAAATGTATTGCCTGATATGTTTCTAATATATTTACTTTATGTAAACTACATAAAGTTTTTCATCACAACATTAAAGATAAAAATATTCAACGAATTAAGGTGATTTTCCAGAGTTTTATGCACTGGAATAATTAAGTGAGGTGTACATCTTATTGATAAATAAGGGGAACACGGACCCTATTTTTCTTTTTCTTTTTTTTTTTATTTTATTTGACAGACAGAGATCACAAGTAGGCAGAGAGGCAGGCAGAGAGAGAGAGGAGGAAGCAGGCTCCCCGCTGAGCAGAGAGCCCGATGCGGGACTCGATCCCAGGACTCTGAGATCATGACCTGAGCCGAAGGCAGCGGCTTAACCCACTGAGCCATCCAGGCGCCCCTCTATTTTTCTTTTTCAATATGCATCTAACCCAAAGCAAAAAGAAGGGGCATACAGGCCTGTTGCTGCCATGCACAGTACTGATCAGAAAGCCCAGAGTGCAAAAAGTAGCAAGGGTTTTAGGCTTTTCTAGTGAAGCGTGTCCGCATGAAGAGTTCAGTGAGGTTTTCAGCATATTATTCTCATTAGACTATGCAGGAATTTCATTTCGCAAATCCAATTAATACGAATAGATGATTGGTGGCAAAATTCCTGCCCGTTACACCGAAAATTTTCATTTACTTTGCAGGGTGGAAATTATTGAAGCAGAGCTCACTGCATTTTAGGACAAATTAACTCAAAGAGAGTGAGAGAGGGAAGGAAAGTGCAGGCACATTGGAGGCGAAGACACTTCCCTGCAAAGGTATCACTCATGGTACAGGCAAACCAGGTCCATTTTGAGGATGCATTTATACCGTTACTTTCACAAGAAAATTTGGAGCACTTGTGAATTTTAAAATTTGAGTGTTAGTGACATTGTTTTAGTCTTTTACAAACTAAATGAACTTTAAGTAGGTCTGGGTTATTGGCAAATTTAAAATAAAGTGTTTAGGGGAGCCTGGGTGGCTCATTTGGTTAAGAGGCTGACTCTTGATATTGGCTCAGGTCATGATCTCAAGGTCCTGGGATCGAGCCCTAGGTCTGTGCTCAGCAAGGAGTCTGCTTCAGGATTCTCTCCTCCTCCCACTGCCCCTGCTTGCTGGCATGCTCTCCTCAAATCTTAAAAAAATTTTTTTTAATTAAAATACAATAAAGTGGCTAAAGTGAGAAAACTGTTATCTAGGATCTTCATCCTGAAATTTAGTTCCCAGTTTTCCTTTGGCTTTCTGTACCATTATGGTGAATATCCTTTAATGATGAGATGCATAAAATGAGAAGCAACATCACTTTGACATAAATGCAGAAAAATGATTTAAAAAAAATCAGAAATCCTTCAGAAGCTTAGAGTAGGTCCAAAAGTGGGTCTAGGATAAATAGATTTATGGATTTACTGAAACTTAAGGAGCATACAGTATCACTTACTGTAAGCCAAAAAATGTTTTCTAACCCCCCCCCCATCCTTCCTTAATAATTGGCTACTGTAATTCTCTTCTTTAAAAATTGAACAGGAACCTTTTGCTAAAAGTGAAATAGATCTTCCAGAGAAACTAATTTTCAAGCAATGCCATGTGAACATTTATAGAATGCCATAGATTCTATGGGGAAAAAAAGCTCTTGAAGGCATTGTATTTATTAGGTACTCGGGGATCCTTAGAAGAGATAGGGATGAAAAGGTTAGCCCATCCTTACTAGACTTACCTTGAGGTCACCAATACGGCAATCCATATAAGTGCTGACCTCACAATCCAGCATTGAAATTTTCAGTCTCTTAGTTTCATGTTTTTTTTTTTATGACCTTAGAAATAGTCATTTTGGTCTATTTTGAGTGTGAAAAAATGGTGTTTCCCAATAAATATCTCCCATGTTTCCCCTCTAATCACTTCACTCCTTTCTCCTACCCACAGCTCATACAGTTCCCAAAGAAATCTTACCCCTCAATTAGATCTTGCTCCTATAGGTTCATCATGGTCTTGAAGCTATTCCTAAAAATTTTATGGAAGGAACACCCTAGTCAAGAAGTTAAACCCTAGTTAAAGTCATTATAGGTGCTTCTGGCGGGGCTCAGTCATTAAGCATCCGCCTTCGGCTCAGGTCATGATCCCAGGATCCAGGGATCGAGCCCCACATCAGGATCCCTGCTCAGCGGGAAGCCTGCCTCTCCCTCTCCCACTCTCCCTGCTTGTGTTCCCTCTCTCACTGTCTCTGTCAAATAAGTAAATAAAATCTTAAAAAAAAAAAAAAAAAGAAAAGGCTGTTAGTGGTATCGTTTCCTTTACTTGTGTTAAACCCTATAAATGAAAAAAGGAAACCATTTAGAAATGCGTGTGAGAAATATATTGAGATTTGATCTGTAAAAGGCAAAAAGATAAAGGGAATTGCAACAATGCATTTCTAATTTCAGAATGGGATTTATTTATTGTGCTCATAGAAAGTATAACCAGGACCCAGAAGAGTTTGGGATCATCTTAATGCCTCCTTGCTCTTTGCACAGGGCCTTATTCACGGAGGTGGCCTTTAGGAAATGGCGGTAAGAGCCAGCATAGTGACA
Source organism: Mustela nivalis (assembly GCF_964662115.1). Lineage (NCBI taxonomy): Eukaryota > Metazoa > Chordata > Mammalia > Carnivora > Mustelidae > Mustela > Mustela nivalis. The sequence continues at coordinate 80,192,778 of NC_139031.1, forward strand.
TTCCTTTGTCATTTATTTATTTATTTTTACACAGTACCTTTGTCAGGAAAAAAAAATTCAATTCTGAAATTTGAAAGCAGATATGAGATAAACTACATGGTAAGAATAGAAGTGCTTTTTAATTGTTTGTTTCCTTCTGGTTAAGTCCCTGCAAAACCTAAGGAAATACTTTAAATGTTCCTAACAAGTTATTAAAATAAGATCCATTTTAACTTCTACATGATTTTTCAGGCATATCTTTGGGCTATGCTCCCTTTCATGCCCCACAGATCATTGGCATAGGAAGAGTTGTAACACGGGAATCATGATAATCTAGATTGCTGACTGCTACACCTTAGGCGCTGGTATGTATACTGTACTTTTGTTAAGGTTTCATCTTTACAAAAATTGTGAGAAGTCATGCTATTCTCCTCATTTTACAGTTAAACTCTTAATGTTTAATTTTGCTTAAATGACTTGCTCCAGGGAACATAGTAAGTGACAGAACCCAGGCTTTGATTGGTTTTCTCATCCTCTTCAACAGAGTTGAAACCAAGAGTCAGAAGCTTAACCGAATGCACAACCCAGGAAACACTAGTTCAATATTAAATGCAACAAACCAATGAACCATCTGTGTTAATTTCTGTGAAGGGTCTAAGATCTGGGTCTGGCTTATTTTTTGTCCCATATAGATGCCCGGTTTTCTTGCATCATTTGTTGGAAAGACCATTCTTTTTTCATTAATTGCTTTTGCTCTTTTGACAAAGATTAACTATATTTGTGCATGTCTATTTTGGGGGCTATTCTGTTCCATTAATCTATTTGTCTGTTCTTTTGCCAATGTCACACTTTCTTACCATATCCTTGTTTAAATACTGAATGTCTCCTGCTGCCAGTCCCTTGTCTTTGTTCTTTTCCTTCAGTATTATGTTGACTAGCCTAAGCCTTTTGCCTCACCAAATAAACATTAGAATCTGTTAGGCAATATTCACAAAATAGCTTGCTGGGATTTTGACTGAGATTATATTGAAACTCTTGATCAAAATAGAACTGACATTTTTTAACAATATTGACTCTTCCTGATTGTGACCCATGGAAGATTTCTCCACCTATTTAGTTTTGATTTCTTTTGTCACGTTTTATAGTTATCTTGTTATAGATACTATATTTTTATTAGATTTATACCTAAGTATTTTTTTAGTGCTTATGTAAATGGTATTGTGTTTTTATTTTTACTTTTTATTTTTAAAATTTTTTTTAAAAGATTTTACTTATTTGAGTAAGTGAGTGAGTGAGTGAGTGAGTGAGTGAGACAGAGCATGAGAGGAGAGAAGGTCAGAGGGAGAAGCAGACTCCCCGTGGAGCTGACAGCCCAATGCAGACAGAACTCAATTCCGGGACTCTGGGATCATGACCTGAGCCGAAGTCTGTCACTTAACCAACTGAGCCACCAAGGCACCCTGGTATGGTGTTTTTAATTTCCAATTCTAATAGTTCCTTATTGGTATGGTTGAGGGGGAAGCTGTAGACTTCTAGATTAGCCTATTATCCTGCAACCTTATTATAATTGCTTTTTAGCTTCAGGTTTGTTTCGTTTTGTTTTGTTTTTCCATTGATTCTTTTGGATTTCCTACATAGACAAGTAGGTCAAACACTTTTCTTCTTTTTCATCTCAGATATTATTTCCTTTCATCTTATTGCATTAGTTGGGTCTTCCAGTAAGATGTTGAAAAGGATTATTGAGAGGGGACATCCTTGCCTTATTCCTTATCTCAGTGGGAATTTTAGTTTCTCCCAAGTATGGCATCAGCTCTAGGTGTTTTGGTAGATATTCTCTACCATAGTAAAGGAGTTCCCCTCTATTTCTAGTTTGCTGAGAGTTTTTAATCATAAATGGGTGTTGGTTTGTTTATTTTTACACTGAACTTGTTAATGTTTTTAGTACTCTTTACAATTAGACTGTAGGTTGTTTACTAATGATGTCATATAAATGTAATCATTTTTTGTGTGTGTGGTGTTTAGTTTTTGTTTTTGGAGGAAGGTTAAGCCCATTTTCTCCCCACCATTTGAGAAAAAAATATTTTTGGAACACCCTCTTGTTTCAAAAATAGAGTGGAAAACATGGTTTTGAAAAGAGAAAGCCTTTAAATGTCTAATTTGTGTTAAGCATTCATAAAGATAATAATGGCCATGAGAATCTCCCACCATCCACCACCCATCACAACTGTTAATCATTTTCTCTAAGTGCTTTTCCATTTGGCAAATGGTAGCTTAGTAGCTCTCAGTGGAAATGGATAGCACATCCTCTACTTAATCAAAGGCAACATTTAAGTAAAAAGAGACAGTTTTACCTATAGGCAAGTTGTTCACTGACATCTTGAATTATTTCTAATATGCATGAGCTTTTTACATCATAATCAGAGGGTTCACTCATGATATAAAATTCAAGAATCTTTAACCTTGCTCTTTACATCTCTAAGTTAAAAAAAATTTTTTTGAGCAAGTACACAATGGGAAAAGGGAGCGTTCACTGCCTCTTCAGCTTGGCTCCTTTTTCTGCTTTTGGTTAGCTCTGCCCTGAGGTCTCTGTTCAGTCCTGAGCTTCTCCATCATTCTCCCAACTCTATACTCCTCCTGCTCTTGGTTCTGACACTAGATCCCTATTTCAGCAGCTTAGTTTAGGACTCTGCTTTGTTCAGCAGCCTCTAGGACTTCATTTTCCTAGCACTTTATAAAGGACATCAACAGTATGCTCTTGTATACCATAAGGTGTAGAAATGGCTCAGCAGTTCCCTTTAATGTCCTTTTTAAGGACATTTTCCCTCCCTCCTCCCTAAACTTCTCAGCTTTGAATCTTATCAGGTTCTTTACCCTATTGTTTATTGATGCCTAGTCTTCTTTATTCCTTAGTATTTATGGCTTCTGTCACTCTAACACCATTCTTGACTTAGTTCTTTGTCACTGTGGTATTCCCTGGGTTCCACTTCTCCAATGATTTAATCCCCTGTTGTCAGCTATGCACTCCACTATAAAATCCTGCCTTTGCCATTAGTTTAACTGTAACTTAGAACTGCAATTGCTATTAGACCTAGGAATGGAGAACATCCCCGCCCCCAACAGGACTGTGTTGTTTATTTCAGCAAAACTCCACCAATATGACTCAACTATGTATCAACAAATGAGTTTTCTTCAGCAAATTCCTGCCAATCAACTTAACTAATACATTTACCTAAGTCAGCTCACAGGGGTAAAACGCTCCCTACAACAGTGACTTACCTAGTCCTGCTTCAAGACCCACCCTTGTTTTGTCTATCAATTCTAAACAATTGTGACACCAGTTTTTTGCAGTTTCCAGTCTTGAAAACCTCACTTTAAAACTTAAGCCCACACCTCTACCCCTCTAAGATCCTTTCCTGACTTCCTCTTTTGGTAATAGGACTGGGTTTGTGACGTTCATATTCTCCCTTATTGCAGGGAGTTCTAATAAACTTAGTTTTGCTTTATTAACAGCTTGCTGATGGTATTTTGGAGACTTTAACACAATTCACCCATGATGCTAATTTCAAGCAGTCTATCTTCTCTGACACTATTACGACATACTCCTTCCGTACCAACGCCGTCAACCCTACAACTCGTTAATCTACGGATCTTAGTAATATTTACTATCTTTCATGGCCTCTTGACCTCATTCTGTATCTAGCTTTGATTCTCCATAATCACTCCCTTGTATACATCTTCAATATCAAAGCCTCTCATGTATGACATCACATTTACTTGGAAAACTAACACCTATCAAATCTAATTCTCCAGTTCTCAGATCCATGAAAGGATGGCTGGTGACACACATCTGTGTGGAATAATCTCACGTTAAGGGTCTTACTAAAATAGTGAAGTTGGTCCTTAGTGCTGCCTGGAGCATATTCTCTACTGCCTCAATTCACTGAGTCTCACATTCTTCCCACCCACCTGCTCTCTCTTCCGAGTTCCAATGTCCCCTTCTCCATTCATTACTCCCAGTTCCCTGAGAAATTTGAAGTAACAAGAGAAATCCCTTCTTCTTTGTGGTTTGCACACCACATAGGCTCACTTACCAGCATTTTAACAAAATCCTTATTTTGAGTAAAATGGCATCATCCCTTCTCCACGTTTACTCATTTATTCACATCAGTATACAAACAGGCTATTATTTCAACCATTAAAAAGACCAAACAAGCCAATGTTTCTTATCATTCCCTTTTCCTCCAGCAACCATCCACTTTTCTGTTCTTTTTAAGAGGTTAGCTCATTAAAAGAGTTATCTATGTGCTATATATACCTCATTTCTATTCTATCTTAAATGCATTCCAATTGGAATGTCTCTGTATTACTAAAACCGATGTTTGACTTTTAGTCTTCAACTGATTTATCAGAAACTTTTGGCCAAACTCCTTTCTCTTTGAAATAGATCTTACATTTGTATTTCAGGGCAACACATTCTTCTAGTTTTTTATCTTCCTTACTTGCAGTCTTTAAATCTTATTATCTGATTTTTTTTTTTTTTTATGACTCTGAACATCTGGACCCTTGATGATCTTATCCAAGTTTATGGCTTCAAGTATCATTTAAATGTAACCAGTACCATAACTTCCATCTTCAACTAGCACCTTCCCCTGAGCTACGGATCCCTCTTATGGCTGAGTGAACATTGTTATTTGGATGTCCAGACATCTTAAATTTACCATGTCCAAAACAGAACCTCATCTTCTCCAAGAAAGTTTCTCCAACAATCCCTGTCATTTCATTTCATGGGAACTTCCAGTTTCTTAGTCCAAAACCTGGGAGTCCTATTTAACTTATCATTTTTCTCCTTTATATTCAACTAGTTAGCAAATGCTCTTGGTTATACCTTCAAAATGCATCTCCAATCTGACCACTAACAGCATCCTGGTCCAAATCAAAAAGTTTCTTCATCTAGATTATTAAAATGGCTTTCTAACTAGCCACTTGCTATCACCCCTATACATTATCCACCCCAACACAGCAACCAAAGTGACACAGAATAGGGTCAGACTGTTTTTCTGTTCCACTCACAATTCTCCAGGATTTCCCATTTCAGTAAAAGCAAAATATCTGTGATATTTTAAGAGGTCGGTGTGATCTTTCTCCCTTAAGGTTCTGATCTTGTCTCCCATTCTTCTTTCTACTGCTCACAAGCTGTTCTAGCTTCTGGCATTTCCTCAGATATGCTTGCTACATACTTACCTGAGGAAATTCCCCTGTGTTTTTTCAATTTCTAGGAATGTTATTCTTCCAGATAGTCACAGTTCACTTCCATAAAAACCCCGTTCAACACAGTCATAGTAAGGCCTTCCTGGGTTGTCACGGTGCTCACTTCGTCCCTGTACCCCTATGTTTTACTCTGCTTTATTTTTATTTCCTTGGTTTAGTGTTAGGTTTCCATGCACTAGAATGTGATCTTTACAAGAGTAAGGTTTTTCCTGATTTGTTTTTTTCACTGCTTTATCTCCCAAATCTAGAACATTGCCTAACTTAGAGTAAGTGTTGAGTTAATTTTTGTGGAATAAAAGCATTGAAATCAATGCTTTAAAAATTACACTTATATAGGTTTTAGACACACTTCACAAGTTACAATCCCCTATAGATTTTAATCTGCTCAGTTGTTTTTGACTCCCTTTCTCCAAAAATAGAAATTAGCTGAATATTACTTTTAATATTCACCATACATTTAATAACGTCACTTTGTTTCCTGTAAAAATTGGATCATAATACTTTGTTATATAATGAGAGATCACAAATCAGGACATTAACTAGCACTTTCCTCAACTACTATATTAATTGTGTGAGCCAACTTCAGAGAAGCAGGAATAAAATGATTTCCATGCCAAACCCCAGTAGATCATAGAATCACTTTTAATAAAATACTGGGAAATTTTGCACAGAATAAAAGTGTAAAAGTTTTATATCCTACAAGTAACATTAAAGTAAATGCATTTGGGAAGAATTATTTCAGGCATTTCCAATGGACACTTTTATGAGGTGCTGTTGATCAACGTTTCTGAAGTATCACATTGAGCAGTTTTATTTCCTATCACATTTCTTCCTTTAGAAGTAGTAAATAGCTATGATAATTCTTATTTCATCATCCCTGTCACATGTAACAAGCAATAATCCGTCTTGTTTTCATTATTAAATATGGGTACTGAATATTGAAAGACTAGATATAACAACTTTGTCAAAGCCTTGCTGCTACCAGGATGGTAATTTGTCCTTGAGTAATGGTTGGCCATAAAAGAAATATGTAGGGTTAAATTCTGCTTCAACCAAGAACCTTCTTGAAAAAGCCAAACAAACAAAAAACCACATAACTGTAGGGTTTCCAAAAAATACAGTTGGTGTTTTTGCAATTGCAAGTAAAATGATTTTAGGTATGGCATGGGAAGACAAGTTAAAAATTAGCATCTTCATTATAATATGTATGGGAAATAAGTAAATAGCAGAAATGGTACTCAGCAAACACCAAGATGGTAAGAACCAAAATAAGTGAAGTTTGGAAAATCTTGGTTATTGAATTAATGACCAACTAATACTTAAATATTATTTGATTACAGAAGGTGGAGTTAAACTGGTTCACATAAAAGGATGATAACAGGGGCGCGTGGGTGGCTCAGTGGGTTAAAGCCTCTGCCCTCCGCTCAGGCTCAGGTCAAGATCCCTGGGGTCCTGGGATCGAGCCCTGCATCGAGCCCTGCCTGCCTGCCTCTCTGCCTGTCAAATAAATAAATCTTAAAAAAAAATAAAAAAAAAAAAAGAAAAGAAAAAAGGATGCTAACAGACATCTACTCTCCAGAGAGAATACTTAAGGCATTTGACTCCAAATGACTGAATAGATAATGAAATAATGATGACCAAAGTCTTAGATGTGTTTCAATTTTACTATTCCAGTGTATTGTTTGGTTCTTGCTAGTAACACTAAGAAAGGGAGAACTAATTGTCACTGCTATCCTTAAAAGTTAAATAGGTACTCTGAACTTTGCTTTTTCCTATCTGTATCTTAACAGGGAAAAACACATTTCCCAAAACACAGCATCCTTATACAAAGTCTAATCATACCTATACTTCCATACACCCAGAACAAAAATGTCATTCTCCTGCTTTCCAACTCATTAAATGGCAAATACTTCTCTCTCTCGTCCTTCTGTAATAACTGTAGTCTGAATAGAAATTATATTCCCTCTTTGAAAATTTTGTAATCACATTCTAGAAATTCTGAGTTTAGTACACCATTGTTAAACACAAAATTGCACTAATTCTTCTAGTCGACACTTTTAAGTGTCTAACATGGTGAAGGAAGATCTAAAATAGAGGAAAACAATAACAACAACAACAGGGACAACAAAACCACCAGTTAAGTGATTCTTACCAGTTGGCTTCAATACTCACCTCCACCTTTTATTAGCTGAGTCACTGAACAGGTTACATTATCATGTACAGAGTTATTTTTCTCATCTGTCAATTACCTCACTTTCGGTAAGTAGAAACACCTTAAATGTATGTGATTTACTTCAGATAGAATTTTATGCTTTTCCTCCAATTTTGATTGTTCCTGTGTAATTACTGGGAACATATTTCTCCAAATGCCTAGACAAATATCTATGCTGATTATGAAGACTTACTGGCCCTTTATTTCTGGTTGAAGATTTACTGAACCTTTCCAGAGAACAATGATTTTCTATTTTTATCTGATTGGAATAATAGTAATGAGAATAGGTTTGGGAAGTTAACATAGGCATAAGATAAATCCTTACTATTTGAGTATTTTCATTCAGAAATTTTATTTTTATTTGCATGTAAATATATGGGGCTTGGGAGACAATGATGTACAGGGTATGTATCTGTCATAGCTTTACTATGGCCCTGGACACACATATCTGTCTTACTGGCTTGTTAAAATTTTGAAATTTGTACACCAAACCAACAAAGAGTGGCATTTCATTACCACTTCAGTGTTGCCCTCCCTCCCACATAGAGGGCGTAATAGTATCCATCTTGAAGTGTTATGTGCACAATTAAATGAGAGAAAGCAAGTTTAAAACCATAAGAAAATAAAGAAGAAGATCTTTAGGATCTAAAATTGTCAGGGATTTAAAAACTGAAGGACCACACCAACTACATATGAAAAAGCCCAGGTTTGATTAGATACTATTATATGATGTGAAAAATTAAGCAGTGCATTAGACAAAGTATGGAAAATACAGCAGACAAGGGAGATCATGAAACTCAAAATTCACAAATCAACATTAAAAAGATGTTAATGATCAACAGAAGACATGAGCAGAAATTTGAAAAGAGACTCAAAAGCTCAATAAATATATGAAATGATACCTGATTTGTGAAAAATAAAAATATGATGAAATAAATCTCTCAACCTAGGTAACTAACCACTAAAAATTCAGATATTAGAATTAGGTCAGAATGGATGTAAATATGAAATTTCTCAAAAGGGTTTTTCAGATATTGGTTAGTATTGCTATTCTGGAGAGAAATCTGAGAGGTAGTTAGGTATTACAATAGTTCATGCTTATAGGACCCGACCATTCTCTTCTAGGTACAGGTCTTAGAGAAATTTTTACCTCCGCAAAGGGAAACATGCAACTATTAGGAAATTCACTGAAGGACTCATTATTTTTTTTAAAAATTGAGGAAATTCAAAATAATTTTCATATACATTAGAAAAGAAATGGATATACATTTCTCACATCATGAATTTCAAAAACAATGTTGACTGAAAACTGATTAAAGAAGTGTCAAGCTTATGTACTTTTAAAAAAGCCCATATACTCGGAAATGCTATATTTAAAAGACATGTATGAAGTGTGTATTGGAAGGATTCATCAAGGTAGTGAGTGTCTGTGGTTTGTGGAAGGGAAGAGAAGGCAAATTGGGATAAATGAGATAAAAATAAGGCTGTAATTAATTATGGGCTACCAGCTGCAAAAGCACCAGGATTCATCAGTCCAACTCTTAAGATTCCTCATGCAGAAAAGGAAGAAAGGTAAATCTAATAACGTTTAGTGTAACATGGACAACTTAAATTTTCTATCTCTTCCAATAAAGTTTAGTCAAATTCAATTCTAACTTTCATTTTACCAGTTGCTTACAACTCGCTATTTTCCAACCTTACAAAATATCCAATTTCACTGAAGCAATAAACCCATATATGTGGGGAATATGAATTCAAAAGTCAGAATTCTAGAAGTCAGAAATTTAAAATATTTTTAACATCTGAGTGATAATACTATAAGAACAAACACTGGTATTGACATCCTCTTTTTGAAGCTGGTATTTATTTTCTGTATTAATCAAAGTTCTTTGTGCTCTTAGAGCCACACTGAATTTCACTGGAGCCGCCCTACTCAGGCAGGAGTGAGAATCTGCTTAAAAAGAGGATGAGAGTCAGGTCAACACTTTCAGTCCAGGGAAAAGTGGGGAGATTTTCCTTTCCCACTGATGATATTTCTGATTTGTAGTAACAGGGTGCAAACTTGCATCTTCTAGGCCCATAAACTCCCATAGCCAGGACCCTCCATCCTGGGTGAGCTAGCACAGGGCCTGTGGGATGGTTGTTTGCAAGCATGCATTAGTCATGTGGAGAAAATCCTTCTTACAGCCCTTGGGGTTTCTGTTCAAGTAGTTTTCTTTCTAGTTTTAATAAAGAACCTCTCAATCGAGACCAGAAACCGCACAGAGAATTCCCCCACACAAACACAGGAAAGAAAACATTAATGCTCTACAGTAATGGACTTGTACCATTCATATTTTGCACCCTCATACGAAATGAACTAGGTCCCGATTACATCCCAGATGTAAAATTATGAAAATTTTTAGATAATTTAGCTAAATTGTTGTATTAAGATGGTCAGTTGAAAATTACGCAGCAAACATCCAAGACTTCTGATCTGAAATCTAGTGTTTTTCTATTTTGTCATACAGCTACTCAAAGATACCCACACCAAACTTTTAAATTCTGTGTTCTCTTTCTCACACACACACTATTCATCCTATATACCATATGTTTTCAATAGCTCAGGATGAATAACTGAGCTGGTTATATCATCCCCCAAATGTAGACTAAGACAGGACAGAAAAATCTAAGTATTGTATATTAGCAATAAACTCATTTCTTTTGGGTTCACAGTCAAATCTTCCTGGCAGTGATTCCTTTGAGGAGAAGAATTAAATCATATTGATATCTTTTTAAAAATAGAATACAGTGTCAGACTCCTTGTAGGGGTAGGACCAGGCTCCCTCCCACCCCCGTAGGGGTCCTGTGTCTAATACTTCTGACATTATTCCTTCTTGTCTTTTTTTTTTTTTTCTTTAAAGATTGTGTTTATTTATCTCAGAGAGAGATTGAGAGAGAGAGAGCATGAGAGAAGAGAGGTCAGCGGGAGAAGCAGACTCCCTGCTGAACAGGGAGCCCAATGCGGGACTTGATTCCAGGTCTCTGGGATCATGGCCTGAGCCAAAGGCAGCTGCCCAACCAACTGAGTCACCCGGGTGCCCTATTCCTTCTAGTTCTATGCGTACATCCTAAACAGCTGGTTGCTAGCTCCTTAATAGGTCTCACCACAAGGACAAAGACCTGCTCTGTATCTAGTCCTTTCTTAAGACACTTTCTCAAATAACTCTTCTTTGGATATTTACTCATATAATATACTGATTTTTAAAGAATGAGTCAAAACTCAGCATTCAAAGGAAACCCACTTTTTTTTTTTTTTTAAACTAAGACGGCATTACCCTGGATTATTGATATTCCAAGCACTAGTGGATTTCAACACTGCCTTTATTATTATACATTAATATATGTTTTCATTTATGTATCTAAGTGCCAGGTATAGTGTTAGATTTAGAAGTTAAATAGGTAAGTGGAATTTAATACCTGATTGAACAGAAGACTGTACTTAGTCTAGGGGACATGGCCCTTAACCAGAAATCTATGTAAGTATCTATCTAGGGAAGTTACTATTGTTTGGAGAAAAATTTTTTATGGTGCAATGCAGGCCAGCTGTCCTGGAAACCATTTCCCTTTGGTCATAAAAGACTATATAAAAACATTCATATCCCCACTAGTTTAAAACTTTATTGAATGCCTCGTATTTCAGACACTATACTTGATACTTATGGGATCACTAATGAATAAAATGTTAATTTACACCTTTAAAAGTCTGCCTGTAACTCTGAGAGTCTCTGATGTAGAAAAGAAGGTATTCAGTGTATTAAGAAAATTTGATAAGTTTTTATTCACTAGTACAAATCTAGCAGTATTCATTCGGATAAAATATAGGTCAACAAAAATTCCTGGGGAAAAGGTGAGGCTAAGAGGGCTGAGCCTTTAGGCGGATGGTGTTAAGTTTTAATGTCATTCATTTTTCATAATTTCATCTCAGATGAATCCCAGGAAGTGCTTAGTGCTTTAATAAAATAATGTGGATTAAATGTTTTAATATATCAATCTTCATTTTCAATTGTTCTATATTGGTAAATACTCCATACAGTCCTGTAGCTTACATGCCACGTTATATCAAATGTTTCAACAAAGACAGGCCTCAGTAATGGAAGTCACAGAGTATATAATGGTAACCCACAGAAATTTTATTTCAGCAACGTTTGTTCAGTGTGAGGGAAAGTAATCAGTTTCGTTTGGACCCCACTTGGTACATGCAATCTTTCCTTTTTCAATGGTCCATACTTACTCCTAGGTAGGGAGTGGTAGAACACAGGGAAAGAGTTGTCTGAGATGTAGGGCACTGTTCTTGGATATAAATTTTATTCCAAAGTTATTAAATTTTGGCAGACATTAGGTCAAGATAATAGCTCCTAATCAAGAAAGCACCCATTCAGAACTCTGTGTGAAAGGAATGAGACAAGAGCAAAGTGAGAAACAAAAAAATATCAGAACCTAAAGAAGATTTAAAATGAAGACTAAGACTGATAACACTTCTAAAAGGTTTCCAAACATTAATTTGAGAACAGAAACTAAGTTTATATTACGACTTCAGGGTTTGGAGGAAAGGATAATATTTTTCCTTCAATTCTTATCTATAGAACAGAGCATCTTCTATTCACTCAATAGTTCATCAAGTAAAAACTGATCCAAGATAACTGATTATGGGCCTACAAGAGTATCTCTGACTTTTGTCTTAACAATGGAAATATTTATTATCAGCTCGAAGGAGATAATGCAATATTGTTTTAAGATTCAGGGCCTCTGCCAGGATAAGCTTCAAAGTTATATGCTGCACAGAAAGTATACAAATCGAACCACAGTTTATAAGATACATATTTAAAGCCAAAAATATCTTTAAGTAAATGGATGGGCAAGTAGAAGCCACATAAAAATATACAAAATAACAGATTCACAAGAAAGTATGAAAGTGATAGACTTGAAGGTTAGAAAAGAGTGCTAAAAAGCATAATTGATGATGAAGCTATGGGAATAACCTTATGGTTCCCCAAACAGTCAAATATACAGCAAAATCATTTTAATGAAAGGAAGACTTTACATAAAGCAATTAATACTGGTGATTTTAATATGCCTCTAGAACCGTTAGATTTAATGAATCAAATATGTAATAGATGGTTACTACAAGGGCTTCTACTTGTAGCAATACGATAGCCTAAGATTACATAAAATTCTCTCCAATAGAAAGCACTTAAAATGTTAGATAAACTGTTAAAACATTCTCATATATGAATAGGAGTTTGAAATCAAGAAAGGGTATCTTTAAGAGCCAAAAGCAAGGACACAACTGGTTTTAAAAAAGCTAGGGATGGTGCCCTCCTGGAAGGTGCCCTCCTGGAAGTACTCGCTCATCTTGATTTAAAAAAAAAAGAAAGAAAGAAAGAAAAAGAAAAAAATCCTTGCATTTTGAGGACAATGTGGAGCCAGGAAACAAAGCAGAAGGTTTAGAATCTGTGTTTGAGCTGAAAACTCTGGATAAATTGGAACCCAATAAGGAAGGACACAATGGAAACTTGGATTAAGAAAATGTGACCAACTGTAAAGGTCACCTGAAAGAAAAATTCTTTGCCCTGACTTGAGCTGTTTGGCATGGATGAATGTTTCTGCAAGAGTTTGTAGCCACTGTGCTGTCAGCTGAAGGATTAAGATTAAAATTTACACGATTTACACTTGGCTGGGGTACCACAACCCGAGTAATTAACATAAAGTGGTTAACACAATAGGCTGTAACTGGCAGGAAAACATGCTAACACAAACCACAAAATTATAAGACATCTGAGGGAATAAATACCCTAAGTCTGTGTCAGCAGAGACAATAAAAAGCAGAGTAAGATTGCTTAGAATTTGAGCTAACAGAATTTTAGGTTATAGACCAGCACTGAATAATGAAATATAATATAAGACACATATTTAATTTTAAATTTATTTAGTAGTTTCATTAAAACAAACAGGTAGTGGGGTGCCTGGGTGACTCAGTCTTTAAGCGCCTGCCTTCAGCTCAGATCATGATCTCTGGGATCGGGGATCGAGCACCACATCGGGCTTCCTGCTTCCTGCTTCTCCCTCTCCCACTCCCTCTGCCTGTGTTCTCTCTCTTGCTCTGTCTCTCTCTGTCAAATAAAAAAAATCTAAAAAAAGAAAGTCAGTAAGATTTTAATATAATTCCATTTCAAGGATAAGGGAGGCGGGGAGGGATGGGCTATTTAGAGAAATACTAAAGAGGGCATTTGTTGTAAGGAGCACTGGCTGTTATTTGTAACTGATAAATTACTAAATTCTAGCCCTGAAACCAATATGATCTTAACTATGTAACGAACTAGAATTTCAATAAAAACTCCAATTAAAAAATACAGCAAACAAAATAATAAAATGGCTAGAAAATTCACGCCAAGCATAATTATTTCAACATAGAATGAATAAAAGTAGATATTTTTAAATGCTAGTTCTTTGAGATCAGTGTGCATTTTACGTGTTTAGTACTTTTCAATTAGGACTACCCTTATTTCAAGTGCTGAAAAACTCTATGTGACTAGTGTTACCATACTGGACAAAGCAGGAAAAAAGACCATAGCTATTGTTATAAATAATTAAATATATTTGGGGGTACCTGGGTGGCTCAGTGGGTTAAAGCCTCTGCCTTCGGCTCAGGTCATGATCCCAGGGTCCTGGGATCAAGCCCTGCATCGGGCTCTCTGCTCGGCAGGGAGCCTGCTTCCTCCTCTCTCTCTGCCTACCTCTCTGCCTAATTGTGATCTGTCTGTCAAATAAATAAAATCTTTATAAAAAAATAAAATATATTTTAAAAAATAAGACAAAGTAGAACCTCGAGACATTAAGATACATTAATCAACACTAAAACTCAGCAACTTAGGAAAATAGACTAGAAACAGTAAGGAGGGAAATAAGTGTTAGAATACGGAATAGATGGTATTACCCAGAATGCAAGAGAAGAAGGAAAAAAAAGCATAAAAGATGTTGGAAGATAGAGAAGGTCCAAGATACATGTAGCTATTTTCCTGGATGGGGAATATAGAAGAAGAGAAAGGAAATATTTGGAGAGATTATGCTTGAGAATTCATGAAAATTAACAAAAGTGAAAAATCCTTACATTCTATAGAATGTGAATCTGTAGAACAAGAGAGAAGGGAGGTCTTAAAGTCAACTAGACAAACACATTTCAGCTTATCCAGGTCCCTTGTGACAGTTATGTTCTATAAAGTTGCTATGAACACTGAATCAGCTAATATGAGACCTTTGCTCCTCAGGGAAATACAGGTATGGATTCCTACCAACCTTTGGTTAAAACCTTTTCATCGATACATCAGTACATAACCTTTTTGATGCATGTTTCTATTGAAAGTTATACTATTTAATACATACTTTTTACAAATAACTGCACAGTCTTCCAATGATTTAAAGCCAGGAGACTTGGAGTCCATTTGTATTACACAGTTAAAATGGCCAATGTCCTTAAAGAAAAAGCGTCTCACAGCCTCCTGATATGCAGAACGGCCTCACTTGCAATTTTTTTTTACATTTTTCTTGCCATATTTCCTTTTGAAATACACAAGCTAGTCAGCACTAGTCTATAAGGGTTTTACATTTTCCTGACTTTAGGTAATGTGACTGTGAACCTATTTGGGTTTAGCCTCACAAAAATGGTGTCTCCTATGCTTTTGTACTTGGGAGGGATGATAGTTTTACTACATATTAAGACCTTTTTCAAATATTATAATGAAGCAATGTGGTAATGTTACAGAAACAGACCAATTGTTCAATGGAGTACAGAAAGCTCTTGATATTTACAGAAATTTAGTGTATGTAAAAATTGGTATTGAGTAGGGAAAGATATTTTATAAATTATGTTGGCACAATTGGCTGACACTCTGAAGAAAAAAAGAATTAAACATTTAGATTTTATTATGTATCTCAGAGAGTGAGAGGGAGAGCTATCACAGAGGGAGAAACAGACTTCTCAGGCTCAATCCCAGGACCCTGAGATCAGCACAAAGCCAAAAGCAGTAACCAACTGAGCTACCCAGGCACCCCAAACATTTACCTTATACAACATACAAAAATTATAGATAGTTTCAATACTTAAATGTACAAAAATTTTTAGAAATATATGGGGTATATTAGAGGTATAATAGGGGTAATATTAGGAGTAATAATAAATTATTAAATATATAAATCACAAATGTTTTATAGTATTTATATGTTAATATTTTAGATTTATAAAATTATAAATATATATATAATTATAAAAATAGGGGTAATAAATAATAGACATAAATGAGAATATTATATCTGAGCTCATAAACTGAGGTTCCTAGTTGCATATGAGACTAAGGATTTTTTTTGAGAGATTGCTTTTGTTTGAGGGATGTCTGGCTCTCAGTACCACACCTTATTTCCCAATCTCTGTCACTCGTTATCTATGTACCCAAGTTCTACCTAGTTTCAATGAGTTCTCAAAAAGTCTCCTCTTTAATGCGTGGCTGGCCAGAGCTCTTATTGTATGAAATAGAATTATCCATCTGGGCCAGACTTTTGGACTAAAGTGTGACTGAGGATCTAATCATGCTTTTATGGCATTGAAATATTCTGAATTATTCTTGTTATTACCAAGAAAAAGAGTAAGGATAATAGCTCTGACACTTTATTACTCTGTCTTGTTGCCTCAGGGGACAAGTGTTAAAATCACAGGCAGCGAGTCCATGCAGCACATGATGGTGCGGTACAAGTAAGAGCAGATCTAGGCTCTTGCTGTCCGATGGAGAATTCACCAGAACTTGAAGACTAAGATGGGAAGGAACCAAGTAGCTAATACAGACCTGAGGTTAACTTTTTAAAGCTTGTGCTTTTACAGTATTTTGATAGACACCATTGACAAGATCTAGATTTTAGACAGCTGAAGAATGACATATTTGCAGTTGAAAGACAGGTTTGTACTTTTGGAGAAATATGCCGCCTGATCTTGTTTTCAGGACTCAACATTCCTATTAAGATAAACTTTCCTATAAGCATATAGAAATAGTTGTTTTATTAAGAGTTTGTGTTAGAGCAAAGACTAACTCTATTTTCTCATGTAAATGCAGTATAGGGCTACAACTAAAAAATTTGAAAAGTTACTCTGTGAATTAATAGTATGATTACTTGTGAGGACACAGATTTAGAGAATGAGGGATGAGAACATCTGATCATTTAGTGGCACCTCCTGAACACATGCCAAATACTGCAACATTCACCTAATAGGGGCTTTCAGGTTGGCAAAAAAGTCCAGGGAACTTGGTTTCTCCCCATCTAGCCTTAAAATATTTACATTTCACTATCCAATGTAATACAACGTGTTATAGCTAACTTTGATTCAATGAACTCAGTACAATGAAACCTACGGAATTACACAAACTCTCATTTCCTATTCCTCATTTTATGGTTATAGGATCCACAATTTCCAGTTTCAATCCTATTCCGAATGACTTTGATCCTCTTATATCCTTCTGCCTCTAGATGGTTTTTGAATCCTGGGTCATAGTTTACAATTTTTGTCTGTTGTATATATGGGTTTTCTTTTAGAAAAGGGAAGAGTGAGAAGTACGGAAGTAGATTATTCTGGATACTGCAAATTCAACTAACTTTACCTACAAATATGAAGAACTGCAGTAACACTAATGGAATTTTATCAACTTGGATTATGTCAATACAAAAAAGCATCTAGTTTCCAGGTAATGTTGTTCTATAAATACCTGTGCAGTTCACTGTAACTTCTTGATATTTGAAGTATAAATATGTATTATTTTATTGAAGTATAACAGACAACAACAAATTGTATATATACTTGACCCTTGAACAGTGTGAAGGTTAGGGGAGCTCACACCTGTGCAGTTAAAACTCCATGAATAAATTTTGATTCTCCCCAAAACTTAATATCCTACTTATGACCAGAAGTCTTACTAATAATAAACAGTCAATTAACATATTTTGTATGCTAGATATGTTGTATTCTTATAATGCAGCAAGCTAGAGAAAATGTAAGAAAATCATGAGGGAAAATACACCTACAGTATTTCTAAAAAAAAAAAAAAATTCCATGTATAAGACCTGCACAGCTCAGACCTGTGTTCCAAGGTCAACTGTTTTTAAGATGTATGCCTTGATGTTTTGATATACATATACATCGTGAAATTATCACCATATCAAGATAATTACCCTACGGCTTCATATACTTCTCTTTTTTTGCATCGTGTGGTGAAGACACGGAAGATTTATTATCCTCTTGGTAAATTTCAAGTATACAATACAGTCCTGTTATACAGGATCATAATACATACTGTTACATAGAACTTATTTATCTTGTATAACTGACATGCTGTCCCCCTGACCAAAATCTCCCTTTCCCTCTCCACCCACCTCCAGCAACCACCATTCTACTCTGCCTCTAGGAGTTACACTATGTTAGTTTCACATGTAGATGAGAGCACGCGATGTTTGTCTTTCTGTGTCCGGCTTATTTCACTAAGCATCATGTCCTCCTAGTTCTCTCATATTGTCAGAAAGGTCAGGATTTCCTTTTTAAAGGATGGATAATATTCCATTGAATATACACATTCTGTTGATTCATCCATACTTTCCATGTAGTTTGATGATATTTTTAAGCCCCTCAAGCTGGGAATCACGTGTCTATGATCTGGCCAATGCTAGATGGGCAGGAAATTACATACGTAACTTCTAGGCCTGGCAATAAAAATTCACCATAGAGATGGTTCGTCCTTCCCTTTTACTGGCAAACCTGGAGGGAGGCAGCATGTTGAAGATTATGGGTATATTATATGAAAGGATTCTGGGTCCGCAAAGGACTACACAGAACAGAGCTCTTCTCCCCCACAGCTGACTGCAAGAGTGCACAATAAGCTTGAGTTGTATTCAGCTGAAAGGTGCATGCTGTTCCAGCAGATACCCTGTCTTGGTTAATATGAGGACAATTGACAACAGTAGGATCATGAGTAATTAACGGCTTGAGTTCTAAAAATCAGACAACCTATGTATACAACTTACTATTTCTTATTATCTATTACTTTATGTAAATCACTTAACATCTTCTATTTCCTCAAGATAAGAGGGAATGTATTAGTAATGCCTAACTTACAGTTGTAGAGACAAGTAGGTCCTTAAAAATGAACTATTATTTCCTCATTGTTTCCAGGATTTTTTTTTATGAACATAAAATAAAATCCTAAATCTCCTAACTGAATACTATTAGTTTATACAAAATGTGCTGAAATATACAACCCATGGTTGGCATAAGGGAAGTAATATGATCTTCAAACTGAAGATTTCTACAGATGGTTCCCAAATCAGGCTTTATGGAAATAAACACTAGAAAATAAACACTATGGAATTCATCTTTTGGAGAGGATAACTTAGTAGCCTATGGCTCTAATCAAAGCTAATTAGAGGTTTTGGTTAGCATTGAAACCTTAGGAATACATTTCATCAGCATTTTTACAGGATCATCATATCCATTAAAATTTTGACATCTATAAAGTGTTCAATGTCATTCTTCATGATTTTGCAGGACATATTTCAATATTTTGTCAGCTTAAAGGTTTATTGTAATTAAAATTTTCTGTTTGTTTTTTTACATAGTAAAGAGTTCAGCATCTATGTAAAAAACCAGTATTATGTAAGGTTATGAGTATTATACATGGTACATCTAGTCTATGGATGAGTTTTAATGAAAAGGTGTTTCCAATAGCAAGAAAGTTTTATTACATCCAATCCTCCACTTTTCAGGCAGCACACAGGGTTGTTTTGCTAAATAATTAGTTTCTCTGCCAGCAGAGGAATAGAAGCCATATTTTATTAGGTTGGGAAAGGCAGCACACTATTTTTACTAAAAATTTTAAGACTTTGTAATATGTTAAACATTAATTGTCAGTGAGCTGATGTGAATTTGTGGGCCTTTTCTTATAGAAATGTGTAACTACTAGCATTTCCAAAAAAAATTTTTTTTTAAAAAGCAGTTTAAGATATTTGGATGTACTATTTCCATCAAACAAAACCAACAAGGCTGACAAGTGTTTGTAACTGTAGAAGCTGGGGATGGGTACATGGGATTTTGCCATATAGTTCAGAAGTTGAAAAACTTAACCAAAAATTTTAAAATAAATTTGGCATTGTCTTTAACATACCACAGAAAAATAGTAAGGATGCAGATAATGAACAAACTTTGGATCCCTAATTTTCCTTCCTCCAAAATTCTCAATTATTTAGGTAGGCTTTGTTTCAGGAAAAGACTCCTATGACAATTTTTGTTTTTAAATTTTCAGACAGATTTGGGGGACTTTTTTCTTCTATTGTGGTAAGTACACTTAACAAGGATGTGGAGAAATTGGAACCCCCTGTACACTATTGATGGGGATGTAATATGGTGCAACCACTATGGAAAACAAATAAAAGTTCATCAAAAAATTAAAGATAGAACTACCATGTGATCCAGCAATCCTACTTGAGTATAGATCTAAAGGAAACAAAATCATTATCTCAGATATCTGTATCCCCATGTTCATTACAGCCTTACTTTTTATTTTTTAAGATTTTATTTATTTGTCAGAGAGAGCACACCACAATCATGGGGAGTGGCAGGCAGAGGAGAAGTAGGTTCCCTACTGAGCAGAGAGGCTGATGTGCAGCTTGATCCCAGGACCTGGAGATCCTGATCTGAGCCAGAGTCAGATGTTTAACCAACCGTGCCACTGAGGCATCCCCAGGCTTACTTATAAGAGCCAAGATACACAAATAATCTAAATGTTCATCAACAGATGAATGGATAAAGAAAATGTTGTTTACATAGAATGGAAAACTGTTTAGCCACGAGAAAGGAAATCTTATCACAAATGTGACAACAAGGGTGAAAACTGAAAGACATTATGCTCAGTGAAATAAACCAATCACAGGACAACTACTGCTTGATTCCATATACGAGCTATCTACCAGTCAAATTCATATAAGCGAATAGTGAAATGGTGGCTGACGGGGGAGCGTGGAAATGAGGAGTTGTTCCGTGGATATAAACTTATGCAAGGTAAGTACGTTATGGAGTTCTACCTGTTGTACAACATTGTGCTTATGGTTAATATTGCTGTATTATACACTTAAAAGCTTGTTCCATAGATGGATCTCCTGGTAAGGATTTGGGGGTTTTTTGAAATGGGAGTCAATTACAATCAATCGAAATTCATTCCGTTTCCAAGCATAAAAGCTTATTTACATAAAATAATGGGAATCTCAGTAGTCCCTTCATCCTTCTAGCTTGAGCATAAGGATTTTCCCCACAACATATATTTTATCATAAGTTTACTTAAATCACTGAGAATTGTCACGGTGTCATAATTAACATATTGTCAATATGTCAGTCATGGAAGTGGTAGACTGTTTTCCCTTAAAATATGGTAAACATTCTGTTATGGGAAAAGCAAGAGATTGATGTGATAACATTTTAAAATTTAAGTATCTCTACAATATGGACATTTTCTTTGTTTTTTGATGATGTTTCCCCAAATCTGTATTTTTTTTTAAGATTTTATTTATTTGTTTGACAGAGATCACAGAGAAGGCAGAGAAGCAGGCAGAGAGAGAGGAGGAAGCAGGCTCCCTGCTGAGCAGAGATCCCAATGCGGGGCTCGATCCCAGGACCCTGGGATCATGACCTGAGCTGAAGGCAGAGGCTTTAATCCACTGAGCCACCCAGGCACCCCCCCAAATCTGTTCTTTTGATAACTAGTTCTAAGGGGTATCTGATTAAAGAGTGTTTTGTGATCAATTTTTAAAATGACTCTTAACTATCAGAAAGAAACTGAGGGTTGCTGGAGGGGAGACGGGTAGGGAGAAGGGTTAACTGGGTGACGGGCATAAAGGAGGGCACATGATGGGATGAGCACCGGGTATTATAAGCAACTGCTGAATTACTGAACTCTATATCTGAAACTGATGATATACTATATGTTGGCTACTTGAATTTTAAATAAAAAATGACTATGTACAAGAGAGTCTGTAAGTTAATAAATATTTTAGGATATTAAGAGTGATGAGCAGCTCTCCAGTATCAAAACCAGTCCATCTTAGATTTAAGTTTACTTCATCACACAGTCCTTTCATGTCCCAACAGATATTAGCATCCAATGGACCTAGTTTCCATGGAGCAAATTTTAGAATCCTGATATGTAAGTAGACCTTTATCTACTTTGCTACATAGTTGTATTATTAAAGATTTGACCTGTCACTTGTTCAGGAGTGAACGAGTATGTACCTAATTGTCACACGGTCCCAATTCAGCATCTCTCTCTGTACACAATCAAGGATTTATCATAAAGTTTAGGACAAATCTCATTTCTTTTTTTTTGTAAAAACCTATTATGTAATGTTACATCTTGTCATTTTAAAGTATGAAATAGTTTCTTTTTCCTAATTATAGCATCACAGAGGAATGATTCCTCTTGTTTATTTATGATTTATTCTAAAGAATTTAGTCTCTCAATCATTGCTTCTATATGTAGGAAAACAGAACTTACTCGGTTAATTTTTTCTTTATCACTCTTCATTTCTGTTTCTTTTCCAGTTCCGTTTTATCTCCTGCAAGGAGTGATGATCAGAACTTCACATAGATTTTTCAAGTGCAAACTCATGTTTGTACAGGGTAGCAAAATATTTTCCGTTTCCTTTGCAAAGTTCTGACTATCTCCCAGCTGCAATGTTTTATTGAAAATGTTACATAATCTCATTCTGATTCATTTCCTGTGCTGTAACAGAGAACCCAAATTCCATCACACTGGAATTAAGATTTGGATTTTAATTTTTATCATGTTTGATTGTTCATTAGATCTACTAAAATTTTAGTTTACAGTAGAAAAGTCTTGAGATAAAGAATCTCCTTTAATATCCTATTACACCTGAACAGGATTTGATATTCCAGAAAACCACTTGTTCTCTTCAGAAAATATTTACATTCTACCAATTACTTGTTTAGTAATTAAAGAAAATAG
Source organism: Mustela nivalis (assembly GCF_964662115.1). Lineage (NCBI taxonomy): Eukaryota > Metazoa > Chordata > Mammalia > Carnivora > Mustelidae > Mustela > Mustela nivalis. The sequence goes on from NC_139031.1 coordinate 80,215,320, forward strand.
AGAATGCTTTAGTTTCCAATTTATCATCCTAACATTCTTATAAAGATTCATACAGGTTTTAAAATTCCAATTTGACATCAGAACATGTTAAACTTATTGGTTTGTTGTCGATACTTATCCTCAACTCTTAAAATTATATTCAGTCCAGATTTCATCCCTCACTGCACAAGTATTTAAACCATTTTCAAGTTTGGTTTAATTTCTTGCTGAATGTAGTGAGTCTTTAATCATTTAATGTTATATGCATTTTAACAGATTCATCTGTCGAATGTTCCAGCATCTGCAACACATGAATGAAGAGTGAAACTAAAAAAAGCATAGACTCATGTCTTTAAGCTCACAGGCTGGATGACAAGCCTGTGGAATGACCTGTTTAATCAGTAAAGGAACATGCCAGATGTTTCATTATTCTGGCAGTCACTACTAATGACAGAGAAAGGTTTGGTATTTATCAGCTGAGGCTTTCTAACTACTAGCCTGATGAGTCAGAGCAAATCAGCACCTGTTCAGAGAATGTGCCGAGAATCCTGGAGCTAGGGAATGTTTTCGAGTTTGAGGACCTGAGTAATTGTGAGGGTCTCACTTTCTGTACATTTTAGTAGCATGCATTTCTTGGGGAGATATATACTGAAAAAGTGATGAAGGGAGAAGATTTTTGAAAAGAACCAATTAAGATAGGCAGGAAGGTTTTTGTCAATGCTCCTGTAAATTGCCTCTTTTACTATACAGCTCTACTCAGAAAGATCTGAGTGGGTGGACACTGCTGTTGTTTACCTCTTAAATATATTACTGTTGAATCTAAAAAGAAATGCACTCACCTTTTTGCTTTCGCTGGGAAGAAAAAAACCTTTCAGGCAAATATATTAAGATTTAAAAGCTACATCAGAGCAAAATCATGACTAACCTCTCCAATTGTTCACAACTATTTTATCCAATTTTATATACTCTTAAAAAGTGAGAGTGATTTTGCTAATTTGGGGAAATGTCTCAGGTAGCAAATATGGTATTCTAGTGTTCTGCTTCAGGACCAAGAGACCCTGTACATTAAGGTAAGTCTAAAGTCACTGAAAGGCATGTTGTAGAAGATACACAATGAAAACATTTGCAAAATTAAAAGCATAACAAAAATAAATGAGGTTCCAGAAAGATGGAGTAGACATACTGTCCCTATTCCTCCTGCTAATAACCCCCCCAAACTCCAGGTATTACATGTCAAACAAGCCTATGAAGACTAAATGATGGAGAAAAGAAGGCAAACGAGCCAGGGACCTCAGCACCCAGGGAATAACCCAAGCATTCCCTGAGTTTTCTTTTTGCCTCCCGTATCACAGGCAGGTAGTTGGAGAAGCCAAAGACCCAGAAATGCCAACTGAGGTAGACAAAAAAGTCTCCCCAAAAGCCGGGCTTTTCTCTACCGGAGGACTGGGAAAGGCGCAGTCTTGCGTATCAGAACATTTTTAACAGTGATGGCTCTGGGCCCAACAACTACGACAAAAAACGACTGTTCCCCCAACCCTCACCCCTACTCCCCCAGGAAGTCGGGAAACTTCTGCCTTCACCAGGCCTATAAGGAGGTGCTCCAAACTTACCTTTCTCCTGGTGGCCTCAGAGAAGGCGGACTAGAAACCTGGATGACTGGAGTATCCCAGGAAGCCTAGTGAGGAGTCAGAACTTCCACCACAGCAATTAGAATGGAAGAGCTTCTGTGGAGGTCACGTGAGTGTAATGAGGTACTCCTGTTCCTTCTCAGAGTGCTATCACAGGAGGCCAATAATCTAGATTTCCACCTTCACCTGTCAATAATGAAGCAGTGTTCCTTCTCCAACCCTGCCATAGACAAAAGTCCTGCTAAAACAGGAGATTTAATTACGATCCAGAATTTCATAAGACCCCAAATGCCAAGGTTTCAGTAAAAAATCAGTTATCCTTCAGGAACCAGAAATATCTCAACATATATGAGACAAGATGGTCAGCAGATGTGAACACGAATATGACAAAGACATTAAGAGTTACCTGACAAGGATTTTAGAGTGGCTTCATAAAGATGTTTCAACAAGCAGTTATGAATATGCTTGAAACAAATGAAAAAAAAAAGTCTCAGCAAAGAAATGAAAGATAGAAACCCTGCAACACCCAGGCTGTACCCCATACTAATTGAATTAAAACCATGGAGGGACTCGGCCATCAGTAGTTCCTCAGTAGTTCCTCCCCAAAGGTCCCAGTGAGCAGCCAACTTTGAGAACCATGCTTCATTTCCAGGTTCTTAGATGAAGGTGTCTATCAGGATCACCCAGACAACAGGATAAAGACACAGAGAGTTAGACCTTAGTGCTACTTCAGCAAAGCTAGGTCTCTGTATTTTATTAGTTTCCAGAGGATTCTGAGAGATGTCAAAGTTTGAGAACAGCTGCTTTCACTAATCAAAGGAATTTGCAGGTGATTCTCCTCATTGAAAGATGCTGCAACATTCTTGACATAAAGGAGGAAAGAACTGCATTTACATGACCTTGAAGCCAGAAGAAAGTTTAAGTCATACTAAAAAAAAAAAAAAAAAAAAAAAAAAGTTGCATCCACACTTTAGATATGGTATCCAGGACTGAACTTTTCTTTTCTTTTTTTTAAGATTTTTATTTTTTTATTTGACAGAGAGAGACACAGCGAGAAAGGGAACACAAGCAGGGGGAGAGGGAGAAACAGGCTTCCCATTGATCAGGGAGCCCAATAAAGGGCCCGATCCCAGAACCTGAGCCGAAGGCAGCCGCTTAACAACTGAGCCACCCAGGTGCCCCAGGACTGAACATTTTTAACCTGGGTTACCAAATTTAAGAAAAAAGAAAAATCCACACACATTGAGGGCCAGTTTGAAAATGTAGTTATAGCACAGGTATAGGTACATGTGTTTACGGAAAATAGGATGGGAGTGAGATAATATGTTACCTGTCACGTGGCCCACGGGAGACATTAATTTTCCTCTTGGCAGAAAAAGAAAATGCTTCCACATGAGTGCCTCTTCTCATCCAAAGAAACCAAAACAAAAAGGGAAGGGATTATAATCAAGATAAATGATCGAATAAATGAATGAATGAAACTTTTGCTAAATTACAACTTCTAATTACAAATTCAAAGCAGAAACTCTAACAAAGCAGGTATAATGCACCCTAAGGTTATTCTTTAAGGGTGTTGCTCCTTTATTTTACAGGGAACATATACATTGGAAATCCCTGAGGGACTTATTAAAAATACAGATTCCTAGGATCCCTGTAAGGCCTACTGAGTCAGAATCTGACAAGCAGAATCCAGGAATATGTATTTTAATAAATGCCTTAGGTGGTTCTTATGCATACTAAGGCTATGAACCACTGATATGGGAGTAATTAGAAAAGAAATTTTTAGGGCACACATTAAAGAGAAATATTGATTTTCAGAAATTATATTGCTCGTTTGCATAAAGTTTCTGCCATTTCTCTCCAACATAAGAACTCGGCAAGTAATAAAGGATGTTTAATTTTGGTTCCCATGAAATAAATACTGGGTCCATCTAATGTGTTGAACAGGGTTGGGGATGCGTGGAAAAGCTATCCTTGATTCACACTGGATCCAGTAATTGGAGAGTAGACTTTATTCTGAGCCCTCATATTTCAGAATAATATTTGTTCATGAGAAGTTATCAGATATATCTTTAAGAAAGTGGACAAAGTTTCTGCCACTTTCTTTTATCCATTTGCTGATTAACATTTTCATTAGGCTCAACTTAAGTCAACAATTCCTATTACATAAAACAGAAAAATTCTAAGATTTCAAGTAGACTTTTTTCCAGACTTTACCAAATGGAAACGGAAAATAACTAACGGTTTATAATCCAAGTACATTCCAACAATTTTAGGACTTAAAGTGTATTACCTTCAAACCTGTATTTCTTTTATTATTTGTATTAGTTTTATTATCAATATTAGCTAAAGGCAACTTCGGTTATTTCAAGAGCCATATTATAAAAATTAATCATCTTAAATTTCATTTCTCCCTCTTCCCTTACTTTGTTCCTCCACAATCAGTTGCCAAATCCAGCACATTCCACATATTTTATGCCTTTCTGATCTGTCCTCTCCACTAAGTTCTATTACTACTGCCTTGGTAGTCAAAGGCATTAATGACCTTGGTTAGATTATTGGAGCATTACTTAAACTGTTTTCTCAGTCTTCATCCTGGACACCTTCTAACACATTCTATAAGCTGATGTTCAAGAAAGTCTTTTAAAAGCCTGGGAGTTTTGTTGGCCTACTGCAAAATATTTGCTGCTTCTTATTTTCAGTCAAAATACTGTTTAGACTCCTTAGAATGGCATAAGTCCTCAGGGCACCTGGGTGGCCCAGTGGGTTAAAGCCTCTGCCTTCTGCTCAGGTCATGATCCCAGGGTCCTGGGCTCGAGCCCCACATTGGGCTCTCTGCTCTGTGGAGAGCCTGCTTCCTCCTCTCTCTCTGCCTGCCTCTCTCCCTCCTTGTGATCTCTCTCTGTCAAATAAATAAAATGTTAAAAAAAAATGGCAAAAGTCCTTTTACAACTTGCCTTGGCATATGTTTCCAGTACCTTCTAACCCCATTCCACAAAGAACTGGAAAGGAGCACATTGTAACTGAGGGAAATCTATTGTAGTATTTCGAGCAAAGATAAGATATCAGGCTTTTTACCATAGGATCCATGGCATGGTCCTTGGGAGAAATTGATTTCCCTAGTCCCTTCCCAAACTATGGAGTTATAACTTCCTCCAGCAGAAAGAATCTTATTTCTTGGTGTCTTTCTTTTCAACATCTATATTAATAGGAACACTCAGAAATAAATTGAGGTCATCGGGAACCAGGAGATAAGCATTTAGATGACAAAGTATTGATTTTTTCCCCCAAAGCTAAAGTGCTTTCATAAAAGAGTAAATAAAATCCTTTGTGGACAATTTACAAATGAAATATGTGAAATTGGCTTTTTCTAAACCATGTATTGATTCAACATTCATAAACACTTTTGCTTGTCAATATAGTGTGATCACTGCTTGATCTTTATGAAACTACAAAAGGATATAACTACCCAATTAGATTTAAGTGAAACATTATTTATGTTAGATTAGCATTATGAGATGTGCTACTTTGTAACGTTTGAACACAAAATATCTCATCTAGATGTTTTCATTGTGTTCTTTTAAATTAATTTCATCAAAATGGAAGTACTTTCTTACATGAGTTAATCAATTTTATTTGTATTAGTTTGATGAGAATTATGAGACAAGGTTTGTATATATGAAGACACGGTTTCAGATGGAAGAAATATAAAAGATAGCTGACATTTTAAATCACTCTTGCTATATGCCAGACCTTCCATTTTTGATAATCAACTCATGTGATTAAACTTGGTGAGTCATTATCTCTACTTTTATGAACTCAGTAATGTATGTCTCTTAGAAATACATATTTTACATTTTTTTCTAGATAGTACAAAATTAAAAAAAAAATAAGGTGATATTTTTGAAACTTGACAGATGCCCAAACTAGGAGGAAGTCTTTGCAAACTGAATATCTGATAAAGACTTGAACCCAAAATATACAAAAAAACTTCTTAAAATTCAGTAAAGAAAGCAAACGACTAAATTTAAAAATGGGCAAATGATCTGAACAGACAGCTCCCTCCCCCCAGCCAAAGAAGACAGACACATGTCCAAAAGCTTAACATCATGAGCCATCAGGGAACTGCAAATTAAAACAACAAAATACAGCTGTTAAAATTCCTCAAATCTAAAACTCCCAAATGCTGACAAGGGTGTGGAACAATGGGAATGCTCATTCGTTGCTGATGGGAATGTAAAATGGTACAGCCACTCTGGAAAGGAGTTTGCTGGTTTTTGTTTTTTTTTAAAGGCTACATACTCTTACCATACGATCCACATGTTCCTTAGTATTTACCCAAAGGAGTTGAAAACATGTCCTGCACGCAAATGTTTACAGCCACTTTATTCATAATTACTCAAACTTGGAAGCAACCATGATGTCCTTCAATAGGTGAATGGGTAAACAAACTGTGGCATGTCCAGACAATGGAATGTTATTCAGTGGTAAAAAGATGTGGTGGAAACTTGAACACATAACTGCAAAGTGAAAAGGAAAAAAAAAAAAAAAGCCAATCTGAAAAGCCTCCAAATTGTACTATTCCAACTATATGACATTCTGGGTAAAGCAAAACTGTGAGACAGTAAAAAGATCAGTGGTTGCAGGTGTTGTTGGAGGAGAAGGGATGAAAGGCAGAGCACAGAGGATTTAGGGCACTGAAAAAACCTTGTATGATATTATGGTATGGATACATAATTATAAATTTGTCCAAACCCATACAACGCAACACAACACATGAGAGTGGACCCTAATGTAAACTATAGATGTTAATTAATAATTCTGTGTCAATACTGAATCATGGATTCTACTGAATGTACCACCTAATGAATGATGTTAATAGAGAGAACGGGGTGTGTGTGTGTGTGTGTGTGTGTGTGTGTGTGGGTGTGTGTGTGTGTGTGGTGAGGAGGGGGTGATAATGTGGGAACTATGTAACTTCTGCTCAATTTTTCTGTAATCCTAAAAGTGTTCTAAGAGATAAAGTCTATTCATTAATAAAATTAGTCCCAAAGATCATCAAAGTAGAACTATAATACCCTAACACCTTGTACACTTAGTATTTTTTCTCCTGTATCTTAGCTAACTAAGTGAATTGGATAGAAAATTTCTCCTAAGATGCATGACCCTGATTGATCACTGCTCACTGCAGGTTCTTAGCTGCTTGAGAGCAATCTATTACTGTACCATTCTAACTTGGGGATAATCCTATGCTTGCTTTATTTAAATGCCCCAGAGGCCAACATGTCAGAAAAGTGACAGACAGCAAAGTACCAGAACTTTGTAGCTTTCGAAATTCAATTCAAAAGTGTATATTAAATATTCCTCTTGAGATTCCTTGCTGAAGATTCTTTGGAGCTAATTCTAACAGGCCCTGCAAGGGGGAAGTTCCATCTGGCAGGAAATGTTCTCATTAGGAGTTTTATGATGGTCCCCCCCCCAACTTTTCGGGGTTTCTTTAAAAAATCCTGTGGATATGTGGGCATTTGATGTTTGCTTTTTAGGCAGGTGCTCAGTTATATGGTGACCCTCACATCCTCTCTGTCAAGTCCAGCAGAATGATTAATGCTACCAGAACTAAACTCTGAAAATAAAGGTTTTGGTGAAAATAATGTTAAAAAATCGAGATTGGATTAATTTTTAAGTTATTTGCTTCTGAAGATGAATCTTTTGATAGTCATGATAACATTATTAGAATTGCAACTAAGTAAATGACAAGGAATCATTAGGTCAAATCTACTTATAAAATTAATTAATAGGGACACCTGGGTGGCTCAGTTGTTAAACGTCTGCCTTCTTTCAGCTCAGGTCATGATCCCAGGGTCCTGGAATCGAGCCTTGCATCGGGCTCCCTGTTTGGTGGGAAGCCTGCTTCTCTCTCTCCCACTCCCCCTGCTTATGTTCCCTCTCTCACTCTCTTTGTCTGTCAAATAAATAAATAAAATCTTTAAAAATAAATAAATAAGTAAAATTAATTAAAAATATGCAGAATATTGACTTGGTGATTCAGAGTACACATTAAAAGAGCTTTAGACCAAGGATTTACAATTTAATTACATATTAATATATTTCTAGGGTCATAGATGTTTAGATTTAACTAGGAAATATAATTTAGATTATGATATGCACTTAAATTTCACGTTGGATTTTACATGACAAAAGCAGTTCTCAAATATGTACAGTGGTAATAAATACTCTATAAGGGTAATTATGAGGAAATGAATGAATAATTTTAAACTATTATCAAAGACAGATTTTTAATACCAAGATTTGAAGCAGTAATAAAATAAAAATAAAATAAAATTCCTCAGCTTCTGATCTTTGTGGGCTTCTCCACTGAGGGCTGCCTGAATGTCCTTTTGAAAAGACTTTGATAAGAACAAGTGACAGAGACCAAGGAAGAAGCCTGTAAAATGGCCCGTCATCACCTCTGATGTATTCCAGTAGTTACCTAGACTGACCCTGATGGAGTGTAGTGAGGGGACAACACAGGAGTGTGAACTCCAGGAGGCAGGGATTATTGCCAGTCACCTTGGAGGCCAGCTTCAAAGTTGAGCCTTTGAACCACATGACTAAATGGTTTTCAGTCGAAATAATTGTCCAGTCTTTGGAAATAAAATATAATTAATCCAGCAGTTATAAGTCATAGCTAAAAGCGTGTGACACTCACTGTATACAACTACACTCTATTTCACACTTTCCAGTAAAATATTGAAGCTTGAAAATGAAAAGGCAAATGGTTTTAACTTTAATCTCTTTAGACTCATATAACTGTTGACAATGTAAGTATTTATTAAAGAATATACTTTTTCATTAGAAACTTAGTTGAGAATATCAATTTCCTTCCCATGCCATAAGGCTCTCAGATAAAAGTATTTTTAAATTAGTGTTAATCTCCACTATGTAGAAGCTTAGATTTGACAGGTTTCAATTAATATCTTTTGATGATTTTTCCTCTTCAGTTTTAAACTTCCTGATTTCACCTGAAAAATGTTCTCCGTCACAGCAAGAAAAAACTATAATTATAGACAGATCCATTTTCTGCTAGGATCATTTAGTAGGACTTTTTCCCTACCCAGAGCAAATTGACTTTGCCCAAAGAAAAAGAGAAAATATTACCAATTACCAACTTAAAAAAATATTGAGGTGTTAAAGAGTTGTGGAGGGAAGGACTAAGAATGTAAACTATATTTGTTCGTTGGGGTGATAGATTTCTGGTATTTTAGAACCCAGTTATCTCATCCAAACTCTTCCTTTAAGTTATTACTGAATTTACTGGTAAAGTCTTAATTAACAGTCAAATTTGTGACATTTTACACAATCCATCTATTTAATATTTAGTAATTTATGGTTCAAATCACTGGCTTTCATGACCAAATTGCTTGAGTGAACTCTTCATGGGCTCAACTTCAAAGGACAATTGAAATTTAAGCCTTTGAAAGCATTTGAAGGCTTAAGTTATTTTAGCATTATATTCCCCATCCTCAAACTCATAATGGCTTGGTAAAACATAGCAGGTTTATAATTAAAAAGAAAAGATGCATGTTCTGTATCTTTTATGAGCAACGGATGCTTAAAAATTCAAGCTAACTTGGTTTCTTCCCCACTGAAATTTTTGGGAAGATGTTTTACCCTTAAAATTATATTAATTTTTAAAATAAGTATAAGCAGTGTCCAAAATCTAGCACATAGGTTCCTTTGTTCTTCCTTCTTTAACAAGAGAGTAAGTCTGCTTAATACATTATCATCCATTATTACTTTTCTCAGCACAGCTCTGGATCATGGGCTGAGAGAGATATTAGTGCCATTAAGTATTGCACTTTGATACTACAAGACCCCCAATAATGAGAATTATATTCCTCATTGTTCACAATAGTTTATAGGAATTCCTATGTAGAATTGAATGAGAAAATCATCAGTCTTACATTGTCTCCTTCCAACACATGTAACTATTTTGGAAATGGGATTTGCTCTTTCAGACCAATAAGCATATTTAGAGTTCAAACAATTCTCTGGATTAGAAGCTTCACTTGTTTTGCTTTTGTGCTTATTACACAATGGCATTCCCTGTGTTTATTCATCAAATCTGTAAATGTGATTTCTAGTATAGGTGTGGTTCTGTTATGGGCTGAATGTTTGCATATCTCTCAAATTCATAGGTTGAAGCCCTAACCCTCACTGTAATGATATTTGGAGATAGGGGCCTTTGGGAGGTAATCATGGTTAGATGAGTTTATGATGGTGGGCCCTCCTTTAGTGGAATTGGTGCACTTATAAGGCGAGGGATCAGAGAACTTTTTCTTTCTCTACAGAAGAAGAAGAGGTGATATGAATACATACCAAAATGATGGCCAACTACAGTCCGAGAAGTGAGGCCTCAGCAGAAACAACTATGTTGGCACTCTGGTCTTAGACTTCCAGCCTCCAGAACTGTGAGAAAATAAACTTCTGTTGTTTAAGCCACCCAGTCTATGGTGTTTTGGGAGGGTGGGCTAAATTGGTGATGGGGATTAAGGGGAACACTTGTGATGTGCAGTGAATATTATATGTAAGTGATGAGTCACTAAATTCTACTCTTGAAACAAGTATTACACTATATGTTAACTAACTAGATTTTAAATAAGTATTTGGGAAAAATATTTTATCTTACCTAATTTCAGTTCACAGTGTGAAACATTCTAATAAGAGTAATGTGTCCTCCTTCCCTGGAAGGTATTCTATAGTTGAAAGAACACAAAATAACTAAAGAAAGTGGGAAAGTAGGGTTGTATGGTATAGATTCCAAATCTTCAGGTTTGGGTTTGAGTGCAGAACCCTGCTCTGATCAGCTTTTGAACCATCTGTGAGTTGCCCATTATTGTCGACTGAATTGTGTCCCCCTCAAATTTATATGTTGATGTCCTACTCCCAGTACCTCAGAATATGACTGTTTTTGGAAAGAGGGCCCTTAGGTTAGAAGGATATAAAGGTGGGCCCTCAGTCCAATAGAACTGATGTCCTTCTTTTTCTTCTTTCCTTCCTTTCTTTTTTTCTTTCCTTCTTTTTTTTTTTAAGATTTTTATTTATTTAGTTGACAGAGAGAGAGAGAGAGCACAAGTAGGCAGAGAGGCAGGCAGAAAGAGAGGGGGAAGCAGGCTCTCCGCTGAGCAGAGAGCCCAATGTGGGACTTGATCCCAGGACCCTGAGATCATGACCTGAGCTGAAGGCAGAGGCTTAGCCCACTGAGCCACTCAGGTGCCCCTAATAGAACTGATGTCCTTCTGAGCAGAGGAAGAGACACCAGGGATGTGAGTGCACAGAGAAAATGCCACGTGAGGACATATGAGAAGGTGGCCAACTGCAAATAAAGGAGAGAAGCTTCAGAAGATCCCAATCCTGCCAACACCTCAATCCTAAACTTCCATCCTCCTGAGCCATCAGAAAAGAAATATGTGTTGTTTAAGTCACCCAGTCTGTGGTATTTTATTATGGCAGCCCTCGCAGACTAATACACCTATCCTTTCTAATCCTGCATTGCTAAGCATTAGTACAGGATCATGTAGAAAAGTGAGTCTGAAGACAGATAACTTGGGTTTAAATGTAGTTGTACTTTCTTCTTGCCTCAATGGCCTTACATGTGAAATGAGATTACTAGTAAGTAGCAGCTACCTCATCAAGTCCTGAGAAGATTCAAAAAGAATGGAATTCCATAGAATTCCATAATACATGAACAGAACAGATTCAGAGGAATATGAAGGTTTTGACAGGAAATTATGGAACAGGAAAATATCGTATGACTATCAGCTTCTTTACTAGAATATTAGATTATTAAATAAGAATTACATTTTCATGTTTTGGTCTCAGTGGCTAGAACAGTTTGCCAGGTCCATTTTTAGAATGAAAAATCTATCTAGATCAAAGAGTGAAATAAAATAGAAATGAAAGAATAAAGGAAGAAAGAAAGAGCATAAATAGTAATTGTTGGGAATAGGTGTAGAGATAGGAAATTGCATAACATGCTCATGCAGGGTATACTGAAATGAGAAAAATAGAAAAATGAAAGTGACTCTGTGTCCAGAATGTATAGAACTTTGAAAAACAATGGCAGATGGGTGCCTGTGTGGCTCAGTTGGCTAAGAATCTGACTCCTGATGTCAGCTCAGGTCATGTTCTCAGCATTGTGAGATCGAGCCCTGCACCATGCTCACTGGGAAGTCTGCTTGAGGTCTCTCCCTCTCCTTTTGCCCCTCCCACTTTCTCTCTCTCTCTCTCTCTCTTAAGTAAATAAATAAATCTTTAAAAAGGAAAACAATGGTAGACAACGAGAGATTTCAGAATTTTGTGATTTTTGTATATATTATAATAAACTATTTTGATGACTTTTTGCCTTTTGATGGATATTGTATTAATATCAAAAGAGACCTTTGACTGTCTATTCATTCCTAAAGCAAAACATTATTGAAACATTCCCGATATAGACATGCTTGTTTATCTAGTATATACATATCATACTATAATAATATTTCATATGCTTTAAAATCCATACATAAGTAAAAATGAGAACAAGATAAAATCAACAGAGCAAAGTAGTTCTGGTAATTGTCTCTTATGCCTCACTAGCTTGTGATCTTTCCTCAAGATGTGTGCATTTCACTTTGGAAATCTTCAAACAGAAGTATTGCCTTTTACACCTTTTTTTTCCAAACTGGTTTTCTAAACACACCCAGGATAGGTTTCATGCCTTTAAGCAGCTAGAACTTCGTCTATACCATTTTCCTTTTATAATTTAAATTTGTCTAGCTGAAGCCCATCTATACAACAAAACCTGCCCAATGAACCTTGCAGTAAGTGACTTCTCTGTCTTCTGAACAACAGAAAATGGTGCTGCATCCAAATATTTGGTACTTAGCATAAACTGTCTTAAATGATATTGTAATAAATGAGTTGCATTGTTTTTGTACATGAATATGCTCTATGCTTATTAGATTGCAAACTTTTTTAGGGCAGGGATTTTTTTAATGCATTAAAAAAAACCATGGAATAGGTAACTCAATGCTTTATTTAATGAAGATTTACTGACTGATTGTGGTGGGCAGTGACAGCATCTGTAAGTCTCCTAATTCCTTCATCGATGTTACAGTTGGGGTTCTTTGTTGAAACAGAAACTTAATCAAATGAAGGAAAAGCCAAAGGAAAGATATGAAGAACAACTCTGATTCAAGCACAGGCTTCTCCAGGAAGATCAATCTCATGATTCATTTTTATCACTTTCTGCTTAGTTCCACCCACTGACGAGCTATGTTTTTAGGACAGAGAGTGTGATATGCCTATTTTGGGCCACTTGGGCATTCCCTTAGTTTTTAGTCTGATTGATATGCCACTCCCACAAAGAAAGCTTAAATAGGGAAACTTTACCCCAAAAAAGTGGGGGTGGATGCTGAAGAAGTGTCATATACCATATTTCACAAACAGTGACGATCCACCTAAAGATGACAAGTCTGAATTAAAGAAAAATGTCAATGGCTTGTGTAGATACCTCGACACACAGAGGGACTTTGGAAAACAGAGGTGTAACTGTGAGCTAATGTTATTAGAAAATTAATCTCATTATATATTTTTATGAGATGCTATGCTGGTTTCTTAATAAGACAGAGTAGATTTATTCTTTTACAATGGGCAGACCTGCTAAATCACCTAGGCAAGTTATTTAACATTTCCGAATATAGTTTTATAATTTTTAAGAATGGAGACAATAGAATTGTTATGAAGATTAAATAAATTAATGCATATCCAGTGCTTAACATAATGTTAGGTTGTAGTAATTTTTCAACTAATGGTAGCAATGACCACAGTCATTATAGAGGTAACATATTCATATGATCAATGCATCACATATTTCATGTATATATTTAAATACCATTATAATTGGCTTATTTGCATTTGAACCAAAGACACATCTAAACTCACCAGTGATCCCATTTAAACAGTAGGTCTTTTGAACATGAAATTACTTTTCTTAGACCCAAAACTTGATAAAGAATTATAAGTTTAAAAAATATTGTTCTTTCTCTAACATGCTTTCTATTTTTCTTTTAGAGCAGGGAGTTATAGATCAATATTCATTTCAGACAGCTTATTTCAATGATGTTAAAGAATCTAACAGTTATCAGTTAGGGGTTTGAGAAAGGACAGAAAATGGATACAGGCAGACATAACTATGCTTTCAATGACTCAAATGGAAAAATCACAAATTTTCTGAATGTCAAAGAGGGAGATCTTATAAATTGAAGTATTTATAATATTTGCACTGTTTGTAAATATTTGAAGGAGTGAGGGGAATGGAAAGGGACATACTCGTCTTTGAGACATACATAGAAAGTTAAGTTTCTAAAGATCTGAGCTAACAGAACCTTAATATAAAAATAGGAGGTATCACACTTCAGCTTGATTAAAGTAAATGCTGAAGGAAATGTTTATTTTTTAAATTCTTTTAATATTTTTTTGGAAGAAGTGTGTAAATTGGCCAGTCTTTCATTTTCTTTTAGGTTGTCCCTGAATGGCCAGAAATTTCATTTATTTCCTCTTTTATTACCAAACAATCAAATTTGAAAGTCTGTTCAATTTTGATATAACTTTGGGGCCCTAATAGTTCTCCAGTGAATTATAGAAATAAGAAGGAAAATAAGAAAACAGGAAATAAATATGAATGTATATTTTTTCCTCTGTTTTGTATAAATAATCTACTTACTTCAATAATTTCATGTGTGTCATTACGTGTTGAAGAGGCTTTCCTGGCCTTTTTAGATATGATGTGAATGACAAAATTGGAGAGATATTGGAGGAACTAATATATACTGGAGCTTACAAAATCTTTATGGAAGTTTTTTCTTTCTCTCTCTCTCTCTCCCCATCTCTTCCTCTTTGATTAAGACATTGTCCGAATCTCATGGCACAGTGGATGCCAGGTGGTCTATCAAATCTTCTAAACCATTTTGTCATGTCTCTTTCTAAGTTAAATAGAGACCCCAATTCAATAATTCTCAAACTCAAGCATACATAAAGCCTTCATGGTAGGTCTATTTAAAATCCAGACTCCTGTGGTCCATCCCTAGGAGATTCTGATGTAGTAAATCTTCAGAGGGACTTAGGAATCTGCACCATTGTAAAACAGTCCAGATGACTGTGTTATTTGTGCTCAAGAAGTCACACTTGAAGAAACATTGCCATAGAAGTTCTAGCTTCTTCTCATATCACTATCATTTATTATTATTACAGTTACTATTACTACTACTATTATTATATATCTACTTATCGCTGCTCTTCCAATCAATGCTCTATAATTTTCCAAATGAGAGAACAGTAATAAGGAAGAGTCAAAGCATTTTATATACTACTGTGAATTAATTTTTATACTTATATTTGAATGTAAATATTTGATTTTAGCTGTAGGTCCCAAACCTTCATTCCATTTGTTGTCAGTGGGTATGCTACCAGAAAAGAATTCCATGGTCAAACAGCTGACATAGTATGTGATACTATTTTTTTCTTTTATTAGAGAGTTACAGACAACGTGCCAGCACACAGAATTATGTAGCCTTGTTTTAGAAAAGCTTCCCAAGATTCTGACTCGGCAATCTTCTTAGTAAGGGACAACTGTTAATATCATGCAGAAATTCTTCACAGAGGACTAAGTCCTATCTTGCTTTCTTGCTAAACCTGAAATCTTTTCAGCAATTCAGACTACTGCTTTGGTCTAAAATTCTTCTCACCGGCACGCTTGAAGCTTACATGGAGAAAGATCAGTCAAACAGTAGTGTCAACAGCAGCTGTGGACAAGGTGTCTTCCCAACTAAATCCGATTATAAGAACTAAAGGATTTTCATATGGCTGAAGATTGTGACAGGTGCAGGTAGTGTAAGGTGCCCTCTGAACCCCTCCTTTTGAAAGACTTGGAAATAAAATCAGGTAGCCTTTGTGAGGGGAAAAAAAAATAAAGAATTCAGCACTTAATAGATGGAATTAAAAATATGTAAAGTCACATTTAGTGACTGCTAGAGTAGACCAGACTGTGGTCAAATAAGCTTTATAAACATATTTGAAGAAAGGTTCATTATTCATCATAGGGATCTGGATAACAATGAACAGAAAATATAATTGTCAATGTACACAGCCTTAGCTGGAAGAATATTTTGTCAGACACAAAATGCCTAGCAAGGTTCTGTCTTTTGGGAGAAAGAATATGTTCGGTTGAAAAAAACTGATAAGAATCATCTAAATTCCTAGTGCTGATTCCTTGGGTAAGAGGTAAATTTCTGTTTTAGTTTTTAATGTAATTCTGAAATAAACCATATCTTGATCATGGCAACATGTGCATTTTGGACAGAATAAATTTATAATTCTTATTGTAAATCAATAAATTGGTATTCTGTATTACATTCCAGTCTCTCAATTTATAGTAAGTTAACATCCCTGAGTTGGATCGCATCTGAGAAACAATTGATTTTCTGGGTACAGAAGTTTCAATAAAACCTAGACAGTAACGAAATCACCCTTTAAACATTACCCTGAGAGATTTCTCGTAGACCATTATAAAACATAGCCCCCGCAAACCCCCATCTTTCTATTTGCTTCTCTTCAAAATGCAACATATTCAATATAAAGATTTGTAACAGAACATCAGCCTTGTTTCTAATGAGGGTATTTTCATTGTTTTAAGAAGTAAATTTAGTTTTTGCCATTTGCGGTCAGCACCATGTTCAGTGGACTCTGTAGAAGGGATTATTCACTTGAGAATTGGTGTCTTCCTTTATTGCTTTTTCTCAGAAGTCTGGCAAAATCAAGGAATAAAGGGACGTTACACTGAGCAAATATCTTCTACTCTCTGCATAAATCTTGCAAACATAATTCCCAGTGTCCCTTGTCTAGAATCACTAGGTTAAACCCGGCTCGTTCACGCAGTTCCAACAGATATCTGTGGGGACTTAAACGGCATAGCTCAGTGTTCACTTTAAATGTTCCTGCACCTCATTTCCACCCAGTGGAAAAATATGTAGTTATTACAGACAATTGCAATGTGCATTAAAGTCTACAGAATTTTTAATACTTCCAATGGTGAGTTCTTTTGTAGGAACTTCCTAAGTGACATAAAAAGGCTTTTTCTGCCTTTCTTCTCCCTCTAATCCAACTTAGAAGGTTCTGAGTACATGTTATAAAAATATTAACCGTTCATATTTTATAGGAATTTGTGAAATCTCCTCACATAGCTACAGAACTGTCTCAAAACTGTCTTTATCTTCTCATATATTTCAAGTGAAAGACTACTTCATAGTGCTTTACATATACTTAGTCTTCTTTTGTCAATACTTTTTATTTTTTCTGGTTATTATTATTATTATTATTATTTTATAAGAGAATATATTTTTTAATTTTTTATTTTTTATAAACATATATTTTTATCCCCAGGGGTACAGGTCTGTGAATCACCAGGTTTACACACTTCACAGCACTCACCAAAGCACATACCCTCCCCAATGTCCATAATCCCACCCCCTTCTCCCAAACCCCCTCCCCCCAGCAACCCTCAGTTTGTTTTGTGAGATTAAGAGTCACTTATAGTTTGTCTTTCTCCCAATCCCATTTTGTTTCATTTATTCTTCTCCTACCCACTTAAGCCCCCATGTTGCATCACCACTTCCTCATATGAGGGAGATCATATGATAGTTGTCTTTCTCTGCTTGACTTATTTCCCTAAGCATGATATGCTCTAGTTCCATCCATGTTGTCGCAAATGGCAAGATTTCATTGCTTTTGATGGCTGCATAGTATTCCATTGTGTATATATACCACATCTTCTTGATCCATTCATCTGTTGATGGACATCTAGGTTCTTTCCATAGTTTGGCTATTGTGGACATTGCTGCTATAAACATTCGGGTGCACGTGCCCCTTTCGATCACTACGTTTGTATTTTTAGGGTAAATACTCAATAGTGCAATTGCTGGGTCATAGGGAAATTCTATTTTCAACATTTTGAGGAAACTCCATGCTGTTTTCCAGAGTGGCTGCACCAGCTTGCATTCCCACCAACAGTGTAGGAGGGTTCCCCTTTCTCCGCATCCTCGCCAGCATCTGTCATTTCCTGACTTGTTGATTTTAGCCATTCTGACTGGTGTGAGGTGATATCTCATTGTGGTTTTGATTTGTATTTCCCTGATGCCGAGTGATATGGAGCACTTTTTCATGTGTCTGTTCGCCATCTGGATGTCTTCTTTGCAGAAATGTCTGTTCATGTCCTCTGCGCATTTCTTGATTGGATTATTTGTTCTTTGGGTGTTGAGTTTGCTAAGTTCTTTATAGATTCTGGACACTAGTCCTTTATCTGATATGTCGTTTGCAAATATCTTCTCCCATTCTGTCAGTTGTCTTTTGATTTTGTTAACTGTTTCCTTTGCTGTGCAAAAGCTTTTGATCTTGATGAAATCCCAATAGTTCATTTTTGCCCTTGCCTTTGGCATTGTTCCTAGGAAGATGTTGCTGCGGCTGAGGTCGAAGAGGTTGCTGCCTGTGTTCTCCTCAAGGATTTTGATGGATTCCTTTCGCACATTGAGGTCCTTGATCCATTTTGAGTCTATTTTTGTGTGTGGTGTAAGGAAATGGTCCAATTTCATTTTTCTGCATGTGGCTGTCCAATTTTCCCAGCACCATTTATTGAAGAGGCTGTCTTTTTTCCATTGGACATTCTTTCCTGCTTTGTCGAAGATGAGTTGACCATAGAGTTGAGGGTCTATTTCTGGACTCTCTATTCTGTTCCATTGATCTATGTGTCTGTTTTTGTGCCAGTACCATGCTGTCTTGATGATGACAGCTTTGTAATAGAGCTTGAAGTCCGGAATTGTGATGCCACCAACGTTGGCTTTCTTTTTCAATATCCCTTTCACTATTTGAGGTCTTTTCTGGTTCCATATAAATTTTAGAATTATTTGTTCGGGCGCCTGGGTGGCTCAGTGGGTTAAGCCGCTGCCTTCGGCTCAGGTCATGATCTCAGGGTCCTGGGATCGAGTCCCGCATCGGGCTCTCTGCTCAGCAGGGAGCCTGCTTCCTCCTCTCTCTCTGCCTGCCTCTCTGCCTGCTTGTGATCTCTCTCTGTCAAATAAATAAATAAAATCTTAAAAAAAAAAAAAGAACTTTAGAATTATTTGTTCCATTTCTTTGAAAAAGATGGATGGTACTTTGATAGGAATTGCATTAAATGTGTAGATTGCTTTAGGTAGCATAGACATTTTCACAATATTTATTCTTCCAATCCAGGAGCATGGAACATTTTTCCATTTCTTTGTGTCTTCCTCAATTTCTTTCATGAGTACTTTATAGTTTTCTGAGTATAGATTCTGTGCCTCTTTGGTTAGGTTTATTCCTAGGTATCTTATGGTTTTGGGTGCAATTGTAAATGGGATTGACTCCTTAATTTCTCTTTCTTCTGTCTTGCTGTTGGTGTAGAGAAATGCAACTGATTTCTGTGCATTGATTTTATATCCTGACACTTTACTGAATCCCTGTATAAGTTCTAGCATATTATTTTGTTTTTTTAAGATTTTATTTTGAAGTAGTCTTTACACCCAACATGGGGCTCAAAACCACAACCCCAAGTTCGAGTCTCTTGCTCCACTGACTAAGCCAGCCAGGAGTCCCTGCTTATTATTATTTATTTTATTTTATTTTATTTTATGACCTTAGACATCAGATTAGAAGATTTATTTATGGAGAAAGTATCTACAGGAGTAAAAACAAAATTTGCTTATTATTTTTTTAAAGAGAAATATATGCCAACTAATTTTCCTGATGTATACATCTGAAAATTGGGCAATGAGATGGTGCTGTCCTTACTTCCATTAGCTGATTTAGTAGTAAAAATTATTAGAGTATTAATCAGTACTAGTAGCACTGAGATTTGTCTATAGAGCAATTCAACCATTTTCCCACAGATTTGCTCTAATACTATAATCAGAAAAGCTTTAGAGCTATTCCAAAAGGTAGGAGTCTTGACCTCCTCCTACTACCCACCTGTTCTCTTTGAGGACACCTTATGTCTTATTTCATATCAAAATACAAATGTATTGTTTTCTTACACCATCTGATAAGCAACTAAATTTATGTGAAATGAAAATTAAGGTTTGAGTCAACAGCTATTTACATAAGTCTTCAAAAACATATTAAGACAAAAATTTATAATCAGGTAAACTGCTTGTAAGAATTATTTATTTTGCCATAATAAGATAAAACTCCTGGGACACTTTGCCAAATGATAATTTTCCAAACTATTTTTCTTAGTGTCTTATTTAACATGGCTTCATTATCACTATATGAAATTAGTATCCTTTTAAGAAATGAAGGGATATTTAAAAATCAATGGTTAGACCACACAAATGATTCCTGGTTCACTTTGAAATGACTCAAGGGACTACTTCTTCAGTTAGTTTTCATATGTGCTTTGATATGTAATTATTTAGTACTTACATTAGGCCAAGTCCTGGGTATGGAGATATGCACTAGGGATATATTAATGGATCATGGTCAAATGGGTTTTAAAAACTACTGGAGGAGTCAGATAATCACACGATGATTTACACTGTCATTAATTATAAGGTCCCTGGGAAGAAGAGTCTGTTATTTTGCAGAAGCCGACAAAGAAGGGTATGATTAGAAATTGGTGCATGAGGAATAAATGACCTATAACACTTGAAGCTCAGGGAGAGTTCAAGCATGTGGAATCTTTATACCATGTTAATAATTCTAGAGCAAATCCAAGCTATTGTAGGCTTTTAAGCATGGGAACAATGCAATCCTGCCAGATTTATCTATTTCCTCCACATATTGTTATGAGACATTTTTGAACATCAGAAAAATAGAAATTATTGTGCAGTAAACTCCCAAGTATCCACTACCTTGATTCTTTAATTGTAAATATCTCATCTGTCCAATCATTTAGCGATCTATTGACCCACCTTATCTTTTGAGGCATTTCGAAAGTTGAGATATAAAATAAAATAAGATATAAAAGGGATCCACCCTTATCTTCTGAGGCATTTTCAAAGGTGGAGCATAATTTACAACAGAAAGTTTTACCCTTTTTGGTATACATTTTTTCTTTCTTTCTTTCTTCTTCTTCTTCTTTTTTTTTTTTTTTTTTTTTTTTTGAGAAAGCACATGAGCACATGAGTGGGGGCAGAGGAAGAGGCTAAGGAGAAAGAGAGAGCAAGAATCCCAAAGTGAACTCCATACTGAGCATAGAGCCTTACAGGGGGCTCCATCCCGCAACCCTGAGACCATGACCTGAGCCAAAATTAATAGTCAGGTGTCCCACTGACTGATCCAACCAGGAGCCCCTTTAATATACATTTCTATGAGCTTTGACAAAGCATGGTGTCACATAGCCACCACAATCAAGATACACAACAGTTTAGTCCTATTTTTTAACGCACTTCAAAGTTTTTTCAGACATCAGCACATATCACCCCAAGCACCTTAACATGCATGCTGTTAATGAGAGTTCAAGATTTATTTAATATAATTTATATTTTTAAGATAAAACGTTATACTGTGAAATGCACAGGTGGTAACCTTTCTGTGAGCATTGACAAATGCATAAACCAGTCTTTGCAACCATGAACCCCTATCAAATGATCTTAAAAGTTCTTATCAGGAGAAACAAAAATTGTAACAACATAGCTGGTGGATATTAACTACACTTACTATGATGATCGTTTTGCAGTATATAGAAATATCAAGTCATACACTGTATACCTGAAACTAATATAATGTTATATGTGAAATGCACCTCAATAAAAAATGATGTAGGACATTTCCATTACCCAGAAAATTGCTATATGCTCCTTTGCAATCAACTCCTACTCTCATTCTTGCCTTCTCAGTGGCAGCTAGTGTTCTGATTGTTTCTTTAACCATAGATTAGTCTTTCCTATTCTAGAATTTCAGATCAACAGAATCAAAGAATTTGTTCCATGTAAGGCTTCTTTCAGTCAGCATAACATTTTCGAGATTCAAACATATTGAGCCTATCAGCAGGGTTTGCTTGTTTGTTAGTTTTAATTTCTGAGTAGTATTTTGTTGTATAAATATATGACACTTTATCCATCCTCCTCTAGACGGCTGCTTGAGCTGTTTCCAGTTTTAGCTATTAAAAATAAAGCTACCATGGACTTTCTTATACAAGGTTTTTAGTAAAATATATGTATTTTTCATTACTCTAAAGTGAATATCTAGGATAGGAGTTTCTTGGTTATGATGCAAGTATATGCTTAATTTTATTATTGTTATTTTTCAATCTAGAGCTTATTCCAAAAGGATTGTATCATCATCTTAATAGTTTCTACAGAGAATCTGTCCATAGGATGGAGAATGGCTTGGAAATAGGTAAAAGTTGATAAGAGATGACAAATTCATTGTTTGGACATAATAGGTCTAGCAAAAAAAGATAAGAATGAATATATTTAAGATATATTTAGGAGATAGAATCAACAAGACTTGGTAGTGGACAGGATTTCGGGGGAGGGAGATCGATTAGTCAGGTTTCAGACATGAACAAATGGTTGATGGTGGTATAATTGACCAAGATGGAGAGTTTTAATGGGGCACCAGGTTTAGCGGAAAAGTCCTGAGCTCCATTTTGAACATGTGCACTTTGATATAGCCATTTTCTCTCTCAGAATAGTGATTAGCTGATTTGTGACAATTTATATACTGTCAGAACCAGAAAAAATATGAAGTGCAGCCCATTTTGTTAAGCACCAAATTGGCTTGTATTTTCCAAATTTACCCTGCCCTTGAACTAAAATACTAAATAGTTATATCCTCATGATTTTGCAAAACAAAACAAAACAACCAAAAACAAACCACAGATTTCTACCGTTTCATAATGTTTAAAGTTATACTATTAAAATTATAACCTATTAAATTCCATTCATTTCAATACCTTGGAGTGTATGACTTGCTTAAAAAAAATCATAGCACTTTTACTAGACAAGGAGATGATTTATTACATATGAACTAATTAGGATAAATGAAGGATATGATATGGTACAATATTTTCACAGATGGCTGAAATCACTTTGGGAAAAGCTTGGATTCAAGTTCATCTATATAAGCTGCTGAGGATAATTTACATGGAATTCAAAATAAATATGTTTACTAGCCGTTTAAGGCATTAAACTTAAAAAATTTAAACACTAATCACAATTCTCGGTGAAGTTACTGCCAAACTAAACCCCTTTAATCAATAGAGCAAAAAAAAAAAAAAAAAAAATTAGGCTTTAGAGAGACTTTTAACAGTCTTTGTAATTTGTGATTTGATCAAAAATAATATCACTGAGGATTCTAATAGAACTAATGTTAGGGACAATTGTAACCAGGACACATTCTTCCAATTTAGCAATCATGAAATAAGATAATAATATTTTTAATTATGTAAGTACTATATAACGAAAATGATAAACAGACATGTTACATATAAAAAGGAATCTCTACTAGCCATTGAATCATTAAACATTTTTATTACTCAGTTTTATAAATGTTGGGAAAAACAATCCAAAATCTGTATTAGTGGTACCTAATCTCATATTATACACCTAACATAGTTAGGTAAAGTAATATGAGTTGTCATTAAAATGTAATTAAAGATTCACATTTCATGCCAAGCTGTCAACAAGCCTCATTTTGCTTAATTATCTACAGATTTTCAAGACCACCTGTTTTCAGGAGGCCTTTTCATTTCGAGGAGGTCAATAAAAGGAAAAGAAAATGAAGATTTTGCCAAGCTCTTTGTCTACCATGAATTTATTCCTGACTGAAGAATGATTCTACCTTCCTTTAATGCTTGGTATTTCACTCTGATGGAACGGTCCCAGGCTTTTCACAGACACTGGCAACGTCTGGCTAAAAGCTAGAAAGAAAACTACTCATGTTATGTTATTTTATTTATTTTATTTTACAAGGACAGAATTCAACTTTATTAATAAATATATTTATATTTAATCACAAAATGTATATTCTTTTGAAAAATTAACACAAATATATGTCAAGTCATGGGGTGATGACCCCTTAGCTTCCTAGTGTTCACTGGCAGTAATCACTGTTAAACTTGAAAATGTGAAGCTTAAAGTATTTTTTTCTGTCTATCCTTCTCTCTTGGTCATATTTTTATGGAAAAAGAACTATTTAAACAAATACGACTTAATTCCTGCAAAACCGGATATTCGGTAACAGCAAATTTTCTTTGTTTTGCCTGACAAATGCTCCTGTGTGTCTCTCTTAAAGATACGTAAGGTTTTTGTTCATTAGTGACTCATTTCCTACTTGTTATTGCAAAGTCAAAGAACATATGAACTTTGATTAGAAAGATGATACTTTTCCTACGACCTACTTCAATAGATGGAAAATAATGTTTAAAAATAAAGAATACTAAATAAATAAAATCTTAAAAAAAAAAATTTAAAAAAACGGGTGCCTGGGTGGCTCAGTGGGTTAAAGCCTCTGCCTTCGGCTCAGGATGATCCCAGGGTCCTGGGATCGAGCCCCGCATTGGGCTCTCTGCTCAGCAGGGAGCCTGCTTCCTCCTCTCTCTCTGTCTGCTTCTCTGCCTGCTTCTGATGTCTGTCTGTCAAATAAATAAATAAAATCTTAAAAAAAATTTAAAAATAAAGAATACTAAATGAATTACTATTTATAAGAATTGTCAATGAGAGGAGATCCTTGACTTATGTTAAAAAAATCTGCAGTGGCTGTCTAGTCAGTTTTGTTTGTATTTGTTTTCTAATACACTTAGAATTCAGTGGCATTTAGAAAGTAAATATTTTACCAACTTGTTAAATCGCACATTATAGTCTTCCTTCACTTTCTTTTTTTTTCTTGGTAATCTTTTTTTAAAGATTTTATTTATTTATTTGAGAGAGAGTAAGGGAGAGAAAAAGAGCATGAGCTGGGAGAGAGCAAAGGGTGAGGGAGAAACAGACTCCCCGCCGAGCAGAGAGTGATGGCGGGGAGACGGAGTGAAGGGGGGCAAGATACTTAATTACTTAATCTCACTCTGATTTAAAACCCTCATCTATAAAATAAAGATAAGATCCGCCCCCAGACATGTGGCATTGTTAGGAAGATGAAGCACATGCAAAGTGGTTGTTCCAGGTCAGAGACGAAGCTCCAGCGACCACACAGATCGTGGCTGTAGGTCACAGCACTTGCATTCATCACAGGTCTGCAGGGTGGGTAGGAAAGGAGCACCTCCTCAGCCTTGTGATTTGGACATCTTTTTCTTGGGCCACCTAGAATAGCACACTCAGGCAGGGAAAATGGAGCTCAGCTTGAGACCAAAGGAGAGCTGGAGATAAAGTCTGAAAATGGAGTTGAAAATGTGTGTCCTCCTGAATCTGAGAATCCACCCGGTAGCAAATAGAAGATTTGGGCTGGATGACAAGTGTATGGGTCAACGGGGCTCACAAAATGAAGGTTATTTTAAAACTATCTGCTTTATATCACGCATGCTACTGAGCAGAATATGCTAAAGTACCAGGAGTTATCCTGCAGTGGAAGGGATAGACACAAAAACATAATTATAATACAATTTTGCAAATGCAAACACATTCGCAAAAAAATCTTCAGAGGGTGCCGTTAGAATTTATATCATGGGTCATGCATTCAATTTACGTACGCTTCCCTCTATATCATCTTATTAACAGAAAAACGATGCCTTGAAATTAAAAAAAAAAACAAACCGTTAAAACATGACTACATACATGTGGTGTTTAATTTTTGGTGGCCAGACATTTCCACGTGGAGACCAAGACAGGCTTACATTCCCCTCAGCTTGACAAAACTTCCCCAGTTTCCTTCCTCATTCTAGGCCCGCTGCTTCTCTTTCTTAGGGTGCTTACTTTAGAAAATTTGAAATTGTGAATTCTTTTTTCTGCCCCTTTGGGATACAGATCTTTTTAAAAGCCTCTTACCAGTTATAAAAGCCAGGAATGTCTTTTTCAAAGACCTGGGAGCTGTCCTTTTGAAATAAAATCAAGGAACATAATGCTCCCGTGTTCCAGGCTAGGTAGAACCCTACCAAAGAAGGAGAAAATTAACTTTCCCTTCGGGTAAAACTACTTAAGAAATACAGACGGCCTCTAAAAACTCACCTCTAAAACTCTGCCCCCTTTGTCTCAGAGGAGACGACTGTCCACACTTGGTCTGTGCTCTCTCCTCCATCACTGGCAATAGTAATTAACACAATCAACTTCTGTTTGCTCATCTTGTTCAATGAAAATTTTCCTTCAACAGTGGTCAATACATTTTGTCAATATTTCTTTCAGAATATTTTAAATTTTACCATATTTAAGTTGCCTATCTTTTGGATACTGCCCGATGTGCTCCTTCTTCCTCTTTCTTTCTTTCTTTCTTTTTTTTTTTTTTTTTTCTTTTATGTAGGCTCCATGCCCGATATGGAGCCCAATGTGGGACTTGAACTCACAACTCCAAGATCAAGAACTGAGCTGGGATCAAGACCAGCTGAGCCACCCAAGCATCCCTCTTCTTCTTTTTTGCCGGGGGTGGGAATGTGAAGAAAGAATTCCTCTCTTCTGAAAAATCCATCTTTCCTCGTGTACTCTGATTTCTATCCCCTCATTTTTTAAAGGACTTTGTTCTTCAGTCATTCATCCTCTTTCCTGCAACATAGATGCCACTATATATACTAGAATTTTGCAAATAGCCTATAAATGTGCTTTAGTATCTTCTGCTTCTAAAAAAAATCTTCTCTTGACTCCCACTATTGCTTTCTTGTTTTACTATTCACGGAACAAATTTCTCAAGAGTTGTCTACACAGCAAATCCAGTTTTTAACCTCCCATTCATTCCTCAACACACTTATACCTGATTTCTGCCATCTAAAACTGCTATTGTCCAGATCATCAGTGATCTCCCTGATATAAAACCCAATGGAAACTTGTCAACAGCTTTTGACACAGTTTGGCAAATTTTCCATCTGGAGATGGAAGGTTCTTCTCTAATTTAAATTCTACCTTAGCACATTCATTAGCATGTCTTCAAATACTATTTCATATGTGCAGTCCAACACTCTATTTTGGACTCAATACCCGTCTGAACGTCTTATTAGCCAAACAGTTGTATTTAGATATGTTACAAATGTCTTAAATATAAGATATCCAGAATCAAACTTTTTATTTCCACCTTCAATCCTTTTTTCAAATATTTTTCTCTCAAGTCTATTCTTTTCCAAAAAATGACAATACCATTTCCATAGTTTCCCATGCTGGGAGCTTGGGATTCATTCTCAATTATTCCCATACTGTCTTCATGCTCAAACCAATCCACAATGCCTGTTAATTAATGCTTTCTTTTTTTTTTTTTTTAAGATTTTATTTATTTATTTGACAGACAGAGATCACAAGTAGGCAGAGAGGCAGGCAGAGAGAGAGAGATAGGAGGAAGCAGGCTCTCTGCTCAGCAGAGAGCCCGATGTGGGGCTCGATCCCAGGACCCTGGGATCATGACCTGAGCCGAAGGCAGAAGCTTTAACCCACTAAGCCACCCAGGCGCCCCTAATTAATGCTTTTGAAGTAGATTTCAAATCTGTCCACTTCTGTGCATTATATTAACAAATTCTAGTGTATCATTTCTGAGCAATTTTTCACAATTGCCAACTTCTAATCAGCTCAATTAATTTTCATATAGTAATAACACTGACATTTTTGTTTAAAGATTTTATTTATTCAACAGAGAGAGATCACAAGTAGGCAGAGAGGCAGGCAGAGAGAGAGGAGGAAGCAGGCTCCCCACCGAGCAGAGAGCCCGATGCGGGGCTCGATCCCAGGACCCTAGGATCATGACCTGAGCCGAAAGCAGAGGCTTTAACCCACTGAGCCACCCAGGCGCCCCAATAACACTGACATTTTTAAAACAAATCTGATCATTTTATTTCTCTGTTTTAAATTTTTCAATGGCTCTCCCTTATATTTAGAATATATATATATATATATATATATATATATATATATTCTATATATACCATCCCATAGAGGCCCACAAAGCATGTCCTGCTTCACACCTCCAACATACTTAAAGCTAATTTCCCAATTTCATTTCTCATTTTTTTTTCATTTGTCCATTATCACCATGTGTCTGTTATACTGTTCTCTGTTCTTTTAGTTCCTATACTCACTGCCCAGGGCCTTTTCACATCTTCTTATTCAAATCACTCTACCTCACACCCCTCTTCATGCCCTATGTGCTCCTTCTTCCTCTTTCTTTCTTTCTTTTTTTTCTTTTTTCATTAGAGGTTATATATCTCTCTATCTAGTTGTCCCAGTCAGTTTTATCTAAACTAGTTCTCCTTACACTTACTATTATAGAAAAATTGTTCATTTTCTTTACATCATGTATCATAATCCATGATAATTCTCTTTTTTTGCATGCTGCTTGTCTTCCTCACTAACCTGAATTATCATGAGGCTTGGGACTATGTCTGCCTTGCTAAATAGTGTATTGCTACTGCGCTGCCCAAAACATTGACGATCCTCAAAACATTTCTTGGCTGAATGAATACTTCTGTCAGAAACCCCTTTCTGGCTCTGAGTCGGTGAATTGTGCATATATGTTTGTGACCTAAATGGACTCATATTAAGAGAATACAAACATGAGTTCAGAATGTTCTTAGTACTTCTTTGACAATTTAAAATCACTCTAAGGCAAGGAATGCCTTTTTTTTTTTTAAGTAACTTCTGCTTTTAGTGCTCTTTAAAAATTGTACCTAACCAAGTTCTGTGAAGAGTACATTCTATAAAATCACTCTGACTGAACGCAAGTGGGCAAGGGATGGGCTGCCTTTAGCTGCTCTTTGACAGTCATACTTTTTCCTATCTGCTTGAGATCACAGGGGAGGCCCTTCCACAGCCACCGCCTTTCAGAGTTGCTCTGCGGCACTACTGAGATTGGAAACAATAAAGAGACCAGAATCAGAGCCTCCCCAGAAAGGAACAGGAAACTTGAATTCTTCTCAGTCAGCACAACTCATGGAAATTGTTCCCCTGGAGAAAGTGGATGCTCAGGAACACAATTAGTCATTAGAAGAGCCTTGCCATGAAACACATTTGAGTGTATTTACATGCACTTAAATGTTCCAACAAACATAAGCCCACTGAAGAGCTGAGTTGTGTCTGAAATAAATTTTATTAAGTAGTCAACATTGTGATATTCTATGAGCTATCAGCTTCATGAAAATTATTATTATTATTATTATTTAAGATGAGTTGTTCTTTAATCTCGCATGTGGCTGAAATGGATTGGTTCTCTATGATTGCTCACAAAAATGAACAGGTTCTGAGCAACAATAATTAATGTTAATAATAATTAATAATTAATAATAATAATTAATCTAATTATTAATAAATTAGATTAAGAAAAACCATGTATAATTATTCTGACTTAAATTTTATTCCCATTTTGACAGTATGGCTTGGTGAGCATATGGAGCTGAAGGACCTTCCTGTAACGGAGAAAGTTGTGTGCAGCCGGTTTTATGTTTGCTTCTCAAAATCAGTATTACTCTCAGATTAGATTTTCAATACTCAAATGGCTTGAAATGAATCCTATAAACTCAGAAGAAGTAAGTGTCTTATTTTGTATAAAGCTTTCCTTAAACTCCAGATCAAAGTTAGGTATTAATTTCTCTGTGTTTCATAATGATTTGGACATGTATGCTTTATTGTTGTGTTTAGTCCTTCATTTATTTCATAAGACCCAAAGCAGAAAACTTTTACTTGTAGGTTTTTACTGCATAAAACAGATGCTAAATGAAATTTTAAAATTTAATGGTGACTGAATAATATTTCTGCAAAGAAGATTTTACTTTTTAAAAATTCATTGTATGCAATAATACATACATTTCTAACTACGGTGCATTAATATGTAAGTTTAAGAAACTGAAATTGGAAAGTCTCTAATCATGTTAAGGGATAATTTATACAAAAATCAACAAAGTTCAGAAAATTTTTGAGGCATAAGCAATGAAATATAAAATAATCACTATACACATAAAGACGCACAAAATATTTATATATCATACTGGTAATCAGAATAGTAATTTTTTTTTTTTTAAGAGAAAGAGAACACAGATGGTGATGGTGGGAAGGTGGAGAGAGAATCCCAGGCAGGCTCCAAACCCAGCACAGAGCCCGATGTGGGGCTCAATCTCAGGACTCTGAGATCATGACCTGAGCCAAAAATCAAGTTGGACGATTAGCCGACTAAGTCACCCAGGTGCCCCATAAATTTTTAATAATAGAAATAAATGCCCAAGAGAATATAGTAAAAGAGCTATTACTACACCATGTTGATAGAAATACATATTTTTTCAACCATTTTTAAAAGTAATTGAAAATTAAAAAAAAATAAAAAATAAAAAAAGTAATTGAAAATTATGTAGTAAAAATTAATCAGTGATAAGCACAAAGATTATTGTTCCAAGATATTCATAGTATTTATTATAGTAAATCCTACTGAATGTGGGAAAAAATTTAAATAGTTAAAATAAGAATTCAGATGTTCTAAAGTAGATTTTACACCATTATTAGTATTATGTTTTCAAATAATTTTAAAGGCAGAAAATACTTAAAAGTTAAAGTTAACTTTAATGTGAACCATATACAATTATGTGTGTGTGTGTGTGTGTGTGTGTGTGTGTGTGTGTTGATACAATTTCTAAAAAACAATTATGTAAAAATAAAACTTTCTCATTCAAAATTGCATAACAGGTTTTTTTTTCATTTTTTTCATTTGTCCTTGCTCCACTATAGCAATTTTTAAATGAAAGTAATACAATAAAATAAAATGTAAATTCAAAAGACAAAGAGGACAAGAAAAGGAATGACACATGAAAAATACTGGGAGATGGAGGGGATTTGGAGAAAACTGAACTTTGGGCAATATGACAAATTGCTCAGAGGGACCTTCCTGTAACGGAACAGTTAGCTTCTTGATATGATATAGACTTTTTCAATGGATTGCTAAATTTCATCAAGTAAAACTATCCTCCCTTCTTGGGAAAACAAACAAAAATACAAACAGCAAAACACAAAAACAAGAACAAAACAAATAATCAGTGATCTAGGGCTGAGATGGGAGCAATGAGTAGATTAGAAAAGCAAGAGTTCCATGAGGTTGGGAGCTATCAACACTGAATTAGATGTTGGGCCTTAGGCAACCGTGAAATCGTTGAACAAATAATCTTCTCTTATATTAAGGTGGGATGTTTGGGGAGCTGTGCAGTCATCCCAGATTGATGGCATTCCCTGGTTTCTGTCAGAAGCAAATACCTTAAATTAAGAATAAGATTTCTGGCTGGGTCAGTTGGTAGACCATGTGACTCTTTGTCTTAGGGCTGCGGGTTTGAGCTCCACACTGGATGCAGAGATTACTTGAAAAAAAAAAAATAAACAAATTTTAAAAAGAAAGATTTCATGACCCAGCAATTGCACTACTGGGTATTTACCCCAAAGATACATAGAGAAAAGGGGCACAGGCACCCCAATGTTCATAGCAACAATATACACAATAGCCAAACTGTGGAAGGAGCCAAGATGCCCTTCAACAGATGAATGGAGAAAGAAGATGTGGTTCATATAGACAATGGAATGTTACTCAGCCATCAGAAAGGATGAACACCCACCATTTGTTTCAGCATGGATGGAACTGGAGGGGATTATGCTAAGTGAAATAAGTCAAGCAGAGAAAAACAATTATATGGTTTCACTCAGATGTGGAATATAAGGAATAGCGTGGAGGACCACAGGGGAAGAGAGGGCAAACTGAATGTGAAGAAATCTGACAGGGAGACAAACCGTGAGAGACTCTGGACTCCAGGAACCAAACTGAAGGCTACAGAACAGAGGGTGGTGGGAGGATGGGATCATCAGGTGACGGGTATTAAGGAGGGCATGTGTGGGGATGAGCACTGGGTATTACATGCAACTGATGAATGGCTGAACACTACATCAAAAACACATGATACACTATATCTGAATAATTGAACATAATAATAAGAAAGTGATCAGCAAATGAAAAAAAAGGTATTTCTATAGATCTGATCATCTAATAAGCTCAAAATTAAAAACTGACAACTATGGGAAGAGGCACGCCACAAGTTGGAGTCAGAAGAGGAATATTAAATAACAGGATTACTCTCACACATTACATATGTTGAAATTTACAGCTACAGAATATAGAACAAAAAAAAAAAAGTAAAAAGTGGTTAAACAAAAGATGGAATCACAAAGATCAGAAGAAAATCAGGTATCATTAGGCAGTTAAAAGATAACTAAGTGGAAATGCAAAATACTACTATTGATACTACAAACCTAAAGAATGGGTTAAAAAGTGTATTCAATTTGGCCAAAGAAAGAATTCTTGACCAAAAGATATAAATAGAATAAATTAACCAGAATTTGCAACTTAGAGAAATAAAGTTATAAGAAACAAAAGAAAATAAAAGAAAAGAATTGAAAAACAATTG